>NW_026571133.1:1492500-1522500 GCF_026225935.1 Boleophthalmus pectinirostris
TGAGTGCAGCTGTAGTGTGTGTGCGCGTCGGTGTGGATTTATTTAGTACTGACGCGTTTTTGATCCTTCTGGGAGCAGAGCTGTGGACTGGACTAAGAGCGAAGTCTGGGGGCCAGTGCGGGGCCGGTGTCTGCAGACGGGACCAGAGCCAAAAGAGCAGCTGCTACAAACCCAGGGACCAAACTCAAACCAGAAACAGACTAACTTTTCATTTTAAGGTTCTATATTACACGAAACTGACTCTTATGAGCTTTTAGTCATGTTAGAATGTCGTTACGTCCACAAAAACAGACCTGGAAGTTGTGTTTTGTTTCATTCACACATATAAATTACAAACTATTCATACTAAATATACTCGTAACCCAATTTCTTTCTGATAAAAAAGGTACAGAAGTTTATTGTTTATGATTGTGTCAAAATAAGGAAAATGAGAATGAAGAATGTAAGGATTAAATTGTTTTTTTCCGTTTATGGTCGTACAAACTAATAATGTTAACGATGGTTTGCTTCATTGTCAGTTTTTGTAACTTTCTGATGCTGTTTTTATTGTTCTTTGTGGCTTGAACAGCACTTTGTAAATCTCATTTTTAAAAGTGCGTTATAAATAAGGATTTATTACCTGATCCGTGAAGGGTTGACCAGGTTTTGGATTCACCCTGTGTGTCTGTGTGTGTGTGTTCACCCACGATAATTCCGTTATTTATGGACCAAACCGAATTTGGAACGTGGTTCAAGCCCTCGTGCCCGATGCTGCTGCTGCTGCTGCAAAAAAAAAAGTTTGGTGATGATCCGAGGTCTTTTGAGGTCACACGGTCACGTCATTATAAAGGATCGGCAAATTTGGCAATTTCTGAACCATCTGTGGGCTAAAATATTGACCCAATCATCGCACATGTTGGCACACACATAACCGGGGCACACTGGATGTTACAGGTTTACAAGGTCACTTGAAGGTCAAGGCATCCAAAGTCAAATATGCGTTTTTGGCCATAACTCCGCGAAGGATTGAGCTCGAGCGACGGGAGTGTCTCAAAAACTCAGAAAAATTATTATCTGTTTATAATTCTATGCATTTGTACAGTAAAATATGAATAGTTTTCGAGATAATCAATAATTATAACAGTTCCTTTCGCTTTCAGTGTAGCCGTTAAAATTCTAATTGGAACGAAAATAATTTCCATTTCTTGTTTTTCTGGTGATACACAACACACTGATCTACAGTCACACAACTAACACACACACAACTCCTCATGAACAATGACATTTTGGTTTCACACTAGTAAACACAGACATTCTCATGTGTGACCAACATCACACAAATGTTCATGGGCCTGTACACATACACACATTACATTGTGGATATAATGATCATGTGATATGGGCTGAACTCCTCATAAACTGTTTCTGTGGTGATGAACTGAACCACCGACGCCTCATGGGACCAGGTTGTTGTCTCTGATTGCGCTTGTTTTTGGTTTTTTTCCGTTTATGTTCGTACAAACTAATAATAATGTTAACGATGTTTTGCTTCATTATCAGTTTTTGTAACTTTCTGATGTTGTTTTTATTGTTCTTTGTGGCTTGAACAGCACTTTGTAAATCTCATTTTTAAAAGTGCGTTTACTGTATATAAGGATTTATTATTATTAAATCCATCCATGTTCTTCCTCTTATCCGGGGCCGGGTCGTGAGGGCATCAGTCTAAACAGGGACTCCCAGACTTCCTTCACCCTGGACACTTCCTCCAGCTCCTCCGAGGGAAGCCCAAGTTGTTCCCAGGCCAGTCTAGAGACATAGACCCTCCAGTGTGTCCTGGGTCTTCCCCGGTGGGACATGTCCAAAACTCCTCCCAACGGAGGCGCACAGGAGGCATCCGGCACAGATGCCCGAGCCTCAGCTGCTCCTCTCGACGTGGAGGAGCAGCGTCTCTACTCCGAGCTCCTCCCGTGTGACTGAGCTCCTCGCCCTGTCTCTAAGGGAGCGCCCAGCCACCCTGCGGAGGAAACTCATATCGAGCGCTTGTATCCGCGATCTCGTCCTTTCGGTCATTACCCAGAGCTCATGACCAGAGGTGAGGGGAGGAACGAAGACTGACGGTAAAATCGCGAGCATCGCCTTTCGACTCGGCTCCTTCTTCACCACAACGGTCCCATACAGCGACCGCATCACTGCCGACGCTGCACCTGTCCACCTGTCAATCTCACGCTCCCTCCTCCCCTCACTCGAGAACAAGACCCCGAGATACTTGAACTCCTCCACTTGAGGCAGAGACTCTCCACTCACCCGGAGACGACAAGACACCTTTTTCCTCAAAAACTGTTACGGTGATAATCAGAAAAGTTACAGAGTGTGCCTTTAATCTGTGGAAGAATTGACTTTTCCTTTTCTGTTTTGTGAATATTTTGTCTTCGTCCAATTACGGAGCTCTGTGCAGACTCACGAGAGATCCGAGGGTGAAATTAGACTTGTAAGGAATATTATTTAAAAAAAACACAACCCCCAATTAATCTCGATTAAACGTTCCTTTGGCGTTTTGCCCCGCGGACCTGCCCTCTCCCCGTGTGTTTAATCCGGGGGTCAGAGGTCATCGCCGCGGGGATATTACAGGACACCGAGCGCAGGCAGAGGAGGCCGGACGGAGTTATGGATTATTAACCTCGGCAAACCCGGGCCCCTCTCGTCGGCCGCGTCCAATTTGTTCCTATTGAGAAAACGTGACCTCTGACCTCGCCCCCCCCCCGCTCCTCGTCCGCTCCTCGTCCGACCGCCCAGACGCCGAGACGTGGTCCGGAAACTTCGCCGCTGCTTAACCCGAATTAGATCACGTCAAGGTTTTCTGATTCAATTTGAGATTTTGCATTTATCCCCCAGAAAAGTTCCAGAGTGCGTCTTTAAAAAGCCTGTGTAATTGTTAATACAAGTGTGTCCATTTACTCTTATTCGCATCAACGTCTTAAGTCGTTCTCTTCTCTTTCTTTCTCTCTTTTTCTTCCTTCTTTTCCTGTCTCCTCTCTCCATCTCTCTCTTCTCCTCTATCCACCCCCCTCCTTTTCTCTCTCTCCATCCTCTCTCTCATCTGTCCTTCTTCATCCCTGTCTCCTTTCCTTTTCTCTCCCTCTCTATCCATCTATCTTTCCTTTCACCCCCTCTCTGTTTCTCTCTCTCTCTCTTCTCTATCCTTCTTCCTCCCTGTCTAATCTATCTATCTTTCTTTCTGTCTGTATCTGTTTATCTCCCTCTCTCTTTCTCTCTCTCTCTCCACTTTCTCTCCATCCTGTCTCTCATCTGTCCTTCTTCCTTGTCTCCTCTCCCTCATTCTTCTCTCTCTCTCTCTCTGCGCTCTCTTAATCTCTCTCCTCCTCTCTTCTCTTCTATCCACCCCCTTTCTCCTCTTTCTCTCCATCCTCTTTCCTCTATCTCCTCTTCTCCCGTCTCCAACCTCTCTTTCTTTCTCTCTCTCCCCTCTTTCTCGCTTTCTCATCTGTCATTCTTCCGCCCTCTCTCTCTCTCTGTCTCTCCCTCCATCTCTCTTTTCTGCTCTCTCTCCTCTTTCTCTCCATCCTGTCTCTCAAGTGTCCTTCTTCCTCCCTCCCTATCTATCTATCTATCTATCTATCTGCCTCTCTTTTTTTCACTCTCTCTCTCCCTCCTCTCTACCTCTGGCTCTCTCTCTCCATCTCTTTTTCTTTCTCTCCTCTTTCTCTCCATCCTCACTCTCATCTGTCCTTCTTCCTTGCTGTCTTCTCCATCCATCCATCCATCCGTCTGTCTATCTACCTCTCTTTCTCTCCCTCATTCTCTCTCTCTTTCTTTTCATCCTCTCTCATCTGTCCTTCTTCCTCCCTGTCTCCTTTCCCTTTCTCTCTCACTCCAACTATCTTCCCCTCTTTCTCTCCATCCTTCTCCCATCCATCTCCCTATCTCTTTTTTTCTCTCTCTCCTCCCTTCTCTCTACCTCTCTTTCTCTCCCTCATTTCCTCTCTCTTTCTCTCTCGACATCTCTCTTCTCTCCTATCCATTCTCCTCTTTTTCTCTCTCTCCGCTTTCTCTCCATCCTCTCTCATCTGTCCCTTCTCCCTGTCTCCTCTCCATCCATCCATCCATCCATCCATCTACAGTAGCTATATATCTAACTCTCTCTCCCTCCTCTCTGCCTCTCTTTCTCTTCCTCATTCCCTCTCTTTTTCTCTCTCTCCCTCACTCTCTCCACTTCCTCTCCATCCTCTCTCTCATCTGTCCTTCTCTCTCCCTCTACCCCTTCTCTACCTCTGTTTCTCTCCCTCATTCCTTTCTCTCTCTCCATCTCGCTTCTACTCTATCCCTCCTCCCCTTTTCTCTCTCTCTCCACTTTCTCTCCATCGTCTCTCTCGTCTGTCCTTCTTCCTCCCTGTCTCATCTCTCTCTCTCTCTCTCTATTTATCTTTCTCTCCATCCTTCTCCCTCTCCCTGTCTCTCTTTTGCCCTCTCTCCCTTCTCTCTACCTCTCTTTCTCTCCCTCACTCCCCCGTCTCTTTCTACCGCTCACTCTCTCCATCTCTCTTTCCTTTATCCGCCCCCCTCTTTTTCTCTCTCTCCATCCTCTCTCTCATCTGTCCTTCTTCTCTCTCTCTCTCTCTCTCTCTCTATCTGTCAATCTCTCCGCCTCTCTCATCTCTCCTATCCACGCCCCTCTTTTTCTCTCTCTCTCATCCTTCTCTCCATTCTCTCTCTCATCTGTCCTTTCTCCTCATCTCCTATCTATCTATCTATCTATCTATCAGTCTGTCTGTCTATCTATCTACCTCTCCCGCTTTCTCTTTCTCCCCATAACTCTCTCTCCCTCCTCTCTGCCTCTCTTTCTCTCCCTCATTCCCTCTCTCTTCTCTTCTATCCACCCCCCTCTTTTTCACTCTCTCCACTTTCTCTCCATCCTCTCTCTCATCTGTCCTTTCTCCCTCTCTCTTCTATCTATCTTTCTGTCTATCTATCTATCTCTCCCTCTCTTTCGCTCTCGCCCTCCACTCTACCTCTGGCTCTCTCTCTCTCACTCTCTCCATCTCTTTTTTCCTCTTGTCCACCTCCCTCTCTTTTTCTCTCTCTCCTCTTTCTCATCTGTCCTTCTTCCTCCCTGACTCCTCTCCCTTCCTCTCTACTAACCCTCTCTCTCTCTCTCTCTCTCTCTCTCTCTCTTTTCTCTCCATCTATCTTCCCCTCTTTCACCCCCTCTCTGCTTCTCTCACTCCTCTTTCTCTCCGTTCTCTCTCTCATCTGTCCTTTCTCCTTGTCTCTTCCTATCTATCTGTCCACTTCTACCTCTCTCGCCTTCTCTCTCTCTCCCTCCTCTCTGCCTCTCCCTCATTCCCTCTCTCTTTCTCTCTCTACTCCACTATCCCCCCTCTCTTTTTCTCTCTCTCTTTTCTCTCCATCCTCTCTCATCTGTCCTTCTTCCTCCCTGTCTCCTCCCCCCTCTCTCTCTATCAGCCTATCCCCCTTTCCCTCTCTCTCTCCATCTATCTTCCCCTTTTTCACTCCCCTCTTTTTCTCTCTCTCTCTTCTTTCTCTCCATTCTCTCTCACTCTCTCTCCTCTCTCTATCTATCTGTATCTCTCTTTCGCTCTCTCCCTCATTCCCTCTCTCTCCATCTCTCTTCTATCCATCATCTATCTATCTATCTATCTATAGACCTCTCCCTCTCTACCTCCTCTTTCTCTCTCTCATTCCCTCTCTCGCTTTCTCCTTCTCTCTTCTCCTCTATCCACCCCCTTCTTTTTTCATTTTCTCTCTCTCCTCTTTCTCTCCATCCTGTTTTTCATTTGTCCTTTCTCTCTCTCTTCCCCTCTATCGATCCTCTCTCTCTCTCTCTCTCTCTTTCTCTCTCAATCTATCTTCCCCTCTTTCACCCCCTCTCTCTGTTTCTCGCTTTCTCCTCTTTCTCTCCATCCTCTCTCTCGTGTGTCCTTTCTCCCTGCCTCCTCTTTCTATCTATCTATCTGTATCTATCTATCTCTTCTCTCCTCCTCTCCCTCTCTCCCTCCTCCTCCTCTCTCTCTCTCCTCCTCTCTCCCTCTCTCCCTCCTCTCCCTTCTCCCCTCCTCCTCTCTCTCTCTGTTCCTCTCTATCTTACCTCCTCTCCTTCCTCTCCTCTCCCTCCTCCTCTCACTCCTCCTCCCTCTCCCTCCTCCTCTCCCTCCTCTCCTCCCTCCTCCTCTCCCTCTCTCCCTCCTTCTTTCTCTCTCTCTCTCTCTGTGTTGTATAAGTCGATTCGATCTCTCCGTCAGACTCTCGGCGTGTTTCAGAGTCTCACTCGTGTCAGCGAAAAATCCAAACGTGGAGATGAGCTGTTTTATTTTTCATTTTGTACAAACAGCGTCAGACTCGCGTTTATTCACCTGAGAGGAAAGAGCCGACCCGCTTTTCACGCAAGTTTAGGTCTGAAGTTTACAAAATCAGACAAAAACACAAAGCAATCACATATTTATGATCATTTCTGTTCAGTTAAAGCTGCACTGTGCAACTTTTCTGAGAAGTCTGTTGCCTGTAATGCTTTGCCGATAACGTTCCAAATAAAAATGATTAATTAATTCTGAATAAAAATTTGTCCTGCTTTAAAAAAAAAAAAGCATGTAAACACTTAATTCCTTATGAAAATGATTATTCGGAATTAAACTGAATTCCGAATTAAGTGGGTGTTTTATTCCGATTTTAAAGCCGACTTAATTTATTCCTCGATCAAGTAAACGTTTATTCTTCTTAAAAATAATCCCGGTCGTTCATGCTCGTTGTGTTGCCCTTCGATCCGGCTCCACCAGTCCTGGCTTCGGACTTTCATCCACGTCTCTTTGGATTTGTGAGCGGGATGTGGGAGTGGGCTGAGGTAGAGCAGCCGCTGACTCAGTTTGTCTTCTTCCTCCGACACTCTTTCCCTTCTCCTCCTCAGCCGACAGACGTAAAGCGCGATGAGAGAATTCTCCAGCTGCTGCGCAATTATCACCGGAACGACTGAGGAAAAAGTTTGGATTGTGTTTGTGTCCGTGGCGTAACGACAATAGCCTGATTCACCGCTGATTCGCAGCATTAGGATTTGTTCTCTCGATGGTAGGCGGTATTCAACCAATCGCTGTTATTTGGTCATGACGTATGTAATGCGCCAAATCCTGTAGGAAGAAGGACAATAACGTCTTTCCCCTTGATAAAATTCACCAAACATTCTCTTTTGTTCCGGTCTTTAAATCCTCGATCTCGGGAATCATTGCCAACACAGAATGTCTGTCTTCGTCTACATCCATCTCGACGCTTTGTTTACTGTTGTGTTGTTCCACAAAAGGGACACAGACAGACGCTTGAGTTTGACGTCATGGCTTCACAGCTCTTTGCTGATTGGTCAGTGCACGGTCTACAACTACAAACTAAGTTTCTTGTAAACCATCTAGTGTATTCTGATTCCTGACCTAGTCACTGGAGAGAAATGAAATTGAGCGGCAGCAGAAGGTGGCACCAGCCTGACTATAACGACAAACTGAGATGACAGAAAAGCCGGTAGCAGCTGAAGTGTGTGTTTTCTTCCGGTCGACGTAAATACGTTTGTGTCCTTGTCCAATCAGAAACCTTCCCCACCCCCAGACGCTGAACGAAATTAAATAACGATGATTTAACGTGTTTTCCATGTAAACCTCAATTCGGAATTATTTATTCCATGTAATATTTTAATTCCGAACTATTTAATTCAGAACAATTAATTCAGAATTAAAAAACATCATGTAAACATGGCCAGTATGACATTAAACAGCTCTACCTTACATGTATTCAATTACAGGAGGTTTTATAGCTCAAAAATACCTAGAAAAACAACATTCTGACTGTGAGCGGGGTCGCCTCTCCACAGATCTGACCTGTAACTCGGTCTGGTTTGGTCTCCATGAAGACAGAAACGTCATACTGCGAAACATTCCAAACAAAGCAATGAAATCTCCATGAAGTGAATTTGTTAATTACCTCCGCCAAGGAGGTTATGATTTTGCGGGCGTTTGTCTGTTTGTTTGTTTGTTTGTTTGTTTGTCTGTTAGCAACATAACTCAAAAAGTTATGGACCGATTTTGATGAAATTTTCAGGATTTGTTGGAAATGTGAAAAGGAAGAACTGATTTCATTTTGGGGGTGATCCGGAAGAAATCCTGGATTCTGGATCACTTTGAAATTTTAGTTAACATTGTGGTAAATGGGGCCAAAAATTTTGTTTCTCAATATCTGGGTTAATTATTGACCAAACCCCATGAAATTTGACTCAGGGATGGACAATGGGATCCTCTTTCATATTCCAAAGGCTGATCCGGATCTGATCCAGAAGACTGATTTTATCGCAATTTATATAAAAAATGGGGGTAGTCCTTGGCGGAGGTCTGCGCTCTCTGACTGCTTTTCTAGTTTGATTTGTGAAGGGTTTTTCATCTACTTGTTTCCATGGAGATGTGTCGAGAATGTTCCACAGTGTAGCCCTGAACTTAAGCATCTCCGTAGAGACTCGCGAGCCAAATTACAGATAAGGTTTGTGGAGAGGCGACCCCACTCACAGTAAGAATTCATGTTTTTAAAGATGTTTTTTTTTAGCAGTCGAAGTTGAATAAATGCCAAACTCTGGACAATTTAAACCCAAGCGTTAACATCTCCATGGCGACAAACCGGTTGCGGACCCTCTCCAGAAAAGTTCCACCGTGTACCTTTAAACGCCGCACTTCTGATGAGTCTGGGCGAAGTTGCCAAACACGTATTTCTCCAGCGTCTCGTCTCTCTTCACTGTTTGACAAATGGCTGTTTCCCTGTGCTCCCGTGCTTCCATTTTACTGCCTTCACAAAGTTGCCAGATAAATTAAAGCCACATCCCCCTCCACGGCTGTCAGATTGAGAGCGAGTTTCATAAATATCCTCTCCGTTCGGGCGCACTGTGTAACTTTTTTTCTGCTGGGACGTCAGACACCTGCTGTTTCTGTGGTTATTGCTTTGCCTGTGCATCTTGCATTTATTCAGTTACAGGTGTTTTTATTGACACACAAGATTTGGAACATGTTTTCTTTCCGTGAGCGCATCAACTTTTCAGCTTCAGACTCATGATAGTGTTTCTGCTTCTCGTTGACGATCTTGAAGTTGTATTTGGAGTGATTCGTGCACGTCTGAGGAATCTTTAATCACTTATGTTCAAGGCCGCACATTGCAGCATTTTCACCGCCACCAGTACACACCCACTGTGATGTACTAACTTCGTCTGTGTATTTATTTATTTATTTTATTATTTCATTGCACAGTTCCCATTGTTGCGCACTCCATTAATTGCACAGTACTTATTATTGCATTATAAGAAAATCTATTATTACACCAGACTGTCGATGTGAAAGTCTGTGTTGGTAGAAGAATTTTTGAAGAAAAACCAAACTTGCATTTGCAAGTTGTACTTCCTAATAGAAAGTTTGGCAGCGGCGGACTGATATCACCAGCACCTATCTTATCGGCAAAGTAAAATTCCACTGCTGCTGAGAAAATAGTCCCTCAACATGCGATGATTCATGCGATGCCTTTCTGGCATTTAAGTTTTTCTTTTATTAAGTCATTTTAGTTGAATACATTCATTTCTCGCTATATTGCAGTTCACCTTTCGCAGTCTTGCTATTTCGCAGATTTTTTTAGTGCAATTTTGCATGTCTTTTTTTTTTTTTTTACAGTGTATGAACACCTGCCTCCTGTCTCCTGTACAGTACAGAATGTGTTCAGCCACATTTACATAAGCACTGGATCTATCAGTGTGATTCTGAAGTGTTGTATGTTTGCAAGTTTTCTCCCCGACAAAACCCACATGCACATCAATAACCCGGTTATTAGCCATATCCCGGTTATGTCAGTATTTGGGATACTGCGTGTACATGCGCACGGAGAAACCAGGACACTCATATCCGCGTGGACACGATCAAATGGAGTATCCCGGTTTGTTGACATAATCTTACAAGTGCGCAAGATTAAAAATTAACTTAAATCAATTTCATAAACCAGGAAAAATACAAACCGTGAGCTCTTTAGCATAAGAAGCTAAGGAACTACAAGATCTCCCACAATCCACTGCACACATCAAACCAACAGATTCTTCATTAAAATCTTCTGCATAAATAAACTCAACTTTACAACATATAAACCAGAACCACTGTAGAGCCACATCAGCCTGTTTGATCAGATCATTCAGCTCTGATCACATTTGTTTACGTTTTACAGAAACAAAACTTAAGACCGCATCGCTAATTAGCATAAACTGTTAGCGGTGATAAAAACAGCTGCTCCTTGTGCCGCTGATGTGGTTCAGCTTCTTTTGGACTAAATAACACGACTCAGTGGATTATGTGTGTTGTTTCTGTGACAGAAGAGGTGCTGATGATGGTAAGTCTGTTCTGTGCGTGTGTTGTATAGGAGATAGTTCATGTTTTAGCTTTTCAGCGTCACACACGAGTCGTACGAGGTCAGTACGTGTTGCAGGTTTAGCGCAGCTCTTAATTTTACAGTCATTTCACTCGTTTGGTCACTTTATTTATGTTGGTCAATTTATTTATGTCGCTGCTGTTGTGGTGAAAGGCTGGAAAGTGTCTTTTGGACGCATGCGACTCAACTTTATGTTGCAGTAACCGGGGTACTGCGTTTACATGCCACAAGTATCCCGGTTACTATCAGAATAAACCAGCTGCAGTAACCTGGTTTCTAATAACCGGATACTGCCATAACCAGGATACTGAGACCGGGTTACTGCATTTACATGCACCATGAAGAAACCGGGATATTCAAAAAACCCGATCATAACTGGGTTATTGATGTGCATGTAAACACATTCAATGTCGATGAAACCTTCTGCACTGACAAAGGCTCCTGCGGTCGCACCCAAAAGACAGAGGAAGATGTAACCATCGCACAAACAGTTGGACTTCTGGACACGCTGAAGAAAGGGAGAAGTTACGCGGCTGTAGCAGAGTCCTGCACCGGGTCGGGTACTCGCAAATAGTCACTGAAACCAGGATTTAAGAAACAGAACCACGAGCCTGCACAGCGCGATCGGGCTACGGACGCGTTTACCTTCGAGAGATGTGGAGCTGAGCCGGTCCTTTCTCCTGCGGTCACCTCCGAGCCCGTCCCGACAGTGAGTCCTGGTTCGGTTCTGGTTTAGTCCTAGTTCAGTCCTGGTTTAGTGCTCCTGTTTCAGTCCTGGAATCAGTCCTGGGTTAATCCTGGGTTAGTCCTGGTTTAGTCTTGGTTCAGTCTGTGACGTATGCAGCGCAAAAATTTGATATAATCTCAGATTAACGGGCGGGTGCGGTGTTGGACTCCATTACGGAATAAATTAATCTTCGGTTCATTACGTAAAGAAGGAGGAAAATAACAAAAGGACGACAGCAGCAGTAAGATTTAAGAAGGATGTAAAAAGGGTTGTAACTGTTCTGTGTGAGAAAAGTGTATAAAGTTTGTGCTGAGGGGTTTTACAGACTTAAAACAGATATAATAATTGTAAAATATAAAGTTGAATACTTCGCGGATTTCACCTATCACGGGATATTTTTAGAACGTAACTGTATTGTCCAAATGATAACATCCTGATCCACACGTCGTACATTATACTCGTGTTTCTCTATCGAACGCTCAAGCACTTTAACATTTCCTTGTAGACCGGTGGCGGAGTGGCAGCCCCTTGTCCAGAAAAGTTCCATAATGCACCTTTAATGTCCTTGTTGAGAACACCGTCTGCCGTGAGCTCTCCGGACGTGCGTGTGTGGCTGCTCTCCGCTCACACCTCTCACGTGGCTGCAGTCCGCTCGGTGGCTCCGCAGAGACGCTCCCATCAAACCAGCGGATTGAGAAACGGTGTGACAGCTCTTGCTTTATCATCTGCGTCGTTCAAACTGCGGCGGACTCGCGTCTGGTGTGAAAATGGACAGTTTAAATGGGCCTTTGATGGTGTTTTGGATCAGTGCACATTTGAAACGCGTTTGAGAGAGAAGTGAATTACGAACAAAACTCCCGGGCCTTTCAGAACGTGTTTGTAGAGAAGAAGACGACAAGGTTAGCAGGTTTTACACAGAAATAGAACAGAATATCGGGCTAGTTAAAGGTTTCAGTGTGTAACTTTTCTGGTAGAGCATCAGCCACGTGTTTGTCTCCATGGAGATGCTTTAGTTTTGCCAGAATTGTTCCACAGCATCACATTCTTATCTTATTTATTGTATTCGAAATGTTTTTATTGTTCAAAAATACCTCAAAAACACGCATTGTAACTGTGGCTGGGCTCGCCTTTCCACAGATCTGACAGATAAATGTTTATATTGCTCAAAAATACTTTAAAAAACACACATTGTAACTGTGGCTGGGCTCGCCTTTCCACAGATCTGACAGATAAATGTTTATATTGCTCAAAAATACTTTAAAAAACACACATTGTACCTGTGGCTGGGCTCGCCTTTCCACAGATCTGGCAGATAAATGTTTATATTGCTCAAAAATACCTTCAAAAACAACATTGTAACTGTGGCTGGGCTCGCCTTTCCACAGATCTGACAGATAAATGTTTATATTGCTCAAAAATACCTCAAAAACAAACATTGTAACTGTGACTGGGCTCGCCTTTCCACAGATCTGACAGATAAATGTTTATATTGCTCAAAAATACTTCAAAAAACATAAATTGTAACTGTGGCTGGGCTCGCCTTTCCACAGATCTGGCAGATAAATGTTTTTATTGCTCAAAAATACTTCAAAAAACATAAATTGTAACTGTGACTGGGCTCGCCTTTCCACAGCTCTGACCTGTGACTTAGAATCGTGGCGTCACCTTTTTGTTCCTTTTTTCTCTCCATGGGGATAGATAAGTTTAAAAACACACCGTGGAATATTCCAGGCAAAGCAATAACATCTCCATGGAGACAAGCAGATGACTGACTTCCCACCAGAAAAGTTACACAGTGCATCTTTAAAAATGGGGCCATTCAAATTGTGGTTTTAATTTGATTCTGATATATTTTGTG
Organism: Boleophthalmus pectinirostris; assembly: GCF_026225935.1. Classification (NCBI taxonomy): domain Eukaryota; kingdom Metazoa; phylum Chordata; class Actinopteri; order Gobiiformes; family Gobiidae; genus Boleophthalmus; species Boleophthalmus pectinirostris. The sequence goes on from NW_026571133.1 coordinate 1,505,517, forward strand.
GGTTGCACTGTATAACGTTTTGGTTAAGCGTCCGTCACCTGCTTGTTTCTATGGAGATGTCATTCTTTGCCTAGAATGTTCCACAGTGTGACATTAAGCAGATCTACTTTATGGCCCCTGTCACACCTTGGCGATTCAGCCAGCGTTTGCCAACGTACCAGAATTTCCCTAAAACGTTGGCATACGCTGAACTATCGATGTTTTTTATTTTTTTATTTTGGACATATACATAACATATGCGTAACTTACATAGAACGTTTTGATAATTTATATATAACTTATACCAACTAATGCTTAACGTGTTGTAGGGGTGTGCAAAAATATCAAAATATCGATATATCGTATCGCTTTAATGTAATGATACAGTATCGATATCTGGGACTGCTGTATCGATATATCGCCAAGAGTATTTTTTGGTATATTTTACTCAATTATTTTGTTACAGCTACAGTTTTGTTGCTTGTTCAGAGTAAAAACAACTCATTTAGGCGGCAGTAGCTCAGTTGGTGGAGCATTCCCCCACTGATCTGAAGGTTGGCGGTTCGAATCCAGTTTTTGACACAAACATCACAGGTTGAGCGGTCAGATCCACTGACCCACAGTTTGGCTGGTGTGATTCCAGCTCCCACAGATGAATGCTGCCGTTGTGTCCTTGGGCAAGACACTTAACCCACCTTGCCCACAGTGTCTGCGTACACTGGTGTGTGAATGGGTGAGTGGTTCCTTGTTGTAAAGCGCTTTGAGTGTCTTGAAGGTGGAAAAGCGCTATAGAAAAATGTGACCATTTACCATTTATGCAACACATTTGACATTTTCACTGTTCTAAGGATTAAAATGTTTGTGTTTCATATGAACTTGGCCCAAAAATTGGTTTAAGTGTCACAGCCATGATTTAGCCATTATTTTTGATTGAACCATATCAAATCGATTTGACATATATCGTATCAAACCGTAAAAGCACTGTATCGAGATATGTATCGTATCGGCAGCCCTAGCGTGTTGCCAGCGTCCACAACTTATGCCCAACGATGTCTAACTTATGCCCAGCGCACGGAAGCGTATCGCCGACGCTCACGTTATTCACAAGCATCATGCTGCTTTATTGGCACACAGCTGGTACAGAGACAAATCGTTGAGATCACGCTGATGTTGGAGGACAGCTCGTATGTGCTCTCGTCTCAGCCTCGCCGGATCCTCCATCTCTCGGGATGATCTCGGGAGCTCCCAGTATCTCTCCATCCCCTTCCAAGTAGCTCGCCAAGGGATTTCTGAATCATACGTATTGCGCTGAATAACTAAAATGTGATTTAATTAAAGCTACTTAAATTACCACTGTGAATGTATCATTGTAATGCCCTAATCTTGTGCACTAATAAATAATAATATATAGTTGTGTAAATGTTTTATAGGCATCAAACTGTACCCCATCTAACACCTCTTATATTTACTCAAATTCTTGCGACTGCTAAAATGAGTAACTCTCCGGCATTTTCATATGTACATATATAAGGGTAGCTAACCAGAGGAAAAAGGTTGGGGACCCCTGGTGTAGCGTGTGGTACCACAGGGTCTGCTCACCATGAAGTCTGGAGGAGAACTGACGGTTTCCCCATTTTTATAAACCAATTTCCCTCCACGCTGCCAATACGCCATCATACGGCAGCTGTAAGTTAGAAACACGTTCAGTAAGTTCAGTCGTCGTCGGAACACATCAAATACGTCTGCATACGTCAATATTTGTTGGAGATAAGTTCGATGTAAGTTACACACAGGTTCAAAGCTCTTCCCTCATAAGTTCTGGGTACGTTAGACATGATCTCAATGTATTTGGACTCATGAGAAACTTACAATTAATGTGTGCGAATGTGTGTCAATGATCGCAGAACTTACCCACCACTTATGGCCCACATATGCAGGACGTATAAGCACTCGCTGATATACGTCGAGAAATTTTCAGCATGTTCAAAAATGTTTCGATGACCTTGCTGTATGTCGACGTATGCCAGCGTGCTTTATACAAAACGTATCTATAACTTATCCGGCGTACACCAGGGTATGGCTTGGTTTGGTCTCCATGATGATAGAAAGGTTTAATGCCACACTGTGAAACATTCCAGACAAAGCAATGCCATCTCCATGGAGAAAAGCATTGGACAGAGCCTCCACAACGCACCTTTAAATTTCTTTGTACTTTTATTTGATTTGAACAGTTGAAATAATCCCTACAGTGGTGTTTAGTTCCCAGAGCTCTGTGATGATGTCTCCTGAGTGTCTGCGCTGGTGCAGATGGTCCAGATGACAGCAGCTGGTTTTCTGGTCTCCATGGAAACATGAGCTGAAGTCTGAAAGTGCAGGACTGGTCTGATACAAACTCCAGCTTTGAGACGCTCTCGAATCATGAATAATGCAAAGGTTCTGTATTATTATTTTTCTGACTATAAGTCGCTCTGAAGTAAAAGTCGCACCAGCCAAAACATGCGTAATGAAGAAGAAAAAACATATATAAGTTGCACTTTTGGGGGGAGATCTATTTTATAAAATCAGAGAACAGGAACCAACTTTTCATGTTGAAAGTCAAGTTCTAGTAAAAACAATAGAAGAGAGAACAACAGACTGTTAACGTCACATATGAACAGTTCTTCAGATAAACTATAACATAAACAACAGAACAGAACATCTCACTCCAAATCACTAAATCCATTCAATTCTTCATCCTTTGCGTCACTTCTGAGCAACTGCACGACCTCCGGAGGTAAACAGAGCGCCGCTTCCTCTTCTGTGTCGCTGTCGTCAGACTCAGTTCCAGTTAGAATTATTCTGGTCTTTCTGAATCCCGACAGGATGGTTTCGGTGTCACTGAAGTCCAGGCTTTGTCCATCCATCCAGTGACTTCAGGAAAGTTTCATGGTGCATCCTCCCGCTGTCACAAGTTTCTCTCTCACTTCAAACTTTCTTTCTGCTGCTCGATTATCGTTTTCAGCTGCAGATTTCACGACTTGCAGTTTGTAATCTGCAAAATCTGATTTTCTTTTTGGGGGCATTTGTGTTCAGTCTTCTCTGTCGTCTTTATAAGTTTGTTTAAATGATAAATTTTCAGTGGTGCAGACGTAATGTTGTGATCGACTGACATGATACAGACAGGACAGAGGCTCTTTCTGCAGGAGACATGCGCAGTAGAGCCAAGTGACAGTGGTACAGGAGGAACAGGAGCAGCAGAAACTCACACACAGGACTAGAGCGCCCTCTTGAGGCTGTCAGTGTGAACATTTTAATATATAAGTCGCACCGAAGTATAAGTCACAGGAAACATCCAAACCATGAAAAAAGTGACTTATATTCCAAAATATACATGATATGTAAAAGTGACTCATGTGAGCTTTAAGCCATGTTATAATATTGTTACTAGGGGTGTGCAGAAATATCGAAACATCAATATATCATATTGTTTAATGTGATGATACAGTATCGATATCGTGGGCTACTGTACTGATACATCGCCAAGAGTATTTTTTGGTATATTTTACTAAATTATTTTCTTACAGAGCTACAGTTTTGTTGATTATTTAGAGGAAGGAAACTCGTTTATGTGACACGTTTAACATTTTCACTGTTTTGATGAGTAAAATGTTTGTGTTGTTCATATGAACTTTGCACAAGAAGTGGTTTAACAAAGACTTTTAGTATCACAGCCATGATTTAGCCTTTATTTTTACTGAACCGTATCGAATCTATTTGAAATATATCGTATCGAATCGAAAGCTCACTGTATCGAGATATGTATCGTATTGGCAACTTCTTAATGATACCCAGCCCTAATTGTTACCTCCTCAAAAACAGACGTGAAGTTGTGTTTTTTTTCTTTTTCTTTTCATTCACACATGTTTGAGTAACACTTTATTATTTGTCTGTCTAAATTTACAACGCTCAAAATGCTCTGTTCCACTTTGTGATGTCATGAAGCAGTAGTTTTCAATTTAACAGCTCCTTTTACCTTTGGTTCAGGAGAGATCGGCAATTCCAAACTTCCGTCAAATGCTTTTCTCCGTGCAGATGTTATTGTTTTGTCTGGAATGTTTCACAGTGTGGCATTAAACCTTTCTATCATCATGGAGACCAAACCAAACCAAGTTACAGGTCAGATCTGTGGAGAAGCGACCCCGCTCACAGCCAGAATGTTTGTTTTTCTAGGTTTTTTTTGAGCTATAAAACCACCTGTAATTGAATAAATGTAAAGTAGAGCTGTTTAATGTCACACTGCGGAACATTTCCAGCCAGAGCACTCACATATCTATGGAAAACCGCAACCAAAAAGTTACAGAATGCACCTCAAGAGTCAATTTTGCGTAATATACAGTAGCCGCTTTAAAACATAAACCGCGCATCTAATCACAATCGCAGTGTTTGTCAGGATTATCTTTACATTTCACCCAATTTGCAACTCCAGTTATCGAATTCTCCGTGGTTCTCTCAGCGTTCTTCTTCTTCTTCTTTGCCCGTCCACAGCAGCAGATGCACAGCAGCTCCGTGGCTCAGCTCCCGCATATTTAAGACTGTAAATATTTGAACACAACTCTCCATTTATAATTGGGACCTCCACAGACTCCGGGGCTGCGACAGACACCGGCCGTTATATTACGAATGTGTTTATGTGTGTTTACGCGGGACAGTCGAGCGCAGAGGACAGAGGAGCAGATAGAAGTGAAAGTCCATTTACAGATTTACAACAATGCTTCTTTAAACTATTTAGGCTGACTTTGTGTTTAGTCTGTAGCCCAAGCTTTACGCAATAATTTACAGTCGCTCCTATTAAATTATACTGCATTTATTTTAGCCTGATTGATCTGGTTCATGTACACGTTTGGTTTTCTCAGAGCTGTAAAGTTATATTAGAGATATTTAAGGTTCTATATTACAATAAAATGGACTCTCGGCCAATCAGTGAAGAGCTGTGAAACCATGACGTCAAACCTAAGCGTCTGTCTGGGTCCCTTTTTTGTTACAGCACAACAGTAAACAAAGCGTTGAGATGGATGTACACGACACAAACTTTGGATTTTTTACTGCACCTTTAATTCGCAAGTTCATCTCGCAGAAACGACACTGATCGTTGACAGACATGTTCACTTTCTGCTTTGTTTGCTGTTGTGCCGGCGATTACTTGGACACCATTGAGCGTTCAGGTGCATTACATACGTCAGGACCAAATAACAGCGACTGGTTAAATAAAAAAAGTACCTACCTACAGTCGAGCAAACGAATCCTAATGCTGCGAGGTCAGACGGTTTCCACAAAGTGAAATCGGCTGATAAATCAGGTTAACATTATTAACCACTGCTTAAAGAAATGTAGAAAGAGTTTCTTTGTAGGGTCATTTTTGTACGTCCCATCTCGGTCCACTGAAATGCAGACAGTGACGCCAGTGACAGTGACATCTTTTTTCCAGCGTCTTCCAGACGTCTAGTATTGACGTTCCCAATGACCTACAGATGAGGCTAATTCCAGTCCAAATGTGGTTGTTGTTGACATCTTTTCTACGTTAATAATAATACCATACCATACCAACTTTATTTATAAATCACTTTAAAAACTTTACAGCTGACCAAAGTGTTGTACACAAACACAGGATAGACAAGGACAACTGCAGTAAACACAATAAACAGTACAAACACGATACAACTACTAAAAAAACATAGAAAACAACAAGAAATGTACAAGTCACTTGTTAAAAGCCAGTGAAATAATGAGTGTTTTTAGGAGTGATTTAAAAACAGGCACAGATTCTGCCGGTCTGATCTCTAATGACGATTGGTTCCAGAACAGAAAACACACGGTCCACATGAACCTCAAGTTTAGTCTTTGGGACAGAGAGCTGGAGCTGGTCTGCAGACCTGAGAGTGTGTGACGGGGCATAAGGGTGGATCATGTGCTAGGACATGTAAACACTTAAAAGTAAATAAAATTATTTTAAAATCAACTCTAAAAGACACTGGGAGCCAATGGAGAGAGGCTAAAACAGGTGAGCTGCTCTTGTGTTTCTGGGTTCCATTTAAAAGTTGAGACGCTGAGTTTTGGACTCGTTGCAAACAGAAAAGTGCATTTTGGCTGACACCAACATGAAGTGCATTACAGCAGTGCAATCTAGTCCTCACAGATGCAGTTTCAAAGTGTTCTGTTGACAAAATAATGGAACAATAATAATAATAATAATAATAATAATAATAATAATAATAATAATAATGCATCAGTTTAATACATTGCTTTTCTGAACACTCAAACACACTTTACAGAGTATTATTGATACATTCCACACTCAGTGGTGGTAAACTACTATTGCAGCCACAGCTGCTCTGGGGCAGACTGACGGAAGTAAGGCTGCCAATCATCGGCCCGTCCGACCACCAACTTCACTCACACACGCACCACTTTCACACTAGGCAAAGTGTCTTGCCAAAGTAAACAATGACTGGCGTCCCCCTGTGGCAACTGATTTTCACTGTGGTCTCCCGTCCAAGTACTGACCAGACCAGGTCCCTGAGCTTCTGAGATCTGACAGGATCAGGCTGTGACAAGTCGTACGGCCATGTTAAATTTAAACTCATTTTAGAGCGTTTTCATCGGCCCACTGTTCTGGGCTTTCAGACCGTGGCATAATGTTCCAGTTAATTTAGATTCAGCAGCAGGAAACTGGAAACTCATACAAAGGTGTAAAGTTCAATCTGCTCCTGAGCCACTCGAAGCTACAGGAAAATGGCAGGATACAGTTCAAACTTCAAACATCAAACTTAAAATTCACTAACTTTTTCCCGACTAACACACAGAATTTCTATGACCATTAATCGATTCATCAGCCAGTTTCACTTTGTAGAAACCGTCTGACCTCACAGCATTAGGATTCGTTCGCTCGACAGTAGGCGGGTACTTTTTTTATTTAACCAATCGCTGCTATTTGGTCGTGACGTATATAAGAAGAGGAAGAAGGACAATAACGTCTTTCCCCTTGATAAAATTCACCAAACATTCTCTTTGTTCCGGCTTTAAATCCTCGATCTCGAGAATCGTTGCCAACACAGAATGTCTGTCTTCGTCTACATCCATCTCGACACTTTGTTTACTGTTGTGCTGTTCCACAAAAGGGACACAAACAGACGCGACGAGTTTGACGTCACGGCTTCACAGCTCTTCACTGATTGGCCGGTGCGCGGTCTACAACTTCCGGGGTTTTTGTGAATCGTCTAGTGTACTCTGATTCCTGACCTAGTCGCTGGAGAGAAATGAAATTGAGCGGAGGTGGCAGACGTCCCCGTGACATCCAAAAAAGTCGCCTAGTCCGAGGTTTAAATATTAAAACTGCAGATTGACGAAATATTGGACAGAATTTTCACGTCATTTCTTAGTCTAGAATTAACGCATGGACGCAACATAGACATGATCTGCACATCCATAAGGCGTTTGATGTTTAGTAGGTAGTCTGTCTACATCTCCAAAGCTCAAAATGCTCTGTTCCACCTTGTGATGTCACGTCGTGGGAGTTTGTAAGTGAACAACTCATTTTACCTTTTGTTCAGTAGAAATCAGCAATTCCAGGACTGAATTATCCACATGATTCTAGTGAAGGTGTGTGGAGTTTAAAAACACAGTAGAGCACTTGGATAGGAGACTGCTGGGACTCTACTACAAACTGACATTGTGTCCTTAGGCAAGACACTCCTCCCACTTTGCCTTGTATGAATGCGGCGGAGTGTCGGTGGTGAGACTGACAGCAAAACTTGAACAGAAGTTATAAGAGATAAGGAGGAGGCAGCATCCCGGCCCTCTGACACGTTGAGTTATGCCCCCTGGAGGACGAGAGGGGCCGGTGCGTCCATCTCCAGGTCTTCGGTTCTGATTCACGAGCGGTCAGAGCAGAGAGGCAGCGGACATCGTCACGGTGATTCACTGCAGAGAGACTTAAACGGGACAAATCAATGGACTGCTCCTGATACCGAACGGACAGGTGCCAATGCAGGACGAGAAAGAGGAGATGTGATGGGAGCGGCAGAGTGGTTAGCCTGTCTCCTGCCTCGAAAAGATACCTCAAAGTGCCTGTTTTTAGTTTAGAGGTTTGATATATTACTCTTGTGTGCTTTAAGTTAAAATGTTGTTACCTCTTCAAAAACGGACCAGAATTGTGTTTTGTTTCATTTACACGTTTGAATAACTTTTTATTATTTGTCTGTCTGCACCTCCAAACCACCCCGTCCTCCACCCCACATCCCCTGGAGATATAATATTTCCAGCAGCACTGAAAACTCTCTCCAATGATGCACTTGATGTTGTGTGGATATAGTGTGTGTGGCGTGGAAGAAGTAACATTTGGCTTTGGAACAAGTGCCGCTGCATCTCTCCATCTCTCACTGTGGCAGCTTAAAAGCGAGTCCTGCTCCAGGCCGGGTCAGAGTCCTGCTCCAGGCCGGGTCAGAGTCCTGCTCCAGGTCGGGTCAGAGTCCTGCTCCAGGTCGGGTCAGAGTCCTGCTCCAGGTCGGGTACTCAAGGACTTAAAGGTTGTATAGAGGATTTTTTTAAGGGAAGAGAAATACAGCGACAGTCCTTGTGCGCATTCAGAATTGCTGTTGAAGTTTCCTGTCTAGAAGTAATTCAGCGACCGACGCGTCAGTTTTTAGACCCTTCGTCTGCTTCGGTCGCGCCATCGCTGGACGAGATCTCCAAGAATCACCTCAGTTTGCCTTTGCTACTTTTCCACTTCTCTTCTTCTTTCAGCGACCTCAAAAACGGACTTTCTTTTGCGGCGAACCGGTCGTGGATTCTCATCCGCCGTTCGAAAATGCCTCTAAGAACCACTGCGTAAACCACATAATCCCCACGCTCCGATGAGTCAGTTATACTAGGGAGTTTGATTGACAACCTAACAGCCAATAGAAAATGAGGGAGCCTCGTTTTCTATTGGCTGATGTTTATCTGGCCTCACTACGTCCACAGTTGATAGATTTTCGTTCTTTTTTTTTTTTGGTCATCATAATTACAAAGCTGCTGCGTCTCTGTAATGGTATTTTAATCTTTCACTGACAGTTTGAAACAAAAAAAAAATCCTCCATACAACCTTTAAGATAGAGAGCCCCGAGCATGAGCACGTGGAGCAGGTGTCCGCAAAGTGCGATAGGTTGACAGCTGCGTTTACCTCCGTGCACCACAGAGCTCTGCGGTGATCCTTTCGCCTGCGGTCACCAGACTGTCTACATGGGCGCACCTTAGTCCTGGGTTAGTCCTGGGTTAGTCCTGGGTTAGTCCTGGGTTATCACGGACAGTAAAGGGTGGAATGTTGACGGGTCCGGATGGGTGCGGGTCTCTAAAAATGAGCCCATGCAGGACTCTGGGTCGGGTCACGTTGGTCACGTGCGGTGATCGTGATTCACGGTGATTCATTTTTGTGGTTAAAGCCCTAGTGAGTGGTTTGAATCCAGGTCTTGACCTAAAATAACAAACAAAACAAAACAAAAACATAATCGGTTGTGCTGTTAGATCCACCGCGGTGCGATTCTAGCTCCCACAGATGATTACTGTAGTTGTGTCCTTGTTGTAAAAGTGTTTTGAGCGCCTTGAAAGTGGAAAAGCGCTGTATAAAAATGTGACCATTTACTCCATGGAGACAAGTAGGTGACAAACCCTCCACCAGAGAAGCTGCACAACGCACCTGTCCTAAGACCTGGCGTCCGTAAATGTGGACATACACTACTGGTCCGAAGTTTTAGAACACCACCATTTTTTCCTGGTGTTTACTGTTGTCCAAAACATATTAAACTTTTGATTGATGAAAGTGTCCACCTTTGGCAGATATAACAAGCTGAACACACTCGTGGCTCGTTCTTTTTACAATAGAAATCAAATATTCTTCAGAAAGTTCTTCCCAAGTCTGTTGTAGATTCCCATAATCCCACAGATTCTGTCCAGTTCATCCCAAACCAGCTCGACGGGGTTTAAGTCTGGACACTGTGCTGCTGGACACTCCATGTTTTCAAGCTTTACCATCTTGTTCTTTTTTCCTGAGGTAGTTTTGGCAGAGCTTGGACTTGAGTTTGTGTCTTTTATCTTTTTATTTTTAACCTCTGGCTGTTCAGTTCTTACCTTTGTACCATTTCAAGCTCTTCATTGGACTTTTTACGACTTCAATTGCAATAAATATCTCGAAAAATTAGGGTGTTCTAAAACTTTTGACCAGTCCTACGCGTATTGGGTTGTTCAGGCTCTTCATAAACAGTTTTTTACAAATCGTTATTCGATTGTGACTTAATTGTGTTCCATCAAAATGATTAAAAACTGAACTAAAACGAATGTCGATACTACTGCTGCGTCCACGAGCAAGACACTGAACCACCTTGCCTCCTCCAGAGTGCTCCTCTGACTCAAAACTTCCTGTGATTTATGCGCGCACGTTTTGTTTTTCTGCTTGAACCAACTTGAAAAGGCATTAGAGATGACGACGGATATTGCGATACACTGGAAGCGTAATTAATCCTGTTAAAGAGCGGTTTTAGTGGAGGATTCTCTGTAGTCTTTCTTTCTCTCTCTCTCTCTCTCTCTCTTTCGGCGTGTGTCGTAAGTGGCAGTGATTTTCCAGTGAATCTGCTGCATTAGGGAATCAAACCCTCAATTATAGCTGTCTTTAAAGTGCTCACACGGCGTTTCCACAGAAAGGCGGGAGAAGAAAGAAGGACAGAGGGAGGAGAGAAGGGGAGGAAAAGGAAGAAGAGGAGAGGTAAAGTTCATTTTTAAAGATGCGATTTATGAGTTTTCTGGTGACTTGTCGTATAAAGAGAAAAGAAGAGGAGGAGGAGAGAGATGAGAAATGGAGAAGGAGAGGAGGATAGACGAAGAGAAAAGGAGGAGGAAGAGAAGAGGATGGAGGGAGAGCGGAGAAGAGGAAAACAGAAGAGAGAATAAGAGACGAGGGAGGAGAGAGGAGGAGGAGGAGAGGAGACGGTTGTGTCTCAGAGGAGCGCTGTGACAGAAGCATCTGCAGATTTTGTTTTTCCACTTTATCATTATTCTGCAGACGGACGAGTGTGAGCGAGTGTGAGCGAGTGTGTACAGCAACAACAGAGGAGCACAGTGTCCTCGTGTGTTTACAGACGGAGCGTTAACAAATCACTTTTACTTCATAGACTCAAAAACTTTAGCGTAAAATTGGACCTTTTAAATGTACTTTTTGGACTTAAAACTACTGCGTTATGAGATTATTTACTGTGGAGCTGATTACCCAACAAGTACAGATACAAATGTAAAAAAGTTACTCAAGTAAAGTTAAAGTATCTCGTGAAAAAAATCTACCTAAGTAAAAGTATTTTAAAAATGTACTTTAAGAGTAAAAAGTAAAAGTATTTCACATATTTCAAATGTTAATTTGTTAAAATGTAGTTATACTTATTTTAAAAAATGGTACAGGTTTTGGATAACAGTAACAATAGGAATCATTTTCTTATTTTTGCTCAGGAATTTTATCTATTTATTTTTGTTTGCTCAAAATCTAAGCTTGAGCTGAAATATGCAAGTTAGGGTCATAGGTGGAGTTTGCGGGGTCAGGTCAATGAAACAAAAGGATTGTACGAAATAAATATGAATCCTAGTCTGAACCAGGGCTAAACCAGGACTAAACCAGGTCTAAAGCAGGACTAAAATAGGACTAAAACAGGACTGAACCAGGACTAATTTTGGACTTGAGAGAGAGAGAACGACGAGCTCGTGAAGTAGAATGTGTGCAAGGCGTGATCGGGTAGCTGTCCTGCGGTCACCCGACGGTCTTCATGGGCGCACCTCTGGGCCCATCCTGACACTCAGTCCTGGTTCAGTTCTGGTTTAGTCCTGTTTCAGTCCTGGTCCCTTATGTGGCAGGTCTCTATAGGACAGTAGTGCAGATTTCATGAGCCTGAGCAGTTTGTTTTCAGCTCCGGTTTGGCATTTAAGTTGTAGCTATTTTATATTTGTTATTTTTTTTATATCTTACGTTGGGAGAAGTGGGTGGACGGCGTAACCCCCGCGTACCACGCCCACTACACCCCTGATCATGTGTGATACACTGTGTAGTTTGTCTTCATGTGAGGCTTATGAACAGTCCTGTTGTATGTGTAACAGTATTATAACTATTCTATGTAATGTTACAGAATAGTTATAACGCACAGAGGTTTGGACAGTAAAGTGACAATTTAATTTTACAGGGCAAGGCGTTTCCTCACTGTGCACATGGCACTTTAAATCTTCAATCTCGTGCCCTGATGTTAAAAAGTCAAACTCTGCCTATGGTTAGGATGTTACCACAAAGACGGTAAAAATACCCTCTAAAATCTTATAAAAAGTACTTTTACTTTTCAGTCCTGTTAAAAAAATGTAGCGGAGTAGAAACCACAACTGCACTGTACATATATTTATATAATTATGTTTTGTGAAGAATCCTTCAGTCGTCCAGGTAGAATCCATGAGGAGAAAAATTCAGTTTGTCGACTGAACAAAACTAACTTTTGTCCAGTTGACAAACTGAATTTTTCTCATCATAATTATGTTTTATTTGACATCTGTCTCTTGCTCTTTGTTGCTACTTATTTAAAATGTATTATTACCATTTATATTTTTGATCTTTGTATTAATAATATAATAACAGAGCTGCTGTGTCCAAATCATTTCCCTGTGGATCAGTAAAATTTGTCTAAATCTTAAGTACAGATACGTGCTCTCAAATGCAGTAAAGGAAAAGTAAAAAGTTTCCTGCGTAAAATATAAAATACAGATACCACTTTACTACTTGGACGTGGTTAGTTTCCACCGCTGGTTAGCTCTGAGTAAGACTTCAAACTTTTCATATGAATTTATTTCGGAATGTCCGGAAACAGGGGGCAGGAGGTCAGCGCTGAGCTCCATAAAGATCTAATTTGTTGAGTTAAAATGGCTTCCTTTGTGCAGAGTAAAAGTGTAAAAGTGAAATTGTAACGGTTCAGCGCACGCCGAGGCGGAGAGCAGCTGTGAACTTTTGTGATCGCCGGTTTAATAAAGTTTCTTCGTTTAAAAGTCCCATATTACACGTCATTGACTCTTACGAGGTTTAATCCAGGTTATAATGTTGTTACCTCCTCGAAAACTGACCTGGACTTCACATGTTGGAGTGTTTATTATCAGAATGTGAACATCTCCAAAGCTCCAAACGCTCTGCTCCACCTTGTGATGTCATATAGTGGCAGTTTTCAAGTCATCAGCTATTTTTTTTACCTTTAGTTCAGTAGTGTTTGACAAATCCAGAGATGAAATTATCCAAATTATTCTAAAAAAGGTGTAAGGACTTTGAAATCACAGTCGAGCGCTTTCTGGATTATCACAAAGTTCCACAAATTTCCTCAGCGTAAATCTGCAGGGTTTGTGCGTTAAACATGTGTGAATGAAGCAAAACACAACTCCAGGTCTGTTTGTGATGAGGAAACAACATTAGAACAGTTCAGAAATAGCGTAATATGACTTTTAACAAACAAGATTCTGCAAAATGTTTTAATAGAGCTTTTTCACAACGGCCGGAAGTTGCGCAGTGTAGGGTAAACGTCACTTATCAGCATAGACAGAGGACTAAACCAGGACTAAACCAGGTCTAAACTCGGTCTATGCCAGGTCTAAACCAGGACTAATCTTGGACTTGAGAGACAGAGAAAGAACCCAGAGTCCATGGAGCAGGCGTCTTTTCTCCCGCAGTCACCTGACAGTTTACACGGGTGCACCTCCGGACGTGTTCCAACAGTCAGTCCTGGTTCAGTCCTGGTTCAGTCCTGGTTCAGTCCTGGTTCAGTCCTGGTTCAGTCCTGGTTCAGTCCTGGTTTCAGTCCTGGTTCAGTCCTGGGTTAGTCCTGGTTCAGTCCTGGTTCAGTCCTGGGTTAGTCCTGGTTCAGTCCTGGGTTAGTCCTGGTTCAGTCCTGGTTCAGTCCTGGTTAGTCCTGGTTCAGTTCTGGTTTAGTCCTGGTTCAGTCCTGGTTCAGTCCTGGTTCAGTCCTGGTTCAGTCCTGGGTTAGTCCTGGTTCAGTTCTGGTTTAGTCCTGGTTCAGTCCTGGTTCAGTTCTGGTTCAGTCCTGGTTCAGTTCCTGGGTTAGTCCTGGTTCAGTTCTGGTTCAGTCCTGTTCAGTCCTGGTTCAGTCTGGTTCAGTCCTGGTTAGTCCTGGTTCAGTCCTGGTTAGTCCTGGTTCAGTCCTGGGTTAGTCCTGGTTCAGTTCTGGTTTAGTCCTGTTTTCAGTCCTGGTTCAGTCCTGGTTAGTCCTGGTTCAGTCCTGGTTCAGTCCTGGGTTAGTCCTGGTTCAGTCCTGGTTCAGCCCTGGTTTAGTTCTGGTTTAGTCCTGTTTTAGTTCTGGTTTAGTCCTGTTTTAATCCTAGTTCACTGCTGGTTGAGTCCTCCTGGTTCATTTCTGGGATCAGTTCTAGGTTAGTCCTGGTTTAGTCCGTGGTGTGTGCGTTGCGAAAGTCCAGCATCTCAGTCAATGTTTCTTCTGCTCAGTAAATAATCCTTATGAAGTGATAACTGTCGAGTCGCGTCTGTGAATTCGTGTTCGTACTAAAGAAAGCGAGACCGTTTCATTTTGTGATTGTAATTCTTGAAGTCGTAACTTTTCACTTCATATTCTGATGGATGCTTCAGTTAGAATTAATTTTAATTTGCGTTTGATTTATCTCGGGCACAGGTGAGTAATGGGCAGTGTTGGGAAGGTGACTTTTAAAATGTAATCCCCTACAGATTACAGATTACATGCCCCAAAATGTAGTTTGTAACATAATCCATTAAATTACTTAAAGTGAGTAATGTAATCTGAATACTTTGGATTACTTTGTTTGCTGTAGAGAAGCAAAGACGAGGAAATCTTCACATAAGATGTTTCGTCTGCTAAAGGAAAATGAAATGCCTAGTGTTTACTCAACCAAATTAAAAATATTATTGATAGAAGACGAGGAGACACGATCCGCACAGCAGGATTTAGTCCTGTTAAATCCTGATAAATCCAGTTTTAGTCCTGGTTTAGTCCTGGTTTAGTCCTGGTTTAGTCCTGGTTTTAGACCTGGTTTAAACCTGGTTTAGATCTGGTTTTAGACCTAGTTTAGTCCTGGTTTAGACCTGTTTTAGTCCTGGTTTAGACCTGGTTTAGTCCTGGTGTAGACCTGGTTTATTCCTGGTTTTAGATCTGGTTTAGACCAGGTTTAGACCTGGTTTTAGACCTGGTTTAGTCCTGGTTTTAGACCTGGTTTAGTCCTGGATTAGACCTGGTTTAGTCCTGGTTTAGTCCTGGTTTAGACCTGGTTTAGACCTGGTTTAGTCCTGGATTAGACCTGGTTTAGTCCTGGTTTAGTCCTGGTTTAGACCTGGTTTAGACCTGGTTTAGCCCTGGTTTAGACCTGGTTTAGACCTGGTTTAGTCCTGGATTAGACCTGGTTTAGTCCTGGTTTAGTCCTGGTTTAGTCCTGGTTTAGACCTGGTTTAGTCCTGGTTTAGACCTGGTTTAGACCTGGTTTAGTCCTGGATTAGACCTAGTTTAGTCCTGGTTTAGTCCTGGTTTAGACCTGGATTAGTCCTGGATTAGACCTGGTTTAGTCCTGGTTTAGACCTGGTTTAGACCTGGTTTAGTCCTGGATTAGACCTGGTTTAGTCCTGGTTTAGTCCTGGTTTAGACCTGGTTTAGACCTGGTTTAGTCCTGGATTAGACCTGGTTTAGTCCTGGTTTAGACCTGGTTTAGTCCTGGTTTAGACCTGGTTTAGACCTGGTTTAGACCTGGTTTAGTGTCCAGCAATGAGTGGAATTACCGAAAAAAGAAAAAAAAAAAAAAAAGGGGGATATAGCCCAAAATATGAAAACAGGAAAATACCTCTGTGTAATCCATTTATTTCAACAAAGTAACTGTAATCTAATAATTTGTCAAATATTATAATATAATAATAATATAACAAATATTATGTCAAATTTGTTTCAAATAATTTGTATTCTGATTACTTAACTCCAGTACATGTAATCTGTTACTCCCCAACACTGGCAATGGGTGGAATGTTAACGGGTCCGGGCGAGTGCGGGTCTCGAAAAATGAACCCGTGCAGGACTTTTGTTTCGTCTTTATGAAGATAAAAAGGTTTAAAGCCTCCTCCAGAAAAAATTACTTTGAAAACTGCAAACTGTTTCAAACGAACTACTTCTGTTTTTCACGTTTTTTAACTCGGTAAAAATCATCTACGGCGCCTTTAACGTGAGCGAATCGTACGACGTTTATCAGAATCCTCTTTCCAAGCAGCTCTGCGGGCCTGTGATCCTCGTCTGCGCTGGAAAACTAAAAGATGTGGTTTTGAGAAAAGCTGTTAGCGCAGACCACAAAGACCAGCCGCCCACTGAACCTGCGCTCAGACCAGACCAGACAAATACTGCAAATACTCAGGTTTACCCGTGATACAGATTACACCGAGGAAAAACTAATGGGAGCTTTATATGAAGAAATCACTGTTATTATTTGGTCATTGGAAACAAGTGGAGAGATGGATTTGAGATAATGCACGGGAGAGCGTTTTGTAAGAGCTGCAAGGTTTGATTTGTTAGAAAAACGCACAAGCAGATACGGAAATGTCAGTTTTAAAGAAGACTTATTGTGCTTGTGTCTCTTGTGGATCATTACCGTATTTTTCAAAGTATAAGTCACTCCGGAGTATAAGTCGCACCAGCCAAAAAATGCGTAATGAAGAAGAATAAAACATATAAGTCGCACTTTTTGGGGGAAATCTATTTTATAAAATCAGAGACCAGGAACCGACATTTAATCTTGAAAGGTAAGTTATAGTATCGTATTTTTCGGGCTATAGGGCGCACTCAAAAGCCTCCAACCCCATCAAAAAACGCACCACAATCCAGAGCGCCCGATACACGAATCCACTCAGGTGTCCCAGCACGACTTCAGTAAACTACAAAGCTGCAAACACACACGGAGCAGACAGCGACCGCAC
>NW_026571133.1:1527500-1605000 GCF_026225935.1 Boleophthalmus pectinirostris
TGTCTGTTTTTTTTCCCCCATTGTTTTTGAGACATGCACATCTCTGTTTATTTGAATTACGGTGGATTGGAAACTTTTCTTATTAGTTCGGTCGCCTACGAGAAAACCAGAACTGAAAGTAGTTTTATTTTTTTGCTGGTACAGTTACATTTTTGTTTACATCCATTACATATTATATTATTATTTTTCTTGATTATTGTTTGAAAGTAAACTACAGTAGTGCCTTGTTGTTGCTGTGAGTTCAGTTAATAAAGGGACACACGACTTTCTGTGTCTGAAATGTGTTGTCGGCTCTGTTTTATTACGCACAACTTTCACACTGCTCTCATTTAATGTCATATTGAGAGAAAATTAAATTGCTCTGAGGCCTCGGACATTAATAGCACTGAGGGAAACCGGTTGGGGGCCCCTTCAGGTTTGGGGGGCCCTAAACAGCCGCCTACTTTTGCCTAATGGTAGCGCCGCCTCTGCATCTACGTGGTATTCTTGTCGTTTTCTGTGTCTGTGTGCTTCCCGTGTCTCATGTTTTGTTGTGTTTTTGTCTTGTTCTGTCCAGATTGAGAATGTGGATGCCTGCCTCAGTTTCCTGGATGCCAGAGGAGTGAATGTACAAGGTCTCTCTGCTGAAGGTAAGAGCCACAGTGATCTCTGAGTCAAACTCTGAATCTGCAGGAAATCACAAATCAAACCCAGGATCTCCACATAAACACAGCACGGATCCAGAATCAAAACTGGACTCAAGTTTGGACGACTTAAGGTGGAATTCAACCAATCTGGCCCTGACCATTTATGCGTTAAAGTTTGGGTCAAATGCATAAAAATGCTCTGTTCCACCTTGTGATGTCATGAGAAACAACTCAACAACAACATGAGAACATACCCATGGCCAATTAAGCAAAAAAAGAAAGAAAAAAAGTTGGGTCAAATGCAGAAAAAAGTTTCCTCTGGGTCAATAAATTGTACCATAGCCATTAACAAGCCAAATTTATACATGCGATTTCTTCAATACTGTAAAAGTTCTTCAAAACAGAAAGACATAAGATAAGAGGATCTTTATTTGTCCTACAATGGGGGAAATTCCAGTGTTGCACCACAGTAACACTATTGTGATGCAACATTGGAATTTAACATTTTGAAACTCATTGTAAATGTCACTTTTTATTTTTAACCACCCACATTCGTACACCAGTGTGGGTTCAGTGTCTTGCCCAAGGACACAAAAACAGTTTTCATCTGTGATCTGGAATTGCACCACCAACTTAACCTGGCAACCTGGATCTGACCACTGCCAATGTTGTTTATGTGAAGTGATGGATCAACCTTCAGATCTGTGGACAAATACTGTGTTTTTAAACTCCACACAGCTTCACTAGAATCATCTGGATGATTTCAGACCTGGAATTGCTGATCTCTACTGAACTAAAGGTCAAATGTAGCTGATAATTTGAAAATTAACACTTCATGACATCATAAGAGCTGTTTTCAGGCCGAACGGTGCCGGTTCCCAGTTACACTGGAGGTAACAACATTATAACACTGGGAACCAAAGTTCTCACCGGAGAACGACCTGCGTTCAAACCATTAAAGTCAGGAGATTCAAACTCAAATTCACAGAGGCCAAAATTTAAAACTGGGACTAAGTCGTGGGCCAAACTAAATATTTATTGAAAAATTTCAACAACATCTGCATGTTTTCTCTTCTTTTGAGATATGTAATGTTAAACCTTTTCTTATTAAAATAAATGTTTAATAATAGTTTTGCTTAAATATTGAATTCAGAACAAGCATAATAATAATAATAATAATATAAAATAATAACAAAATTTTAAATAAATATTGTCTTTATAGTCTCTCTGTAGCCAGTGGGCAGCTCTAATACAGATTTGATATGATCTCATGGGCCAAATATAATTATATCGCAGGCCAAATTTGGCCCCAGGGCCTGAGTTTGACATGTCTGGTTTAAGTGAACCCGTGATGAATCCTCAGCAGAGGGTGTGGATTTGTCACCCAATTAGAAACAAGGTCATATGAAAGCAGATGTCACAGTGAGGAAAGTAAGAATCATGGATCACATCATCGACATCAGTGAACATTTGTACTCATACAAATCATTACTTTTCTGCACCAACCTCTGCTACAACATCTGCAGTGGAAAAGGCAGCAGCGACGCCCAATCCAAAGATGGAACCTTACTGAACACGGACACAGCAAATATTTGTTCTCCTCTGCTGACCACTGCACAATCTTCTTGTCATTTGATTTCTCCACCATTTTCCATTTTCTTTGTTTATTTATTTCACCTCGTGTGACCCGGATGAACCTGCTGACGTCTACTGAGTCATCACAGTTCCCTTGGAAAAAACAAGTTTTACTTTTCGGTTTTTGGTTCCCAGACACTCTGATTTTCGGTGTCAATGGGATCGAGATTAGGTGCTTGAACCGGCACCGGCACAGTTCTCTGTCGGCCTGAAAACTCTAAAGGTGGAACAGAGCGTTTTGAGCTTTGCAGATGAAGACAGACTCGGGGTTCTCTCAGGGGCGGGTCTAGATTCCAAGTCCTAGTCAAAGACTAGTCCTGGTTTAGTCCTGATTTAGCCCTGGTTTAGACCTGGTTTAGGCCTGGTTTAGTCCCAGTTTAGTCCTGGTTTAGACCTGCTTTAGACGTGGTTTAGTCCTGGTTTAGACCTCAGTTCAGTCGTGGTTTAGTCCTTGTTTAGTCCTGGTTCAGTCCTGGTTCAGTCCTGGTTCAGTTCTGGTTTAGGCCTGGTTTAGTCCTGATTTAGACCTGGTTTAGTCCTGGTTCAGTCCTCGGTTCAGTCCTGGTTCAGTCCTGGTTTAGTCCTGATTTAGTCCTGGATTAGACCTGGTTTAGTCCTGGTTTAGTCCTGATTTAGTCCTGGATTAGACCTGGTTTAGTCCTGGTTTAGTCCTGATTTAGTCCTAGATTAGACCTGGTTTAGTCCTGATTTAGTAGACCTGAGTTTAGTCCTGGTTTAGTCCTGGTTTAGTCCTGATTTAGTCCTGGATTAGACCTGGTTTAGTCCTGATTTAGTCCTGGATTAGACCTGGTTTAGTCCTGGTTTAGTCCTGGTTTAGTCCTGATTTAGACCTGGTTTAGACCTGGTTCAGTCCTGGTTTAGACCTTGTTTAGTCCTTGGTTTAGACCTGGTTTAGTCCTGGTTTAGACCCGGTTTACAGAGTTACTCAAACATGTGTGAATGAAACTGAACACGTCTCCGGGCTCGTTTCTGACGAGTTAACGACATTATAACGTAGATCAGAAAACAGTGTCATCTGGGCCCGTTAAACTGCAGGCCTCCATCACGTTTCCATTTCTTCACTGACAAATTACAGACAATTACATTCGACTGGAGTGGAACTTGCACCGAGATACTTTCCCTGTGTTTTTAACAGGCTGTCATTAAGATATCAGTGTGGATTAGAGAGCTGTGAACAGGGCTGTAACGGTGTGAAAGAAACCCCAATGTCAGCAGTAACTCAAGAAATGATTTAAAGACTTCACACTTGGTTAAAACAGAAGTATATTTTTCTTCTAATGGTTTAAGACCCACAGCTATTTAGCAAGTCCGAGGAACAGCAAGCATTGAATTGCAAGTTAAAACTATAATTAATGCGCTTGCTTACAGTTTATTCAGTGCGAAAAGTGACAGTCCAGTTGTTTTTATTGAGAAATTGAGTCAAGTCGTATTACCAACGTCAACATCATTACGGCGCTTTTCATATTTTCTGTATTTCTTTACGCGAAATGGACTTTTTGCAGCTTTCTACCAAGTTGTAACGTCGTTCTCTCATCAGAAACATGCCCGAGGAAGCGTCAGACGTCGTTCGTGCACGTTTGAGTCATCTAGCGATCTTTCCCAGACCCTTTTCGAACCTTTTTTGCGGTTCGCTGTACGGTTCTTTTCCGTGTTCCGCCCACAAAATCTACGTCGCCCTGCTCCCACGTGACAATTCTTCATAAATATTAGGGCTGGGCAAAAATAAAAAATGTTATTCACGTGAGTTCTTGTGGTTAATCGTGATTAATCTAATGTTATACGCAAAACCAGTTAATGAATTCAAAAGTAGTTATAGCGCACTTTTATTGGAAATGTAAACAAAAGTGCCACATTTTTTTACACAGGAGCAGGGCACTAGTCTGTAAAGTCCATGTTTATACTGGGGTGTCAAATTATCACGTTAATTGCGATTAATTAATTACAGTCATATTTAGCGCGTTATGTTTTTTAATCGCGTTAATCTCATTTTTAATCTCTAACTTTACTGTTTCTGTACACGAGTTGCCTTATTATAAAATCTGTTTAGAATTGTAGCCTAATTTTCATTCCCGTTCTCGCCGCATCTGCGATAAACCTGCACATGTATAAACTCTGAAAACATCACGACACAAACACAGAACAGACTCACCTTCAGCATCAACACCCCTCTGTCACAGAAAGAACATCTATATTCCACTGAGTCGTGTTCTTTAGTAGAAGCTGAACCACATCAGCACAAAAGCGTGTTTTTTTCTCTCTTCTCGCTTAGTTTATGCAAATGAGCCATGTAGTTTTAAGTTTCGTTTCTGTGAGACTTGCACAAAGCTGCATTAAACACATTATAATGTCAAACAGGCTGATGTGGCTCTAGAGCACAGGTGTCAAACATAAGGCCCGGGGCCAGATCCGGCCCTCCAGGACCTTTAATCTGGCCCTCGGCTGATTTTCTACTAAAATATTTAAATTATATTTTCTATTAAAATATTGTTAATTTTCTGCGGTGTTTATCACAGCAGCGTCTCTGTACGTGGCCCCTCCCACCAGAGCAGCACAAATGAAGACTTGTCTCTTTCCAAACGCTTTTAAAGGACGATCGTTTTGACTGTTGACCGTGACACCCTCATCAGAAAAATGTCCAACATGAGAAAAGTGGAGCCGAGTGCAGGATTTACAACAAAAATAAACTTATTCCTATTTAAATACAAGTTCATGTTAAAACATTGTGTTGAAATTACATTTTTCTTAAAGTTTCAGGTTGTTCATAATATTATAATATTTTTAAAAGAAAGAGTTCAATCATTAAAAAAGATTTCTGTAATAGATTTGTATTTTTAAGGTTTATATGACATGAGTTTTCTGATCCGGCCCCTTTAGGATCAAAGTAGGTTGGATACGACCCCCGGAACAAAATGAGTTTGACACCCCTGGTCTAGAGTGTTTATGTTTATCTGTTGTAAAGTTGAGTTTATTTATGCAGATTAGTAACAGTAATAATAATGATACTTAAATAAAAACATTAATGATAGTATGAAAATAATGTAATAATGAATTCAAATGAAAATACCTCAAGTTGAAGGCTTTTCTCAGCAATTTTTAGGTGAGATTAAAAAAGAGATTAATTAGTTTAATTAATTACAGATCATAATGAATTAATCTCTAAATTTTTTTATCGCTTGATAGCACTAGTTTATACTTCATCTCACTCAAAAAAAGAACCAATTTCAGTGAAGTTTGTCAATTACTACAACTTTTTTTTTTTTTTTTTTACTTTTCTGAACAAAGCAAGTTGCTAAGGCAGACAAAGATTATTATTATTATTATTATTATTATTATTATTATTATTATTATTATTATTAAAAATGCGATCGCTGGCACCGGCTTCTCGTGGAAGAAAAGTGACACCAACACAGAGTGATGTACCGCGTGGTGCTGCCAACGCTCTGCGCGCGACGGGCAGCAGTAGCTCAGTTGGTGGAGCATTCGCCCGCTGATCACCACTGGTTGGCGGTTCGATTCCAGCTCTCGACATAAACATCACAGGTTGATTCCAGCTCCCACAGATGAATCCTGTCATTGTGTCCTTGGGCAAGACACTTAACCCACCTTGCCCACAGTGTCTGCGTGCACTGGTGTGTGAATAAGTGAGTGGTTTCTTGTTGTAAAGCGCCTTGAAGGTGGAAAAGCGCTGTAGAAAAATGTGACCATTTACCACGATGTTATTTTGGAAAACGGAGGGACAGAAATATTCGTTTCTCAACAAACCCAGCTATGTGGAAACGTAGCCTAACTGTGTAAGTGTCGCCGCACAATCCTGATCAGCACTAAAAGGAAATCCAAATCTCTTCTACATCATTTCAAACAAACCCCATGATGACTCGACCTTGGTGAGACGTTCTTATAATGGATGGAAGTCTGGGGAAAATCAAATAATGATCATGTCAGTTTTGCCTTTTGCCTCCTAATTCTCCTTATTTTTGGCTCATGATACAAAGGCAGAGAACAGGAACTGACAAATAAGGGTCAAGGATCAATTCTGAGCTCAATATTTTTCACATATAAATATTTCTTCGTTATAGCAACTAGTTGTTAAATTTTGGGAACCTGACTATTATACTTTTGTCTGGACAAAACAGAAACTTTGAAGTCATTTTTCTCCGTTTCACACAAGTTAAGTTCTTTTGCCTTTGTAGGCGGTAAATGCAGTTCACTGGGGTAATTTAGGAACCTCCAGTGTCGGGAAGGTGACTTTTCAAATGTAATCCCCTACAGATTACAGATTACAGATTACATACACCAAAATGTAGTTTGTAACATAATCCATTAAATTACTTAAAGTGAGTAACGTAATCTGAATACTTTGGATTACTTGATTGGTTTAGACCTGGTTTAGTTCTGGTTTAGTCCTGGTTTAGACCTGGTTTTAGTTCTGGTTTTAGTTCTGGTTTAGTCCTGGTTTTAGTCCTGGTTTAGTCCTGGTTTAGTCCTAGTTTAGTCCTGATTTTAGTTCTGGTTTAGTCCTGAATTTAGTTCTGGTTTTAGTCCTGATTTTAGTTCTGGTTTAGTTCTGAATTTAGTTCTGGTTTAGTCCTGATTTTAGTTCTGGTTTAGTCCTGAATTTAGTTCTGGTTTAGTCCTGGTTTTAGTCCTGGTTTAGTCCTGGTTTTAGTTCTGGTTTAGTCCTGGTTTTAGTCCTGGTTTAGTCCTGGTTTTAGTCCTGGTTTTAGTCCTGGTTTTAGTCCTGGTTTAGTCCTGATTTTAGTTCTGGTTTTAGTTCTGGTTTAGTCCTGAATTTAGTTCTGGTTTAGTCCTGGTTTTAGTCCTGGTTTTAGTCCTGGTTTTAGTTCTGGTTTAGTCCTGGTTTTAGTCCAGGTTTAGTCCTGGTTTTAGTCCTGGTTTAGTCCTGGTTTTAGTCCTGGTTTAGTCCTGGTTTTAGTCCTGGTTTCGTCCTGGTTTTAGTCCTGGTTTTAGTCCTGATTTTAGTTCTGGTTTTAGTTCTGGTTTAGTCCTGAATTTAGTTCTGGTTTAGTCCTGGTTTAATCCTTATTTTAGTTCTGGTTTAGTCCTGGTTTTAGTCCTGGTTTTAGTAATGATTTTAGTTCTGGTTTAGTCCCGAATTTAGTTCTGGTTTAGTCCTAGTTTAGTCCTGGTTTAGACCTGGTTTAGCCCAAAATGTGAAAACAGGAAAATCCCTCTGTGTAATCCATTTATTTCAACAAAGTAACTGTAATCCAATTACCACTCACTGAAACAGTAACTGTAACTGAATACACTTACTCATTTGTACTCTGATTACATAACTCCGGTACATGTAATCTGTTACTCCCCGACACTGGGAACCTCGACCCAGGACTTTGGACAAGACCACGTAAGACCTATGGATATAAATACCGTTTTTAGTTTGCTGTATGAAGTCATGTTTTCCATCTCATCTCCTCACGCCGTTTAAACCCCGCAGCAGAAATAGCCGGACGTCCTAACACAGTGACCAGCAAACCCACTGCCCCCTCTGCCCCTCTGCTTTACCCCTCTGCCCCTCTGTTCTGCCCCTCTGCTCCTCTGGCTCCGCTCTAAAAACAGCTCCCGCCTCTAAACCGCTGGATTCTAAAGTGTCCGGAGGAAGTGCGTCGGTTACTGGGTTACTCTCGGCTTTTGAAGGTTGCTGTAAGATTTCATCACTCTATTTTGAGTCTATATCCGTCTGCGCGCTTCACTAATTTTAACTCCCATCTCAGCTAAGTGAACATATCTTTTGCACGGCGCTGACTGGAATTTTTAGCGCGTTAAAAGTTGAAAGCAAAACATTACGACTTCTGACACTGCAGACGGGTTCAGTTTCTTACCTCAAAGGTGCATCGGGTAACTTTTCAAATGTCTTTTTTTTTTTTTTCCGTGGAGACGTTATTGCTTTGTCTTGGATGTTTCGCAGTGTGTTTTTGAACCTTTTTATCTTCATGAAGACTAAACCAGACTAAGTTACAGGTCAGATCTGTGGAGAGGCGACCCCGCTCATAGTCAGACTGTTTTTGTAGGTATTTTTGAGCTGTAAAACCACCTGTAATACACGCATCAAGAATCACGGAGTTCAGGTCATTGCGCAATTTATACTGGGAAGGATTTTCCGAAAAAGTGAGCATCAAAATGCCGTGTTTGTTTTCCCAGTGGGATGTGTCTGTTGTCAAAGTCGATCTTTTCAAGTCTTTTGAACCATATCACTTTTGTTTCTGGTTCTGATATTGTCATGTTTTAGTTTTGGGATTCGGACATTGTAATTGTGTGGTTGTTGGATCCTAACAGCGAAAAACGGCTCGAGAAATTTGTTTGTGAACTTCATCAATGCAAAAGTGAATCAGATGTGTGTGACTGCAAACTGTTTCTCTTCCCAACGGACTTGAAAAATAGTGAAAGGTGAAGGCGATGGGCAGGATTGATCCACATGAAAGACGAAAAAGGAAACCTTTGTTTGCCTAAATCATCCCGAGTTTGCAGCGAACATTTTGTATGTGGAGAGTCGTTTTCTGCTGTTAGGATCCAACAACCACACAATTACGATGTCCGAATCCCAAAATTAAATATGACAATATCAGAACCAGAAACAAAAGTGATATGGTTCAAAAGACTTGAAAAGATCGACTTTGTCAATAGACACATCCCACTGGGAAAACAAACATGGAGGTTTGATGCTCACTTTTTTGGAAAATCCTTCCCAGTATGAATTGCGCAATGACCGGAAGTCCGAGATTCTTGATGCATCTATTGAAGGTAGATCTGTTTAATGTCACACTGTGGAACATTCCACGCAGAGCAATGACATCTCCATAGAAACAAGCAGGTGACAGACCCCTAACAAAAAGTTACATATTAGAGTAAACCTGATCTTCAAATGATGAAGGGAGGAGCTCTCAAAAACCATTAGACACACACACACACACACACACAGTGAGTTAGGGGCTAGAACTCTCACCTCACAGCAAGAAGTTTCCAGGTTCGACTCCTGGGCCTTTCTGTCTGGAGTTTGCGTGTTCTCCCTGTGTCTGGGTGGGTTTCCTCTGGGCACTGTCCACCATCAACACAAAACATACACAAGAGGTTCAGTTCTCCAGCTAAAATAAACCTGACCCAGACTAGCTCAAGATCTGACAGGTTGCTCTAGTAGCAGTGTTGGATGAAGTTACTTTAAAAAAGTAGTGTTTACTCAGTACTCATTACTTCTTTAAAAAGTAATCCCTTACTTTCCTTAGTTACCCTCTATTGAAAGTAATTTTTTATGTTACTCGTTACCTTTTGGTGGTAAACTCCATCTATGGCTAAATACCGTCACGAGACCGATAGTCAACAAGAACCGTAAGGGAAAGTTGAAAAGAAGAGTTCAAGAGGATGTGAAACCCTTAAAAGGTAAAGCGGTGAGGTCTGAACAGTCTGCGGGCGAGGGGCAGCCACTCAGTGTGGGAGGGTCCACTAGAGGGACCTCTCCCTGCGTGTCACCGGCCCCTGCTTCCTCCCAGGCGATGCACCGTCACCAGGTCTGGAGGTGTGCTGTACAGCTCCTCCTGCCAGGACCTCGCCTCTTCCCAGGACTGTGTGCCCGCTGCGCCCTCTCAGCCCGGGCAAAGACAAGGCCCCCCTGCTCCTGGTGGACTGGGACAAACTGTCCTCTCCAACTGCGTCGCAGCGCCAGGGCGGAGATCGGCCCATGTACACAGAAAAGTAACATGCCAAATAGAAAAAGGGAATATGTTTTGTTACCAAAACCTTTTACCAAACCTTTACACTATTTTTACCCAAAGAAAGTAGTTACATTACTGCCCAGCAGCATCGAAGGATGGGAGGATCAAATGCAGAGGGTAGATTTCAGGGACAATAAAAGGCCAAGCTAATCTCACCTTCTACTGCTAGTGTTCATGTGCACAGACAGAAAAGTGAAGGATGGTGTATCTGAATGGAACTTTATTAGTGTTCCTTAAGATAAAACAGATCAGTACTTTTTTATTTACGACATTTATTACAGTGGGGATGAATGAAGCACATCAACTCTCATCTCAAAACATATTTTAAACAAATATCCATCAGGGATTTGAACTACAGACCTTTAGATCAGTGCACGAACACTCCACAAACGTCGCTGCCGATGCTGTAAAAACAAGATCCCGCCGCTTTAAATTAACTTTGCTAATTGCACATTTTGAGCCAGTTTGTCATCCAAAACTTTCCTAAAACACTTCCTTTCTTAGCCCACTCTCCTCCTCCTCCTCCTCCTGCCCGCTGCTATGGCACATGCTCCGCAGATATGACCCTTTTACGAGGCGTGGGCACAACCCAGCCGTGTGTTTGATGTGCTCGTATACGCCCGCATTCTTTCCCCCGGACTCGGTTAGTGCTCATATTGTAATCACCCTCTTCTCTTTGAGTCCTTTTTGCATTTTTACTTTGTTGGAGACTATAAACCCACCTTCCGGAAAAACTCCTCATGTGAAGTGTGCGACGGTTCGCCTCGGTCGTTTCCGCTAATGGAACTTAATCAAAACAGGGCATTTTCCAGCCACTTAAAGCAAAGAAACGCACCGAAAAGAGTCGCGGCTTCGTGACATTTTAAACATGAGCTGTACTTACACTGTGTAACTTTTCTAAAATGACATGAGGGAGGCATTTATTTGTTTTGCAGCTGGTATCAGTCGCGTTTACAAAAGATTTGCTTCCACTATCGAGCTGTGTTCACTACTGCCCCCAGTGGTCAGTTCAGGTATAGCTCTGGTGCTAAGATTTGGCGAGTTCTGAGGAGACGGACAGAAACCTCCAGGCGTCTCTGTTTACATCGAGAACATAGAGCAGAAATTATTGTTTAATTATTGTTATAATGTTGTTACGTCCACAAAAACAGACCGGTACACATATTTAAGTAAATTATTATTATTAGTCTGTCTACATCTCCAAAGCTCAAAATGCTCAAAATGTTTTCATGTTAACAGCTTCTTTTACAGTAGTTCAGTACAGATTCCAGGACTTAAATCATTAAAAATCACTGGTCGCAGGCCTCCTAAACTAGTCTGATTCATCAGCCGGTTTCACTTTGTGGAAACCGTCTGACCTCGCAGCATTAGGATTCGTTCGCTCGACAGTAGGCGGGTATATTTTTTAATTTAACCACTCGCTGCTGTTTGGTCGTCACGTATGTAATGCACCAAACCCCGTAGGAAGAAGGACAATAACATCTTTCCCCTTGATAAAATGAACCAAACTTTCTCTTTGTTCTGGCTTTAAATCCTCGATCTCAGGAATTGTTGCCAACACAGAATGTCTGTCTTCGTCTACATCCATCTCGACACTTTGTTTACTGTTGTGCTGTTCCACAAAAGGGACACAGACAGACGTGACGAGTTTGACGTCGTGACTTCACAGATCTTCTCTGATTGCTACAACTTCTGGGATTCTTGCAAATCGTCTACTGCAGGAGAGTCAAACTCAAATTCACAGAGGCCAAAATTAAAAACTGGGAAAAAGTCGTGGGCCAAACTAAATACTTATTGAAAAATTTCAACAAAATCTGCATGTTTTCTCTTCTTTCGAGATATGTAATATTACACATTTCTTATTAAAATAAATGTTTAATAATAGTTTTGCTTAAACACTGAATCCAGAACAAGCAGAATATAAATATTGTCGATATCTATAGTCTATCTGTATCCAGTGGGCAGCTCTAATACATATTTGATATGATCTCAAGGGCCAAATATAATTGTATCACGGGGCCAAATTTGGCCCCTGGGCCTGAGTTTGACATGTCTGGTCCAGTGTATTCTGATTCCTGATCTAGTCGCTGGAGAGAAATGAAATTAAGCGGAGGCACTAGGTGGCGCTGAAATGGCTACTCCTCAACCACATTGAAACTTCTCTGTTCATTTTACAAACTGACCCTTAAGGTCCTTGACAAAACCCAGACACTGGCACCACTGTGAAATTTTAAAGAAACATTTTACTAATTTTAATAATCTCACATTATTTTTTAAGTGTCTTAACTCTGATATATCACTGAAATCCAGAATTTGCCAGGACCATAACACATACACACAGTTACTACAAGAGGTGCTACTAGTGGTAACTGTGTGGGCCAGACTGTGGAACTGCAACCAGCTGATTTAAAATCGGGAACCAATTTTAAACCAAATTAAAGTAATAAACCAAACCAAATAAACCAAAGTAAATTAAAACTATTGTATGTTTCCAACCAAAAATGCACTCACTGAAAAAGTAATAATGCTGTATATTTCTAATCTGTGTGCAACTAATGCGTCTCGTCTGTTTTTATGTAGGTATTTTATATTTTTTCTACAGACAGGTGTTGAAAACTAACGCTTGTGCTGAAACACTCAAAGCATCTGGCTTGTCTAATGCGATTGTGATGTCCTTAATGAACATAAATTAAAAAAATAAATTTGAAAAAAGATTTGAGTGAAAGTGTTTTCAGATTGAGAGAAGAAATCCGCCTAAATCTGCAGGGTTTATGCATTAAACTGAAATTTGTGCAAAAAACAAAACAAAACGCAACTCCACTTCTGTTTGTGACGAGGAAACATTATAAAACAGATCAGAAAATAGCGTAAGACCCTTTAAGAGTGAAATGTCGGTACAATGGAGAATTTTAGTGTTTTAAAAGCCAGACTAGTTCTTTTACGTCTCGGGTCGTTTTGAACCGTCCCGTTTCTTTTCTAACCTGTAATGTGATAATGATTTGGAGGAAGTTGTGGCTTGGGTTTCACAGCTCTTAATCAGGTGGGTAATGGTCCTCGCTCTGGGGGGGCTCTACATCGACTAAACGGTGGCGTGGAGTTCAAGGACTCTAGGAAATACCACAATAAAAGAGTTAGTTTTCCACTGAAGCAAAGGCTCAGGCTTGTGTATTGGCTTTAATGCACTTCTTTATAATTCCCAGAAGAGGTTTAAATGGTTCTGGTGGTATTTTGCAGCCAGTGTTGGGAATGTTACTTTTAAAATGTAATCCCCTACAGATTACAGATTACACACCCCAAAATGTAGTTTGTAACGTAATCCATTAAATTACTTAAAGTGAGTAATGTAATCTGAATACTTTGGATTACTTGATTTGCTGTAGAGAAGCAAAGACGAGGAAATCTTCACAAAAGAAGTTTTGTCTGATAAAAGAAAATAAAAAGCCCAGACTTTACTGAACCAAATTAAAAATATTATTGATAGAAGACGAGGAGACACGTCCACACAGCATGATTCAGTCTGGTTAAATCCTGTTTTACACCTGGTTTAGTTCTGGTTTAGGCCTGGTTTAGACCTGGTTTACCTGTGGTTTAGACCTGGTTTAGACTGGTTTAGTCCTGGTTTAGACCTGTTTAGACCTGGTTTAGACCTGGTGTTAGTTCTGGTTTAGACCTGGTTTAGTCCTGGGTTTAGACCTGGTTTAGACCTGGTTTAGTCCTGGTTTTAGTCGTGGTTTAGACCTGGTTTAGTCCTGGTTTAGTCCTGGTTTAGACCTGGTTTAGACCTGGTTTAGTTCTGGTTTAGACCTGGTTTAGACCTGGTTTAGTCCTGGTTTAGACCTGGTTTAGACCTGGTTTAGTTCTGGTTTTAGTTCTGGTTTAGACCTGGTTTTAGTCCTGGTTTTAATCCTGATTTAGACCTGGTTTTAGTCCTGGTTTAGACATGGTTTTAGACCTGGTTTAGACCTGGTTTAGTCCTGGTTTAGTCCTGGTTTTAATCCTGGTTTAGTCCTGGTTTTAATCCTGGTTTAGACATGGTTTTAGACCTGGTTTAGACCTGGTTTAGTCCTGGTTTAGTCCTGGTTTTAGTCCTGGTTTAGTCCTGGTTTTAGTCCTGGTTTAGTCCTGGTTTAGACCTGGTTTAGACCTGGTTTAGCCTGGTTTAGTCCTGGTTTTAGTCCTGGTTTAGTCCTGGTTAAGACCTGGTTTTAATCCTGGTTTAGACCTGGTTTAGACCTGGTTTAGACCTGGTTTTAGACCTGGTTTAGACCTGGTTTTAGACCTGGTTTAGACCTGGTTTAGACCTGGTTTTAGATTCCAAATTTTGTCCAAAATTCCGGACAATTTGACCATTTAAAGAGCTGATTTAGTTGTTTTTTTGTTTCATTCACACATGTTTAACACAGTTTTCTTCAGAGTTCTTCTCCCAAACTGAAAACACTCTGTTCTTTTCATGACATCACGAGGTGCAACAGAGCATTTTGATCTTTGGAGATGTAGACAAACTAATAAGAAAGGTTTACTCAAACAAAACACAACTCTAGGTATGTTTTTGATGCGATAACAACTTTCAAACATGAGTAAATTTAGCGTAATATAGGACCGTCCAACCTTCTGTGTCCTCTCAAAATGAAAATGAAAACAACAGATTAGACTCAAGTTCCTCTGAAACAGTGAGCGAGCAGTTTGCAGATTAAAAACATAGAAAAGTCCTTTGTCAGCAGCTGCTATCCCTCCATCAGGACGTGATTCACAAAGTCTATTTCACAAATGGGTGATCAGTTGTTCCTCGGATGGGCTCTGGACTCGTGTGGGCGGAGGATAAAGAGGCATAACTCTGAGTTTGAACATTTTCGGCTTTGGGTTTAGTTTAGTGAGAAATCTGAGTTTGGAAAGAGTCCAAGATCGGGACTCAGCGCTGTCACCGTGCCCACTTGGATGCATTGTTAATCTTATATCTAAAATTTACTCAGCTTTAAAATGCCCGTCTCCATAGAAATGTTACTGCAGTGTGGCAATAAACTTGTCGATATATTCATCAGTTATAACTATTTCCATTGCTAGAAAAGACATAAATTGGAAACCATGCATTCCTCTACTGTAAGTGGGCTCGCCTCTGCACAGATCTGACCTCTAAGGCTACGTTCAGACTGCAGGGCTTAACGCTCAATTCCGATTTTTTTGTGAAATCCGATGTTTTTGCGAGGTCGTTCACATTTCCAGTTAAATGCGACTTGTATGTGACTCCAGTGTGAACATTAAACGGCCCGAAAGTGTCCCGCATGTGACACTGGAGACACGACGACGTCAACCGCAGCGAGCGTCTCTGTGTTTACGGAAGTTGTCCAAACATGGACGCAGCATCGAGCACCTGGAGATTTTAAAGTTCCTCTCGTACCGGAGCCACAACATGAACAACTTACTTGTTTTAAGGAGGAGATTGAGAAGGAGAAGGACGAGGTTTTTGGTCGTGGTGTTTTGTGGGACAGCGGCAGCGACGTCCGTTGAAAGGAACGTGTGGATGTGGAGACGGAGCCAAGAGTGGTGAGTGGTGATGTGCTTCACTTCAGTGACACTGAGTTCATTAACAATTTTCGCCTACTTCAGCGCAGAATAGTGACGTTTGTGTCTTGTTGATAACGTGTAGGTGAATGAATGCACTTTGGCCGTTCACACTGAAGTCACATGTCAAAAGATCAGATATGTATCAGTTTCAGGAGCACATATCCACATTTGAAAAAATTGGATCTGTGTTGTTCAGACTGACATTAAAAGATCAGATACAGGAACATAGGGGCCAAAAAATCGGATTTGGGTCACTTCAGGCTGCAGTCTGAACGTAGTCTAACTGATCCTTGAGGTGTCACCTGCTTGTCTCTAGGGAGATCATTCAAATAAACATCAAAACAACAAAATTAACACACACACACACACTCACACTTGACTTTTAGACACATAATAAATCAAATCTGAACAAAAACTAAGACAGATTTCAAGTACCATCACAAAACACGACAAAATGAACAACAAAATTATCAAAAACAATGACACGGGTTCTGTAAATATTGCACCAGAGCATTTTTAAATGAAAATAGTTCCAATCAGAGGGAGCTTTATATTTAAATGAGTGTTTCTGAAAATTTCTGATCTGCGTGGCGTGAACTGTGAGAGGATCTGAATGGAATTGAATACTGTTTGAGATATTCACAATAACTGAGGCTACGTTTACACTGAAACGAATCACCGTAACACCGCATCGGAAACTATCTGCATCCAGACACGTCGTTTCTGTGTCTGTAATACTTCCCTGTCCACACAGCTTTGAGCATATTTGTTTACGATTTACAGAAATGAAACTTAAAACCTCATGGCTAATTTGTATAAACTGAGCGCTCAAAAACAGCTCGCTATTGTGCGCTGATGCGGTTCAGCTTCTGTCGGACTAAAGGACGCGACTCAGTGGAATATGAGTGTTCTTTCTGTGACAGAGGGGTGTTCTGCTGATGGTGAGTCTGTTCTGTGTTTCTGTTGCGCTGGAGATGGTTCATGTTAAACTTTTCAGAGATTATACGTCTGCAGGTCGTACACACAGACACACGTTTATATGAATGGACATATATTCTAGCCTCTTAGTGTTTTGGCGGTGAATTACCGTATTTTACAGGCTATTAGGCGCTCTGGATTATAAGACGCACTGTCATTAAATGGTCTATTTTCTAACTTTTTTCACAAATAAACCGCACTGGACTTTAAGCGAAACATAACAGTTGGATGGGTCAGTCGGACTTTGTTTGGCGCGTTCACGGTGACTCTGGGATTTGTTCAGTTGTGGCGTGTAGGGAGGGTGCTGTCTGGGACCAACGGATCAGTCGCAGTAACTCAGTTGTTCAGTCGTGTCTAGAAGCGGCACATTGCGCTCGCTTTTTCGGTTTGTTCCTCCGTTCCGTTCCTCGTCGGCGTGGATTGATGAGTGTGTCTGGGTGTTTTTCGCTGTGCGGTCACTATCTGCTCTGTGTGTGTTTGCGTGCGCTGCGGGTGGTGCGGCTTTATAGTTTACTGAAGTTGTGCTGGGACACCCGAGTGGATTCGTGTATGGAGTGCTCTGGATTGCGGGGCGCGCGGCCATTTTTTGATGCGGTTAGAGGCTTAAGAGTGTGGTTAATCGCCCGGAAAATACGGTACTTCGCAGCGCATAGACCTACATCAGAGTATCAGCGTTTTCAGGCGTCCACACAGTACTGGATCAGATCTGTACTCAGATGAATTCGTTGGAGCTGGAGGCACCAGAGTGTTCCATCTCTGGAGTCGTTTTCCATCGGATTAGTGTGAACGAACACTGCATCCACAACAAAAACGACTCGAATATGTACTAGTGTGGACGTGGCGTGAGATGAATGCATTTAAAGATAAATAATAAGCAGTGAAGTTGGCGTCGGGAGGACAGAGTGAGCTGGACAGTTGGTGGAACATCACACACAGTGGTGAGTTCTGAAGGGACAACAGAGAATGAATCTGCACAGACTGTTCTGGACAAACACTGAGCTGCTGGAGGATAGAAGTTGTAGTATTGTGATAAATGATTTCACTGTCATCTAAAATGGGAAAAAAATAATTGTGAGATCATCTTTTTCCTGACAGAAAAGCTAAAACAGTTGATGGACTGATGAAGTAATTTTAAGCGGGATGAAATTTTGTTTGTAATTGTTTGTATGTGGGCGCTGAATGAGAGTGAGGGGACGAGCCGTAAACCAAGATATTTACATTTTTCAACAGTTGTAATTGTTGATGATTCAATAAATGTCAGATTTATGTCATTAACAGAAAAAGGACGGATTCATGGAGATAGATGTTTAAAGTAACGCCGTGTAACTTTCCAGACGTGCTACCTGCATGATTCCGTAGAAATACAAAGTTAAAACCAGACTTTGGAACATTCTCCGTGGACAGAGATGTGTTTTAAATCCATACTGTAAGGAGGAACAGCATTACCATGGAAACAACCAGGCCACAGAAGTGTCAGCTTTGTGGAGTTGCAAGCAAACAAACAAACAGGAAAATGGACACAGGTTATGTTTTTCAGGGAACTAAAAACATCCAACATAAATGACAACATTCTTTTACTTTAGGTTATTTGTTGGCTAAAAAGTTACACAGTGGTAGTTTGATTCATCAGCTGGTTTCACTTTGTGGAAACTGTCTGACCTCACAGTATTAGAATTCGTTCGCTCGACAGTAGGCGGGTGCTTTTTTTCATTTTGCCAATCGCTGCTATTTGGTCGTGACGTATGTAATGCGCTGCTAACGGGGATAACTGGTATATTAATGCTTTTCCCAAATCCCATAGGAAGAAGAACAATAACGTCTTTCCCCTTGATAAAATTCACCAAACATTCTCTTTGTTCCGGCTTTAAATTCTCGATCTCGGGAATCGTTGCCAACACAGAATGTCTGTCTCTTCACTGATTGACTGGTGTCCGAACTTGCACTTCCAGGGTTTTTGCGAACCGTCTAGTGTAGCGGTGTCAAACTCATTTTGGTCCAGGGGCCGTATCCAACCTACTTTGATCCCAAAGGGGCCGGATCAGAAAACTCATGGCATATATACCTTAAAAATAACAATAAGTTCAAATATTTTTGCAGGGAAATGCAAATCTATTACAGAAATATTTTTTAATTGATGAATTCTTTCTTTTACAAAATAATATAATATTATGAACAACCTGAAACTTTAAGAAAACACACATTCAACACAATGTTTTAAGATGAACTTGTATGTAAATAGGAATAAGTAATTTTTTCTTTGGAAAATCCTGCACTCGGCTCCACTTTTCTCATTTTGGACATTTTTCTGATGAGGGTGTCACGGTCAACAGTCAAAACGATCGTCCTTTAAGAGCGTTTGGAAAGAGACAAGTCTTCTGCTCTGGTGGGAGGGGCCACGTACAGAGACGCTGGAGACGCTGCTGTGTGATAAACACCACAGAAAATTAACAATATTTTAATAGAAAATATAATTAAAATATTTTTGTAGAAAATCAGCCGAGGGCCAGATTAAAGGTCTTGAAGGGCCAGATCTGGCCCCCGGGCCATATGTTTGACACCTGTGGTTTAGTGTATTCTGATTCCTGACCTAGTTGCTGGAGAGAAATTAAATTAATATGGGAAATGTGTGTTCCATACCCCAAACATGTTCAAGATATACAGTATGTGTGAATGAAGCCGTCAGAACATCTCCCTCATTCTCTGCTTTTAAAAAGAATCCTAAAAAGTGGCTTTTAGAAACGCAAATGTATGAACACTAAAACTTTTATTGTATTTTTGTAATCTTATTGTACATTTGTGTAATTTTTGATGTGTAACTTGTAAGTGTATGTTCTTTTAGGATGTCTTTTTGACATCTGGCAAATGCAAATGAGCTCTTATCAGCTAACTCCAGCACATTTACATTGTTTTGATGTTGATTAATGTGCACTGTCCCTTTTCAAATAAATAAATAAATAAATGTCGTCGCTATTGAAAATATGACATCAAATTCTCAAATGTCATGAACAAACCCAAGCGTAGATTGAACAATAATCACACAGTTTAAATAAAACGCGTTGCTGTTTTCTTCGCAGAGATCCGAAATGGAAACCTGAAGAGCATCCTGGGCCTGTTCTTCATCCTGTCGAGGTACAAACAGCAGCAGCAGCAGCAGCAGCAGTACTACCAGAGCCTGGTGGAGCTCAGCCAGAACACCACCCCCAGCGCCAGCTCCGGGGGCGGGCAGGGCAAGGGCCAAGACATGCAGTCCAGGTAAGAGAGCACAACTGAAAGAAGTGTAACTACAGAGCGGGTTTTTCGAGCAGGGAATTTGCAGAATGTAAGACTGTTACTTACGCCAGTTAAAACAAATGGACCTTTTTCACATCGGCCAGAAGTGCCACGCTTTAGGTTTGTGGAACTTCCGGTTAATGGTTTTCTATGGCAAAAATATCTGTGGAAATGTCTTGTGTATTTTCCTCCAGCTTCATAAATCTGCCCCATCACCAAATCTTCAATCAACAATGTCCACAAAGGATAAATATTCTAACATGAAGAATTTATCCACAACTATCAAGGTAAGAAAGACGAAAACTTAAAGGTGAACAACGACGACGCATTAGTGACACACTGAGCAAAACTAATCTGATGATAAGCCAGAGATGTCTCGCATAAATCTCTCTGTCTATGTTAATATCTACATCATGAAATCGATTTTTAATTTTAATTCTAGAATCAGTCTGAGTGAACGAGTTACTTCTGTTTTATTCATGACCATAACATTAGTTTTGCTCAGTCGTTCACTAATGCGTCGTTGTTCTCCTTTAAGTTTTCGTCTTTCTTCCCTTGATAGTGGTGGATAAACTGTTCATGGAAGAATGTTTATCCTTTGTCGACCTTGTTGGATTAAGATTTGGTGATGGGGCAGATTTCTGAAGATGGTGGAAAATACACCAGACATTTCAACAGATATTTTGCCACAGAAAAACACAGGGTTTCCACTGTCATGGAAATCCTGGAAGTTTTGGAAAAGTCATGAAATTTTAGTATCTCTTTCACGCAACTACAGCATTCTGTTAAGTTCTCATTAGACTATTATGATTATTTCCAAATGTCTGCACCTTTTGTTTAAAATAGACGACAATAAATGCACTGACAGGATTTTGAATGTTAAAAAACTACAATCCCAAACCAGAAGTTGAGTGGAAAGTGTTAACATTTCATATTTAGCCCTAAAAGTCTGATCAATTCTACACATGCAGGTGCCGTAAATTCATGGAAAATTCACTTTAGGTCATGGAAAAGTTTTTCAATTTTGTCATGAAAGCAGCATTAACTGGAAGTTTCACAAACCCTACAGCGGGACAGTTCCGGCCATTGTGAAAATATCTATTGTAGGAGTGTAACAATATCCAAGTCTCACGATACAATATCGTCACGGTATGAACCGCATGGTACGATATTTATTGCGATATCGTGGGAAAGCTCACGATATGGTGGGGAGGCTCACGATTAGGGATGTAACAATATCTAAATCTCACGGTACGATATTTATTGTGATATTTTGTAGAAGCTTACAAAAAAAAAAACTATTAATATGCTACTTTTTCCTCTTGACAAGACTTAATCCAAAGAACTAAGACTTAAAAGTGTTAGAACTGTTATTTCTTCTTGTAGTCTGCATTGAAATGGAGCAAAGGATCATGGTCTATGTAGTCTTTTTGCTTATTGCTGCACCATAACTCTTAATTTTGTTTTAGCTTGTCAAAGCCTTATCCCATCAGATCTCAGAAGCTAAGCAAGGCCGGGCCTGGTTAGTAGTTGGATGGGAGACCACTGGGAATTCCAGGAACCACAGGGGGGCGCCAGTCACAAAAACTGTCGTAGAGTCTTTAGGCAAGACACTTCATCCCAAGTGGTGTATGTATGAGTAATGGTGGTGGTCCGAGGGACCGATGGCACTGATTGGCATGGCAGCTGTGCTTATGTCAGTCTGTCCCAGGGCAGCTGTGGCTACAATAGTATCTTACCATCACCGGGTGTGGAGAGAAAAGGATAATGAATCTATAAATGCTCTGTAAAGCGTCTTTGTGACATATGTCTGTGAAAAGCGCTATATAAATAAAGACTTACTTACTTAACTTAATTACTTAATTTAAGCAAACGACTTGTGATTCGACATATTGTGATGGTCCAAGATATTATTGTGAGAACTTTGACGATATGATATCACGATATTTCGGTTATGGTTACATCCCAAGTCTATTGTGATGACAAGATTAATACAATTTCACCTGGGTTCACTTAATAATCAATAATAGATTTTCTTCGGGTGTTTTGTGGAGTGGATGGTAACACTTTATAATAACTACACCTTATTTAGCCTTAATAAAGCATGAACAAAGACTTAATTAATAATGATTCATGCTTAGTAACTACTT
Organism: Boleophthalmus pectinirostris; assembly: GCF_026225935.1. Taxonomy (NCBI): domain Eukaryota; kingdom Metazoa; phylum Chordata; class Actinopteri; order Gobiiformes; family Gobiidae; genus Boleophthalmus; species Boleophthalmus pectinirostris. The sequence continues at coordinate 1,549,467 of NW_026571133.1, forward strand.
AATTATTACCTGAATTAGCACTTAACTTGAACTTAATTCGCCTGTGCTGTAAATAGTTACTCATAAGTATTTCTTACTTAATTACTCATGAACTAACCATTTGTGTGCATTTGTAAATGTATATTTAAGTACAAATTTGAGCATTTATTAAGAATTAGTAAGCCATGAGAGAATGATTTACTAATAATGCATTATTGTTTCTCGGGAATTTGACCGACCTTAACAAATGCTCAATAAAGCATAATTAGCCTTTACTTTAGAAAAGCTCTCAGAAAGACTTAACTAACAGATAACAGCCGCCTGGATTATCATTGCATTATTAGTAAATCATTCTCTCATGGCTTACTAATCATTAATAAATGTTCAAATATGTACTTTAATATGCATTTGTAAACATGGAAATGGTTAGTTCATGAGTAATTAAGAAGAATTGAGTAACTATTTACAGCACAGGCGAATTAAGTGCAACTTAAGTGCTAATTCAGGTAATAATTAAGTAGTTACTAAGCGTGAATCATTATTGATTAAGTCTTTGTTCATGCTTTATTAAGGCTAAATAAGGTGTAGTTATTATAAAGTGTTACCGAGTGGGTGAGACTGTTTTTAGCGGCAGGAGAACTATGGCCATTGACATGCACTAGCCTAGCACCAGTGACCTCTGCAACTACAAGGACTGGATGGAATATTTTTAAAAGCGTCTCCACATTCAAGTAGGAAATGAGGTCCTATGTCCAAAATTCCGGACTGTCCCTTTAATCAAACTCCTGGTGACGGACTTGCACAGTAGCAGCACTTGTTACTTGTTAATCGCAGTTACCTATTGTTCTTACTTAACCACAAAAGCCGCTCCATCTTGTTCAAACCGTGCGCTTTTTCACATAAACCGCACTGGCCTGTATCCTATAAGACACAGCATACGTCTATAAACACCGTATATTGAACAGTGAATCTTGACTTGGCAGCAGAAACCCATCTCCTCACTCATCTGCGCCTGGTTTAGCCTCCACATGTTCCAATGCGAAATGACTGATTTACTGTGTTTCTGTTTAATAAAGTCCAGTCGTGTAATGTAAACAGGAAGCGGTGAAATATGGCTGCTCTTCGGTGTTGAAAACGCGGCGCAGACAAAGAGATGGTTTTGATTAGAGATGCACAGATGTGGAGTTACAGCGTCATAAAAACGTGACAGACAAGATTTGTGTTGATGCCGGAGCGTCAGCGTCGTGTTTCAGTCATCGAGTTTAACCTTAACCCTCCAAGACTGACGGGCGAATGTCAAGATGCGAGTGTGGGAATCCTGCCAGGAAATTAAAGCTCCGATATGACGCGGAATTAACTCTTGCGAGCTTCACGCCGTGTTTTAATGTTGTTACTGCCTCAAAAACAGACCTGGAGTTGTGTTTTGTTTCGTTCACGTTACATTATTAGTCTCTCTACGTCTCCAAAAGCTCAAAATGCTGTTAAACCTTGTGATGTCATGAAGTGGTAGTTTTGAAGTTAAAGGGCCCATCTCATGCAAAATCAGCTTTTCAGAGCCTTCTACCTTCTAAAGGGCTGTTCACACCAAGGCGTCAAAGCGTCCAGTTTCAATGTAAAGTCTATGTGGACGCGCGACTAGAGCGTCCTGCTTTTTTGCGGCGCGTTTTCGGTGTCAGCGCGGCGCGAATCTGGCGTCGACGTGGCGCGTCTTGAGCGTTTTGGCGTCAGCGGCCAAGACGCGCGTCCAAAGCGTCAGCGTCAAGAAGTTGAAAATGCTGAACTTTTCGCGTCAGACGCGCCGTGTCGACCAATCAGGGACGAGTATCCAGTGACGCAGCGACGTTATTATCAGGAAGAAAGACCCGAGAACCAGAACGAGAACCACAAACATGAACGGAGAATAAATATATACACCAAATCACCGAGCCGATCATGAGGACTACACCAGGACCAGGGACCAGGACTAAACCAGGACTAGACCGGGACTAAACAAGGACTAGACCGGGACTAGACCGAGACTAGACCGGGACTAGACCGTGATTAGACCAGGACTAGACCGGTATTAGACCAGGACTAGACCGGGACTGATCCAGCGTCATTAGCGGAGTATAAATATATATACGCCCCAGTCGTCGACCCGATCTCCTCCGCTGATGTTTTATGTCATAAAAACACTAAAGTCTCTATCAGTCTGGTCTGATATTGTTTCGGGAAAAGACTGGGACCGGGCTCTTGTTTCCAGGGGAACGGACGCGCGTCAAGTATTTTTGTCCCGTTTGTCCACGGCGTCAAAGACGCGCGTCGGGGGCGTCTAAACTCAAATGCAAACGCGTCCAAATAGAGGCATCAAGGCGTTTTTTGACGCTTTGGTGTGAACGCCCCTTAAGAGTGATGTGTGGGCCTTGTATTTGTCGCCGAAGTGGTTTTTAGATTGATTCGATGTTTTTTTAACAGATTGCAGCGTATTTCTGCCACCCTCCCACATGACAACGAACTAAAGCTGCTACAACGATGACGCGTTTGACGTAGCAGAAAGTGCTTCACACCAGCCACCCTTTCCCCACTCCACCGCCTCCGCCCCACCTCCACCCCGCCCTCAGTAATAATATTTATATTTCAAGACGATATAAAATATTACCTTCGGAATTTCCTGCAAGCAAATGTTCTCTGTTTCAATTCCCACATGAACACCTAAACCAGGGGTGTCCAAACTTTTTTCATCAAGGGCCACATACGTAAACACAGATGAAGCAGAGGGCCGATCGAGGGACGTAGACTGGAGCTCAACACAGTGAATAATTGCAATATGTGCATGTTTGACACGTTAGAATGAGCCATCAGACTTTAGTCACGCCGAGATCCTTAAAACCACAAACTAAATATTCAATATTGGCTTTATCAAGATAGATTCTCAAAAAACTTGCAGTAAAAAGTACATTTTTAATTGATGTAAGGTAATTTGGGCCAAATCACCTGGAAGCCTGAGGGCCAAGAAAAATTTGTCCGAGGGCCGCGTTTGGCCCACGGGCCGTAGTTTGGACATGCCTGACCTAAACAAAATGGTGACAGAGGGGTGTTCTGCTGATGGTGAGTCTCTTATGTGTTTCTGTCGCGTTGGAGATGGTTCATCTGAAATTTTTCAGAGATTATACGTCTGCAGGTCGTACACACAGACACACGTTTATATGAATGGACATATATTCTAGTCTCTTAGCACTTTGGCGGTGAATTACTTCGTGGTACATAGACCTACATCAGTGTATCAACGTTTTCAGGCGTCCACACAGTGCTGGATCAGATCTGTACTCAGATGAATTCGTGGGAGCTGGAGGCACCAGATTGTTCCGTCTCTGGAGTCGTTTTCCATCAGATTAGTGTGGACAAACACTGCATCCACAACGAAAACGACTTGAATACGACTAGTGTGGACGGGGCCATAGAAGAACGTAGAAAGAATGCAGAAAGAACACAGAAAGAACCTAGAAGAACATGGAGAGAAAATAGAAAGAACACAGAACCAACATAGAAAGAACATAGAAGAAAGATTGTAAAAAGAACACAGGAAGATGAGGAAAAGGTTAACATTTCATATTTAGCCCTAAAAGTATGCTCAATTCTACACATGTAGGTGCTGCAAAGTCATGGAAAATTCACTTTAGGTCATGAAAAAGTCATGGAAAAATTTTGAAAGTTTGTCAGTGAAAAAGAGTGGGAACCCTGTGTTTAGTTTCTGTTTGTATTTCAAAGTATTTTCAGGTAATACAATCTCTTATTTTAAAGCTCAGCACATATGTTTAATGCCGGACTGTGGGACATACCAGGCATCACCACGTCGTCACCAGAAATGTTACGCACTGCACTTTTAGACTCTATTTATATTCCCGCTGTGCACTTTTACAGACAAACATTTCAGACATCTAATGCACGCCATAGTTTTATAATTGGATCACTCTATAAACGACGGGCCTCTCAGATTCCCCAGTGCATTCCTTTAGCACTTATTTAGCCCCCTACGACGCCAGATGCCCCCTTCCTCCACTGCGACGCCCCCTCCCCCTCCCTGTAACGCCCCCTCCCTCCCCTGTGATGCCCCCTGCTGGGTACAGTAGCTTTGACACCTGATTCCCAGTATAAACTCCAGCCTGTCCCAGCTGCATGTGTGATCCATGTGTGATCCATGTACCCGTCATGGAGCGTTCGCTGTCCGGTCTGGGAATAACCCTACTGATGTACCGTAAAAAAAGACATAAAAAGAAATATCTAGGGTTAAATTAGTGGTGCCACCTAGTGCCTCCGCTCAATTTCATTTCTCTCCAGCAACTAGGTCAGGAATACACTAGACGGTTTGCAAAATCCCCCGGAAGTGCGAGTCCGGGTACCAGCCAGTCAGCGAAGAGACATATATTCGATCGAGGATTTAAAGCTGGAATAAAGAGAAGGTTTGGTGAATTTTATCAAGAGGAAAGATGTTTTTGTCCTTCTTCCTACGGGATTTGGGAAAAGTTAACCCTGCTGGCGGCGCATTACATACGTCACGATCAAAATAGCAGCGATTGGTTAAATAAAATAAAAAGTACCCGCCTACTGTCGAATCCTAATGCTGCGAGATCAGACGGTTTCCATAAAGTGAAACGGCTGATGAATCAGGCTATCACCAAAAGTCGGAATATCAATAAATTTGTGTTTTTAGTAGTTTTGTTTTAAAGATTTTATGTATTATCTGAAATTTTCTGACTGGGTTAAATTAAACAGTAGGAGTAAAAATAACAGAAAGGTTAAAAATGCTTAAAACAAGAAAACACATCTTAATTTTGACTATACTACGGGAAAGTTCTGCCAATGGAGAAAAAAAAAAAATCACCAAAATTAAGAAAAATGTATAACTTGAAATTCAAATTTGGGTAAAAGACAAATTACATGTAATATGGGAGCTACACTGCAAAAAAGTTTGGCAAAAATTAAAGACATAAACACTTAAATCTATCAGAAAATGACTTAAAAGTAGTGAAATTATGTGTCCATGGAGCAAGATCATTTTCTCGCCAGGAGAGAAAATACATTTTTGGGTCTGATTGACCCGCCCCAAGAGACCTGGAAGGAAAAAAAAACATTTCTTCGGGTCTATGTGACCCCAGGAGAGCGTGAGGGTGAAGTCTGAGTTAAAATTCTTCAAAATTCCAAAAGAAATTTCCAAAAATATTTTTTGATGTCACTTGCAAAAAAAACCCAGAAATTCCAGAATCACCAAAAGAATATTTTTTTTTTTTTTAAATGATGATCTTTTTTTTTTTTTTTTTTTATGAATGATCATCATCCGCAGTGTTAGGATTCGTTCGCTAGATGGTAGATGGGTACTTTTTTATTTAACCAATCGCTGCTATTTGGTTATGACATATGTAATGCACCAAATCCCGTAGGAAGAGCGACAATAACGTCTTTCACCAAACATTCTTTTTGTTCCAGCTTTAAATCCTCGATCTCGGGAATCGTTGTCAACAACGTTGCCAACAACAATGTATGTCTCTTCACTGATTTCCACTTTCAGGGTTTTTGCGAACCGTCTAGTGCATTCCAATTCCGGATAGTCGGGGAGCCAAAGTCTCAAAAGCTCAATAAAATGGGTTAAACCTGACATCATCTGCCATACTTTTTATTTGTGTTTTTTTCTGTTAACTGTGACCTAAGGACCAATAACTGGAGGGTCTGCTCTTCTGGAAGTATTGCAAAAAAAAAAAAAAAACCTTCATTTTTTGACAAAAAATTTTGAAAAATGAAAAATTTCCTGAAATCCTCAGTGGGTTGGGTAAGCTGTCAGTAAATGCATTCCAGATGCAAAGAACACATGTGGAAAAAATAATTCTTAAAACACATTTCTACATGATTTTGGCTCAATTTAATGCAACAAAATAAGGTGTTTTTTCACTTTTTTCAATATTTTCATCTTTACCTCATCAACTATTCCCCCAAGTTTTGACATCAGCCAATCTGCCACTCTTTTCACCAAACAGTAGAGTCATTCTACAGAAAAAATTATAAAAATCCAACCAAAATCAATGGATATGACTGGATATGTCGCTGGAGAGAAAAGAAATTGAGTGGAGGCACTAGAAGGCGACAATTTTACTTGTCAAGTGAAATTTACTCAAATCATGATCAAACTTTTTAAATTCCAGTCGTTTTAACTTAACTAGATTTAGTTTTTTGCAGTGATTGGACAACAAAAACATTTTCTGGTGTTAATTAACCTTTTTAACACCCGAACGACAAACTGTAAACTTGCCACAACAGCTGAAATTGAGATGAATATTTTGAGCTTGAGGCATTTTAACAATTTAACGATGCGATGTTTTTTTAAGAGGGTAGTAAGTCTGCGTTCGCTGGAGTGTTTGGGTACGAGCTCTTTTAAATCGGACGGGGTTAGGAGGGCCACAGCTGTGCAAACTTCTCCCGTAACAGGTGGAGCGGGTCGGACACGAGGGGAAGTGTCCGGTGACGGAGACGCTGAGGGCTTCGAGTGATTTTCAATGGGACGTTCGGTGAAGTGGACAGAGTGGAGTTAAATGTGGACACCGGTCTAATTTTGGTGCAGAGGCGACCTACATTTAGATTTATTTATCACGGGGCCCGCATGTCGGGAGTTAGTCAGACTCTGCAGCTGATATCGTCGACGTTCCCTCGACGTGTGGTGATAACTGGAGGCACTGCTCTGTCTGGAGATTTGTTACAATTTAAACTGAGCTTTGTTTTGCCACGATCTGACCATAAAGAGCTGGAACTGCATAAAAACGACACAAAGAGCTGAGCAGAGAGACAGAATAACACAGAAAAAAGAACACAGAAAGAATGTACAAAGAATTAGAAGAAAGAAGATAGAAAGAACCTAGAAAAAACACAGAGAACGTAGAAAGAACATAGAACAGACATGACAAACTCAGGCCCAGGGGCCAAATTTGGCCCGTGAGATCATATCAAATCTGTATTAGAGCTGCACCCAACTACAGATAGACTATAGAGACATTATTTACTAACAGTTTTGTGATTATTTTATAGTTTGCTTGTTCTGGATTCAATGTTGAAGCAAAACTATTACCGTATTTTACGCACTATTAGTCGCTCTGGATTATAAGGCGCTCTGTCATTAAATGGTCTGTTTTCAAACTTTTTGCACAAATAAACCGCACTGGACTTTAAAGGAAACACAACAGTGTGATGGGTGAGTGGTTTTGTTTGTTTGTTCGTTCACGGTGACTCTGGGCTTTGTTCAGTTGTGGCGTGTAGGGAGGTGCTGTCTGGGACCAACGGATTGTCGGCGTGTTCGCAGTGACTCAGTTGTTCAGTCGTGTCTAGAAGTGGCACATTGCGCTCGCTTTTTCGGTTCGTTCCTCCGTTCCGTTCCTTGTCGGCGTGGAGTGATGAGTGTGTCTGTGGGTGTGTTTCTCTGTGCGGTCTCTGTCTGCTCCGTGTGTGTTTGCGGCTTTGTAGTTTACTGAAGTCGTGCTGGGACACCCGAGTGGATTCGTGTATGGGGCGCTCTGGATTGTGGGGCACGCAGTCGTTTTTTGATGCGGTTAGAGGCTTAAGAGCGCGACTAATAGCCCGGAAAATACAGTATTAAACATTTATTTTAATAAGAAAAGGTTTAACATTAAATATCTCGAAAGAAGAGAAAACATGCAGATGTAGAAATTTTTCAGTGAAATTTAACTTAGTCCCTGTTTTTAATTTTGGCCTCTGTCAATTTGAGTTTGACCCTCCTGACATAGAAGAACACGGAAGAACATAGAAGGAATGTAGAAGAACCTAGAAGAAAGAACATAGAAGAAACATAGAAAGATAAGTTAGTTAAACATAAATGACAAAAGGGACTGAAATCACAATCTACTAGTGTTTGACTCTCTCTATTTCTGTCTCTCTCTCTCTCTCTCTCCTCACAGCTGCTGGGGCCTGGGGTCTCTCTCTCTCTCTCTCTCTCTCTCTCTCTCTCTCTCTCTCTCTCTCTCTCTCTCTCTCTCTCTCTCTCTCTCTCTCTCTCTGATCTAAACTTGATCTGAGGCCACGGCACAGGTCAAAGGTCAGTCTCTCTCTGTTTGTCTTTTGCTCCCTCTCCTCACAGTTGTTCTGTTCTCTCTCTCTCTCTCTCTCTCTCCCTCCCTCCCTCCCTCCCTCTTTCTCCTCTTTCTCCCTCGTTCCCCCTCCTTCTCCCATCTCTCCCTCCCTTTCTCTCCCTCTCTTTCTCATTCTCTTTGTCTCTCTCTCCTTCTCCCTCTCTTGCTCTTTCTCTCTCCTCTCTCTCCCTCCCTGTCTTTCTCTCCCTCTCTCTTTTGCTCTTCTCTCCCTCTTCTCTCTCTTCCTCCCGCTTCCTCTTTCCTCTCTCTTCCTGCCTCTCTTTCTCTTCCTCTCTCTCCCTCCCCCTCCCACTCTGTCGCTCTTTCTCTCCCTCACTCTTTTTCTCTCTCTCTTTATCCCTCTCTCTTTGGTCTCTCTCCCTCCCTCTTGTTCTTTCTCTCTCCCTCTTTCCTCTCTCTCCCCCCCTCCTTCTCTCCCTCTCTCTTTTTCTCCTCTGCTCACTGCAGAGGTCAAAGTTCTCTCTCTCTTTCTGTCACTGATAAAACCGAATCATTTGTCTCTGTCTGGTCCCTTTTAACATTCCTCCTCCTCCTCTTCTTCTTCTTCCTCTTCCTCCTCTTCTTCTTCCTCTTCTTCCTCTTCCTCCTCTTCTTCCTGTTGTACTTTAAACGAGTCACAGACGAAGACAAATCCGTGTGGAGTCAAACAGCTGATGACGAGACTCTGTCAGCAGGAACCAAAACGAAACTAATGCACCGCAGCTCTTCATCATCACACATGTACAGGGGGCACTGCATGTATGTCTATGGAAGAACGCGTAGTAGTTACTAACACAATGCAGAAAACACAACCGAGTAAGTTTTTTAGATTCAGGTGTTTGATTTTCAATAAGTAGAGTTTTTAAAAAGGCAAAAGTGTCCGTGCCATTTATATGACCTTGAATTTATCTGCGTTCACGGAGACAAGTGGAGTTACGGGTCAGATCTGTGGAGAGGCAAGCCCGCTCGTAGTAACAATGAGTGATTTAAAGGTATTTTTCAGCATTCAAAAACAATTCTTGAGAATACTCTTGGACAATGTCAAAATATATGTGTATGCAGATGTTTGTGTCACTGCATTGAGAAACTCTGTACTACACACACACCCTCCCTAACCCCCCAACTTTTATTTTATTATTATTATTATTATTATTATTATTATTATTATTATTATTATTATTATTATTATTATTACTTATTTATTTTTTATTTTTTTATTATTTTTTTTTTTTTTTTTTATTTAAATTATTTTTTTTCTGTATCTATCTTATTGTGGATGTTCTGGGTATCCAATCCCTTAAATTTGACAAATTATAAATAAAAAAATAAAAAAAACTATTCTTGAGTAAATGCAGGATTGTTACGTTCAATATTATACCATAAAACATAAAATATCTCCATGGAGACGAGCAGAGCAGCAAGACAAACTCCCCACTAGAAAAGTTACATAATGCACCTTTAACTACTTTAGTCGAACTGAACAACAGTTAAGCAGGCAGCACATTATTTATTATAAACCTCCCAAACTTTTTATAATGTGGTTTTTATTACTTCTGTTTTATTCGTGACCATAATGTTAGTTTTGCTCAGTAGTTCACTAAGACGACGTTTAGGCTGAAACCAATCACCGTATCGGACATGATTTGCGTCCAGACACGTCGCTTCTGTGTCTGCAAGTCTTCCTTATCCACACAGCTTTGAGCACATTTGTTTACGTTTTATAGAAAAGAGACTTAAAACCACATGACTGATTTGCATAAACTGAGCGCTCAAAAAACAGTTCGCTCCTTGTGCGCTGATGCGGTTCAGCTTATGTCAGATAACGATTCGTTTTTTTTTCATTTTTCGATTTTGTGTTTAAATGAAAAATGGGAAAAAATGGATAACAGCCGTTTCCTGGACTGAACCAGGACTGATCCGAGGTCCGGGACCAGACCGGAACCAGACAGGAGCAGACCGAGACTGAGATCAGTACTGAGACGGGGACCAGAGCGGGACTGAGACCGAGACCAGATCAGGACCAGGCCGGGACCAGACCGGGACTAGACCGAGACTGAGACTGGGACTGAGACCGAGACTAGACCAGGACCAGGCCGGGACCAGACCGGGACTAGACCGAGACTGAGACTGGGACTGAGACCGAGACCAGACCAGGACCAGGCCGGGACCAGACCGGGACTAGACCGAGACTGAGATTGGGACTGAGACCGAGACCAGACTAGGACCAGGCCGGGACCAGACCGGGACTAGACCGGAGCAGACCGAGACTGAGATCAGAACTGAGACCAGGACCAGGCCGGGACCAGACCGGGACTAGACCGAGACTGAGACTGGGACTGAGACCGAGACCAGACCAGGACCAGGCCGGGACCAGACCGGGACTAGACCGAGACTGAGACTGGGACTGAGACCGAGACCAGACCAGGACCAGGCCGGGACCAGACCGGGACTAGACCGAGACTGAGACTGGGACTGAGACCGAGACCAGACCAGGACCAGGCCGGGATCAGACCGGAACCAGACCGGAGCAGACCGAGACTGAGATCAGAACTGAGACCAGGACCAGGCCGGGACCAGACCGGGACCAGACCGAGACTGAGACCGAGACCGAGACCGAGACCGAGACCAGACCGAGACCAGACCGAGACCAGACCGGGACCAGACCAGGACCAGACCCGGAGGCTCGGAGCCCACGGCAGGGCCAGAGCTCGAAGCTGAGACTCAGACCCTGCGGAGGCTCGGAGTCAAAACTCTGAGTCTGCTCTGGTCCCGGTCTGGTCCCGGACCTGGTTCAGTCCTGAATCAGTCCTGGTTCAGTTCGTATTCGGTGCAAAATCCAGCATCGCAGTCACGGACGTCACGTAAACCGTTATCCATTTTTTCCATTCTTCATTTAAACACAAAATCAAAAACTGAAAAAACAAATCGTTATCTGTTTTTTCATTTTGGTTTTGGAGACAAATAATGAAGAAAACTGTTGCTTTTTCGTTTTCTTATTTTTGGTTTTATATTGAAAAATGAATTAACAAATGATTCACAGACTCGCATACTCCAAATTAGTTCATTCACGTTCTTTTCACGTTATGTTGTTGTTTTTTTCCTCCCTCCGTTTAACATCACACTGCAGCTCGGTTGAGTTTACAGAAAAATAGGATAATGAAATGTAAGACCTTTGTGAAAAAAATAAGTATTGGACAACAGAATTTAAGACTTTTAAAGGCCTTAATTTAGGAACATGAAATTTAAGACCTTTTTAAGACTTTTAAGACCTTGAAGAAGCAGATGTCAACTTGAAAATTACGGCTTCATGACATCACAAGGTGGAACAGAGCGTTTTGAGGTTCAAATAAGAAGCTCCAATATGCGTGAGTAAAACTAAACACAACTCCAGGTCTGTTTTGGAGGATCTTGAACGTTATAACACGACTTAAAGCTCACAAGAGTCCGTTTTGTGTAACATAAAACCTTTAAGTCACGCTCTCCTCCGACTTCACTGATTCTCTTTAGTTTTTAGGCAAACGCTCGGGTTCCATTTCACCCACTTCAAAGTTTAAAGTCACTTCAGAGTAATTAAACGTATTCATGAGTCCTTCTTTACAAGTCTGATTTTCTGCCGCGGGCTCCGCTCACCTCCGAGACTTTTATTCTTTGGACGTGGGCTGATAAAAAGATTTAAATGAGATAGTTTAATACAGATTCTCTTAAACCTGCTGCTCTCTGACACTTGCAATTTTCATTAAACTTAAAAGTCCTGTATTACACAAAATTCTCTCCTGTGAGCTTTTAGACATGTTAGAGTCCTGTTAATCCTGTTGTGTTTGTGAAGAAACAGATTACATGTACCAGAGTTAAGTAATCAGAGTACAAATTATGAGTAACTGTATCCGGTTACAGTTACTTTGCTGAAATAAATGGATTACACTGCGGTATGTTCCTGTTCTCACATTTTGGGCTAAACCAGGACTAAACCAGGTCTAAACCAGGTCTAAACCAGGACTAAAACCAGGTCTAAACCAGGACTAAAACCAGGTCTAAACCAGGACTAAAACCAGGTCTAAACCAGGACTAAAACCAGGTCTAAACCAGGACTAAAACCAAATCTAAAGCAGGACTAAACCAGGTCTAAACCTAAACCAGGTAAACCAGGACTAAACCAGGACTAAAACCAGGACTAAAACCAGGACTAAAACCAGGATCTAAAAACCAGGACTAAAACCAGGACTAAAACCAGGTCTAAACCAGGACTAAACCAAGTCTAAACCAGGACTAAAACCAGGACTAAGCCAGAACAAAATCCAGGACTAAAACCAAAACTAAACCAGGACTAAACCAGATCTAAACCAGGTCTAAACAATGACACCCTACAGTAGGGTGGACATAATTTAAGGCGGCAGTGACCTCATATAAAAAGCATTTTTCTATCAATAATATTTTTAATCTGGTTAAGGACAGACTGGGCTTTTTGTGTCTTTTAGCAGATAAAACATCTTCGTCTTCGTCTTTGCTTCTCTACAACAAACAAAAGTCTGTTCATGGAGACTTGGGCTCAACAGACAATTTGAAGAGAACAAACAAGAATTTTCAGGATGTGGTTGGTACATTCGTGTAGTTTTAAAAAACATGACAATATCAAGTAATCCAAAGTATTCAGATTACATTACTCACCTGAAGTAATTTAATGGATTACGTTACAAACTAGATTTTGGGGTATGTAATCTGTAATCTGTAGGGGATTCATTCACACATGTTTTAGCAACACTTTATTAGTCTGTCCGCATCTCCAAACCTCAAAATGGTCTGTTCCACCTTGTGATGCGGCTTTGTAGTTTACCAAAGTCATACTAAAACATTTTGACACATTTCTGAGCGCCGTGTACCACATAAAATCGGTTTGAGGTCAGTAAGCACATCCAGAATTAATACTTAAGGCGCACTGTCAATATTTCAGAAAATTAAAGGATTTTAAGTGCGCCTTATAGTCCGAAAAATACGGTCTTCAGTCAGTGTGCCTCAGGTTTGTACCTCGCCCACCTTTACATTTTTCAGTAAGGGCAACATTCTGTTTAGATTTCCCCTATAACCGCCAGCATCGCACACTTCATTAGACTGGAGCTGAACACTTTAGTCCGAAAAATACGGTAACTGCTAGATGCATATGTTTAACGCCATGGAACATTCCAGGGAAATCAATAAATCAAAGTTATACATTGCACGTTTAAAGGGCCCATATGACCTTATTTTCTGATTCGTTATAATGTTGTTTTCTCATCACAAACAGACCTGGAGTTGTGTTTTGTTTCACTCACACTTGTTTAACGCGCAAAACCCTGCATATTTAAGGGGAGTTCTCTGTTCCACCTTGTGATGTCATGTGGCGATACAGGAAGTGCTCCACTGTATATACCTTTAGTAGAGTCGTTTGGATCATTTCAGACCAGGACTTGCCAATCTCTTCTCTGCTGAACTAAAAGTAAAAGGAGCTGTTAACTTGACTAACTTAAGCTGAAAACAACCACCGCATGACATCACAAGGTGGAACAGAGCATTTTGAGATTTGCCTTTACAGTGTCTTGTTCTCCACAAACCCGTTCTGAAGTACATGGGATCCTTTGTATTAGTTTATGTGTTTATATTTCCGTCTTTTCTCACGTGTTAATCCTCCTGGAGCTGTTTACAACGCTCCGTCTCAACAGAATCCTTGTTTTTAATATTATTTTGCAAATCTGTCCACAGTCCTCAGTCCGGCAGACCCACGCTATCAGTCAAAAGTCTGGACACTCTTTTCCAAATTGTTTCTTCTTTACTTGCATGATTATTTACGTTATAGATTCTCACCGATCAAAACTATGAACTTACACGTGTGGAATGAAATAAACAGAGAATAAACTCAAAAAACTCCACAAACGTGTTTTAGATTTTAGGTTTTGAATCGTGACCATCACTGAAAGAAGAAGAGTTTACAGAGCTGTTTTTTGAAACATTATTCCATAAACTCTTACTTCATGTGTTGACTTCTGTGTGTATCTAAAAAGTATTAGTAGTAGCAGTAGTAGTAGTAGTAGTAGTAATAGAAGCAGTAGAAGTAGTAGTAGTAGTAAAAGTAAAAGCAGCAGCAGCAGTAGTAGTAGTACTAATAGTAGCAGTATAGTAGTAGTAGTAGTAGTAATTGTTCTAGTAGTAGAAGTAATAGTCATAGTAGAAGCAGTAGTAGTAGGAGCAGTAGTAGTAGTAGTAGTAGTAGTAGTAGTAGTAGTAGTAGTAGTAGTAGTAGTGCTACTAATAGTAGCAGTATAATAGTAGTAGTATTAATAAAAGTAAAAGTAGCAGTAACTGTACTAGTAGTAGAAGAAGTAGTCGTAGTAGTAGTTGTATTTGTAGTAGTGGTAGTAGTAGTAGTAATGCTTGTAGTAGTAGTAGCAGTAAAAGCAGTAGTAGTAGTGGTAGCAGTGGTGGTAGTAGTAGTAGTACTAATAGTAGCAGTATAGTAGTAGTAGTAGCAGTGTTAATAAAAGTAGTAATAGTAGTAGTAGTAGTAGTAGAAGTAGTAGTACTACTAGTAGTAGTAGTAGTAGTAGTAGTAGTAGTAGTAGTACGTAGTAGTAGTAGTAGTAGTAGTACTAATAGTAGTAGTAGCAGTAGTAGTAGTAGTAGTAGTAGTAGTAGTAGTAGTAGTAATAATAGTAGCTAGTAGTAGTAGTAGTAGTAGTAGTAGTAGTAGTAGTAGTAGTAGTAGTAGTAGTACGTAGTAGTAGTAGTAGTAGTAGTAGTAGTAGTAGTAGTAGTAGTAGTAGTAGTAGTAGTAGTAGTAGTAGTAGTAGTAGTAGTAGTAGTAGTAGTAGTAGTAGTAGTAGTAGTAGTAGCAGTAGTAGTAGTAGTAGTAGTAGTAGTAGTAGTAGTAGTAGTAGTAGTAGTAGCAGTAGTAGTAGTAGTAGTAGTAGTAGTAGTAGTAGTAGTAGTAGTAGTAGTAGTAGTAGTAGCAGCAGCAGTAGTAGTAGTAGTAGTAGTAGTAGTAGTAGTAGTAGTAGTAGTAGTAGTAGTAGTAGCTAGTAGTAGTAGTAGTAGTAGTAGTAGTAGTAGTAGTAGTAGTAGTAGTAGTAGTAGTAGTAGTAGTAGTAGTAGTAGCAGTAGTAGTAGTAGTAGTAGTAGTAGTAGTAGTAGTAGTAGTAGTAGTAGTAGTAGTAGTAGTAGTAGTAGTAGTAGTAGTAGTAGTAGTAGTAGTAGTAGTAGTAGTAGTAGTAGTAGTAGTAGTAGTAGTAGTAGTAGTAGCAGTAGTAGTAGTAGTAGTAGTAGTAGCAGTAGTAGTAGTAGTAGTAGTAGTAGTAGTAGTAGTAGTAGTAGTAGTAGTAGTAGTAGTAGTAGTAGTAGTAGTAGTAGTAGTAGTAGTAGTAGTAGTAGTAGTAGTAGTAGTAGTAGTAGTAGTTGTTGTAGTAGTATAGTACACAAATAGAAGTAAACACAAATCAAAACACTGAATGAATTAAACAGTTGAATTGTCACAGTTCAGGCTGGAGTCTCCCACAGCCGCACACTTGCCCATGTAAAGCTGCGCTATGGATCTTTCTATAGCCAGCACCTGCTCGCCCTCTGCTTGGGACGGTCCTGCGAGTGTGTGTGTGTGTGTGTGTGTGTGTGTGTGTGTGTGTGTGTGTGTGTGTGTGTGTGTGTGTGTGTGTGTGTGCTTGAGTGTGTGCGTGCGTTTTAATGGGGAAATCCCTTCTGGACGCTGCACAGAGACAGAGAGGAGCCGCCTAACCTCACTCCGCTCTCAGTCACGGGGGGCAGCCGGGCTTTGAACATGCCCCGCGCCGAACAGCCTGACCCCCCGTTCGTCTCGCGCCTGCCCACCGCCGTGCCCAGAGACAGGCGGAGCGCAGGACCCAGCGGAAAACCCGCCAGGAGGGAGAGCGGGGTCCCAGCTAGGAGCCCTGCGCAGCCCAACACGTCACGGAGGTATGGGTGGAGAGAGAGGAGAGCGTAGTGTGGTCGTTACTCGTGGAGTCTGCAGGGGTAGTTTGGACATTGGCTTGAGGATTTTATTGGAAATGGAGTAACGTTTGCAAATATGAACTGGTAAATGAGCATGTTGTGCTGTGTTTGCATGGTTAGGAAAGTAGATTTACAGCAATTTTGGACACACAGTGACTATAGGGATGTAAAAATAACCAAAATATCATCATATTGTATCTTTAAAGTTCGCACAATAATATCGTGGACAATCCGTGTATCATTCGTTCATTCGTTTTTCAATATAAAACCAAAAATAAGAAAACGAAAAAACAACAGTTTTCTTCATTATTTGTCTCCAAAACCAAAATAAAAAAAATGGATAACGATTAGTTTTTTTCAGTTTTCGATTTTATGTTTAAATGAAGAAACGGATAACGGCCGTTTCGCGTTTACGTGACTTCTGTGACTGCGATGCCGGACTTTTGCACCGCGTACGGACTGAACCAGGACTGATCCAGGTCCCGGTCTGGTCCTGGTCTCAGTCCGGCTCTGGTCCTGGTCTGGTCCCAGACCTGGATCAGTCCTGGTTCAGTCCGTACGCGGTGCAAAAGTCCGGCATCGCAGTCACAGAAGTCACGTAAACGGGAAACGGTCGTTATCCGTTTTTTCCATTCTTCACTTAAACACAAAATCGAAAACTGAAAAAACAAATCGTTATCCGTTTTTTCGTTTTGGTTTTGGAGACAAATAATGAAGAAAACTGTTGTTTTTTCGTTTTCTTATTTTTGAGTTTATATTGAAAAACGAATGAATGAATGACACACGGATTGTGGACCATCGCAATATATCGAATTGCGAGTCTCTTTGCTTAAATTAAGAATTATGGTGAAGCAAAAAGACTACATAGACCATGATCCTTTGCTCCATTTCAGAGCAGACCATAAGAAGAAATAACAGTTTTGAGCACTTTTAAGTTTTAGTTCTTCGGATTAAGTCTCGTCAAGGCAAAATATTGCAATAAATATCGTACCGTGAGATGTACGTCATAAAAATATCGTACCACGAGATTTGGATATTGTTACGTTCCTAATCGTGAGCTTTCCCACGATATCGCAATAAACACCGTATCGTGAGGTTCATACCGTGACGACATCGTACCGTGAGCCTTGGATATCGTTACACCCTTAACTGTGATTAATCGACTAATCGGAATCAGTTTTATTGACGTTGTTTAGGGCAGGCATGTCCAAATTATGGCTCGTGGGCCAAATGTGGCCTTCAGACAAATTTTTCTTGGCCCTCAGGCTTCCAGGAGAATTGGCCCGAATGACCTTGCATCAATGAAAACTGAACTTTTATTGCAAGTTTTTTGAAAATCTACCTTGAAAAAGCCAATATTTAGTGTGTGGTTTTGAGGATCTTAGCGTGAGTAAAGGACTGATGGCTCATTCTAACATGTTAAACATGCACATATTTCACTTATTCACTGTAAGGAGCATCAGTCTACGGCCCTCGATCGGCCCTCTGCTTCATCTGTGTTTAGATATGTCGCCTTTGATGAAAAAAGTTTGGACACTCCTGGTTTAGGTTGACCAGACGTCCCTATTTCCCCGGGACATTCCCAGTTTTGGTCAGTTTTGTGTCCCCTGTCCCAGCGGATTTACTCAAAACCAGAGATTTGTCCCAGTTTTATACAAGAAATGTCCCTATTTTTGACCAATCTGATCCCTGCCAACAGTAAAGAGACACATACATTGTCATTTCTTATCGTAAAATACACAAAGCTGCTTAAAAATGACTAAAATACAAAGAAGATATAACGATACTGACTCACATTTTAGTCAGGAATGGGCCAAGTGCAGAACAGTTTTCCTTAATTACACACTCGTTTCACAATTTTATTATTTCCAAACGCCAATCCTAGCTTGTTTATTTTTGGTTATTTTTTATATATTTATTTTATTTTATTTTTTATTATTATTATTTATATATATATATATATTTGTTTTATGGTTTTATTTTAGTTTATTTTTGGTATAAGCTTGCGAGCCACTAATTGAAGTTTGGCGAGCCTCACGAGCCGCTCAAGTGAATATGGTTGGGGTTCGGTCAAGTGGTAACGGAGGGAAACAGGGGCAGATTTTTTACATTCAAATGTCTCTTATTCAGAAACTAGAGGAACTATTGAAATAAGTAAAGTATCAGAATGTAGGAAAGAGTTACACTCCAACAGGGTAAAGTTAAACCTGTGATATTCTTTCAAGTTGTTGACAAAAAATTTAAAAACTCATGTCGGTAACGGAGGGAATGAAATATGCAGCACTTTTTGGACAATAAATCCAAACAGTGAAAACTCTTGGTTCTCACTTACATATCCTTAACAAACTGGTTTGAATATTTGCTTCATATAGTTTTATACCATATGGTACAAGATTAGGTTGAAAAACCTCTTACTTTTTGAGTCATGAGATTTTTTATTAAGAAATGTCATGGTAACGGAGGGAAAAGTAACGGAGGGAAAATTGTGCAAACAAGTAGAAGGTGCAGGATTTTACATCATTTGTCGCTTTTTTCTTCTGAATACTTTAATATTACTTCAAAATGAAAGGAAACTATTTCTGTAAAATATGTCAGTCCTTCCAAGCAAATTTTTTATCATTTTAAATACTTTTTTTTTTTTTTGAAAAATCATGTACCTTCATCAACAGTTCAAAGATGGAATAACACAAGATATGATGAAATACATCCGTTTATTTACATGATTTTCAGGTCTTTGAAATTTGGGAAATAATTTTTGTTCCATGTTTCATACATGGTCTGTTTAAAACGTATGGAACTTTAGAACCAAAAATGGTACAGAAAAAAGGTCAACAGTTTCATAAACTAGAGTACATATGTATCTGTTCAATACATTTTTATATCAGATGCATTAACTTGAACTTTTGGCCTTGCTGTTTACTTCTGCTTCCTGACATGCAAACCCAATCGAATTCCACACACTTTCGCATCACCATATGCACGCAGACAAAAAGAGAAGACGCAATGCCACTTTTGCGTCTTCTGCTCAGACTGTCGTCATATAAACGCAGCCTCAAAACTATAAAATAATCCTGTTTGTATTTTGCTGTCAGGCTGTGTGTGTAGTCATTTATTTCCCGTGTATTTCTCTTCAGTTTTACACATTTTCCCCCTGTCAGGTCATAAAGTGCAGAATGTAAACGAGCGCGTACACGTCACGGTTAACCCACTTTCCTCTATGAACTTGATTGTGTCCGAACAGCAGCTCACAGACACAGGCAGGGCTGTTCCACCGTCACTGTCCTCGTCACACGGGCTGCTCACTTCCTCCTTCTGCAGCTTCAGCGCCGCGTTCGCGTTAGTCCACACAACAAGGACGCTTCTTTAAAAATCTGCTCTACGGGAAGAACACAAAACAAAAACCTGAGTAAGTCCGGATCTATTCAGATGCTTTGTGAATTCTAAGATGTATTTTGAATTTAATTTAAGTTGGAAATTGAGTCTTGAGTAACTTTTTAAAGTAGCTGTACTTTTCTTGCAGTGTACTTTTACTCCTACTTGAGTCATATTTTTATTGAAGTGTCTCTTATTTGAGTTAAAGTTGTGGTTACTCCTTCCACTATGAATCTAAAGTGACAAAAGCTTTATGTTTTCTTCAGATATAATGTATTTTTTTCTAATTATTTTGTCTATCCTTAAAAAAAGACCAGATTTTGTAGATTATTTAATGTTTTGTGCTTCCAATTACATTAACTTCAACAATTACGCTTTAAGTTACTGCACTGAAAAAAAAAAGGTTGCTGGATTTGCGTAAAAAAGTTATGGACAGCGGTTGCAATAAAATTATGTTTAGGCTTTGAAACTTTTTTCGATCTCCTCTACACATATTTTTCTCGGAACATGAACATCACTTTTTCATGTTGATGAAATTTGAACAAATCATGCTGAATATGCATATTTATCTTATGGTACCTTATCATGAAATGTATAAGTATGTATAATGTAATTTAATTGATCTAATTCTGTAAAAGAAAACAAAAACAGTCTTTAGTTTTCTACAGTTCTGTATTGTCTTAAACAGAATCAAACACACAGAGAGACACAAGTACAGAGACACACAGTTTGGAGCTGGACAGTGTGAAGATTTATTCCAGTGAAGAAGCTCTGGTCTCTGCCTGTGGACACAGAATAACACATGATGATCACATTCTGATGATCTACTCTGTTCTACATGTTTAAATACACTTATAGCAATTATTACTACAATAATGGACCAGAACAGAAGAACAAGAACATTAGAAGTGTATCTGCAGAAACAAAACTCACCATGTGCTGCTTTTCTTCCTCTAAACACAGTAACAGGGAGGGCATCTGGTATAAAGTCTCCTAATGCCACATCACCCTGTAGAAACACGATAACTGTTTCAATAGGAAGTTCATTTTGAAAATTTTTAAAATAATTTTAGTTGGTTTACTTACTTTGTTCATCTGTGGTCTGTGTTTTGTTGGTTCTCAAACATCTTCCTTTTTTCTGAAACATCAACTATAACATTCATGAATTTCCCCACAGCTCCAGCAGAACTTTCGATATCACTCTTTGTTTGTAGACGACTCTGGAACAAACACATTCAAATCTTATACAACTGTCACACTCTTGTAGATGGACAGTCAAATACAATTTGTTTGAAGCTGTCCTTACATTAACTCTACTTTCAAATAAAACACCACAAACATGTTTTAACAATGACGAGAAGCACATAATAAAATCTTTGAAAAGTCTCACCTCCAGATCAGCTCTCATAATCCTCCTGCTTCACACTGTGTGTCTCTGCTCCTGGATCTGTCCTGTGTCCTGTTACATTTGAATTTTCCCTCCAAAAGTTTTGGGGAGGAGAATTCCAGAGGGAGGAGCCTCACCAGAGATTATAATAAAGTCATGTTTCCTCAACCTGATTAAAACATGCAGGTTTAACATCGGCCACAATCAAGCGATGTTTGTAAGATTTAAACATGCTGGACAGAGAAACGTAAAAAAGTGATGTTATTGTTGTCAAATTTGTTTTTGCAATTTGAGCAACCCCTCTTGGACCGTTTTTTCAGTGTGGTACTTGAGTAGTACTTTTACCAAATACGTTTTTACTCTTTCTGTTGTAATTTCTTGGGCCACTACTTTGCTTCTACTTCTGATATTACTTTGAACTAATGTTATTCTGACTTGAGTACAATTTACTTTACTCTGTTAGTACTTTACTCTACCCACCTTTGCCTATTTGTGTAAAAGCAGTGTTGGGAGTAACGTGTTATAAAAGTAACAAATTACTGTACTGCGTTGCTTTTTGCTGTAACGCAGTAATGTGGCGTTACAGGGAAAAAAAACTATAATATTTTACTCGGGACAAATGTGAGTAACGAGCGTCACAAAGTTTTTTTAATCTGTGTGTCATTCGTTCATTCGTTTTTCAATATAAAAACAAAAATAACAAAATGAAAAAACTGTTTGCTTCATTATTTGTTTCCAAAACCAAAATGAAAAAACAGATAATGATTTGTTTTTTCAGTTTTCGATTTTGTGTTTAAATGAAAAATGGAAAAAACGGATAACGGCCGTTTCCCGTTTACGTGACTTCAGTGTCGGACTTTTGCACCACATACAGACTGAACCAGGACTGATCCAGGTCTGGGATCAGACCGGGACTCAGACCAAGACCAGACCGGGACCAGAGCAGGACCAGAGCGGGACCAGACCGGGACCTGACTGAGACTGGGACTGAGACTGGGACTGAGACCGGGACCAGACCGGGACCAGACCGGGACCAGACCGGGACTGAAACGAGGACTAAGACCGGGATCAGACCAGGACTGAGACTGGGACTAGACCAGGACTGAGACTGGGACCAGACCAGGACTGAGACCGGGACCAGACCAGGACCAGCCCGGGACCAGACCGGGACTGAAACGAGGACTAAGACCGGGATCAGACCAGGACTGAGACTGGGACTAGACCAGGACTGAGACTGGGACCAGACCAGGACTGAGACCGGGACCAGACCGGGACCAGCCCGGACCAGACCGGACTGAAACGAGGACTAAGACCGGGAGCCCAGGACTGGACTGGGACAGACCAGGACTGAGACTGACAGACCAGGACTGAGAGACTAGACCGGGACCCGGGACAGACGAGGACTAAGACCGGGACCAGACCAGGACTGAGACTGGGACCAGACCAGGACTGAGACTGGGACCAGACCAGGACTGAGACCGGGACCAGACCAGGACCAGGCCGGGACCAGATCAGGACCAGCCCGGGACCAGACCGGGACCAGACTGGGACTGAGACCGGGACCAGATCGGAGGCTCAGAGGCCACGGCAGGGTTTAGTCCTAGGTTCAGTCCTGGTTTAGACCTAGTGTAGTCCTGGTTCAGCTGTGGTTCAGTTTTGGTTTAGTCCTGGTTTAGTCCTGGTTTAGTCTGGGTTGAGCTCTAGTTCAGTTTTGGTTTAGTCCTGGTTTAGTCCTGGTTTAGTCTGGGTTGAGCTCTAGTTCAGTTTTGGTTTAGTCCTGGTTTAGTCCGGGTCCATGTCCATATACGGCACAAAAGTTCAGCATATTTTGATGAGAGTAACTTAAAGCGCTGCAATAGTCGTGCAATATTTTAAATTTTAAACACAGTTATATTGTAATGTAAAGAATTGCTTTAAAATGACAATAACAAGTCATAAATAACACATTAAAGTTTTAAAGTCACTTGCCCAACAGTGTGTAAAAGTACGACTAAGAAAGACACTGTGATTTAGGTTGAGCAGTTTTGAGATTGGATTTTTGAATCATGTTTCAAATCAAGATTCTGCTCGGTCCACGGTTTAAACACATCCAGGGATATTAACATTTGAGCGAAGAGAAGAAAAGCTGAACTAACACAAGAATCCCACGTATTTCAGAACATGTTTGTAGAGATGTAAACCACAGGGTGAGCAGCTCGATACAGAATCTGAGACGTGTGTATCTGTTTGCAGAGGGGAGCTTTTTGTGCACTCGCTGGATGTGCATAAAAGTCTTTTGAAAACTTGTGAACTAAAATTATTTCAGTTTGTAACGTGTGTTGTTGGATACTTCAGTTTCTGTCAGGTTTCTGTGGATCACATTTAAACCAAGACAGAAAATTATGGCAACAGAAGAATTTATCTTTATTCTTTCTTGGAACGAAAAGGGAAGTTAATGAAGTTTAAAGGGACCGTACTACGCTATTTTCTGACCTGTTCTAATGTTGTTTCCTCATCACAAACAGACCTGGAGTTGTGTTTTGTTTATTCACACATGTTGAACACACAAACCCTGGATATTTAGGCTGAGTTCTTCTCTCAAACAGAAAATACTTGTTGTTCCACCTTGTGATGTCATGTGGTGATACAGGAAGAACTCCGTTGTGTTTCCCTTCACTAGAATCTACTACCGCATTTTTCAGACTATAAGTCGCCCCAGAGTATAAGTCGCACCAGCCAAAAAATTCATAATGAAGAAGAAGAAAACATATATACCATATTTTCTGCACTATTTGGTGCTTTGGATTATAAGGCGCACTGTCATCGAATGGTCTATTTTCGAACTTTTTTCACCGACCTCTGGAGGTAAACAGAGCGCTGCTTCCTCTTCTGTGTAAGGCAAGGCAAGTTTATTTGTATAGCACAATTCGTACACAAAGTAATTCAAAGTGCTTTACAGAATAAGAAATACATTAAAAAGAGACATAAATTGGAGAGAAAAGTGCAGAATGAAAACCTTTCAGTTATTTGCACAGTGAAACAGAAATGTTTTGAGTCTGGATTGAAACAGCGTCACAGAAGAGTCTGTTTCACATGTTCAGACTGTTCCAGGTTTTAGCTGCATGAACCTGAAACTCTGACTCCCCTTGTTTAGTCGTGACTCTGGGCACCAGCAGGAGTTGGTCCCTGAGCTCCTCAGAGTGTGAGATGTTCATATGACACTAACATGTCACAGATGGACTTTGGTGTCGCTGTCGTCAGACTCAGCATCAGTTCCAGTTAGAATTATTCCGGCCTTTCTGAATCCCGACAGGATGGTTTCGGTGTCATTAAAGTCCAGGCTTTGTCCATCCATCCAGTGACTTCAGGAAAGTTTCATGACGCACCTTTCTGGTTACCGTGAAGCTGTGTTCTCCATCCCCGCTTTCCGTCAGTCCGTCATAAGTTTCTCGCTCACTCCAGACTTTTTTCTGCTGCTCGATTACTGTTTTCGGCTGAATATTTCGCTTTTTGCATCTTGTAATCTGCAAAATATGATTTTCTTTTTGGGGGCATTTGAGTTCAGTCTTCTCGGTCGTCTTTATAACATTGTTTAAATGTTAATTGTTCAGTGTTACAAAAGTAATGGTGCGATCGACTGACATGATACAGACAGGACAGAGGCTCTTTCTGCAGGAGACATGCGCAGTAGAGCCAAGTGACAGTGGTACAGGAGGAACAGGAGCAGCAGATACTCACACACAAGACTAGAACCTCTCGCACCGGAGTATAAGTCGCAGGAAACACGCAAACCATGAAAAAAAGGGCGACTTATAGTCCAAAAAATACGGTACACTATTTTCTGATCTATGTTATAATGTTGTTTATAATGGAGATGTGTTTTGTTTCATTCACACGTTTAACACACAAACTGTACAGATTTAGGCTGAGTTCTCTCAAACAGAAAACACTTGTAGTTCCACCTTGTGATGTCATGTGGTGATACAGGAAGTGCTCCACTGTGTCGTTAAACTCCATTCGCCTTCACTAGAATCTACCAGATAATTTCAGCCCCGGAAGTGTCAATCTGTGCTAAACAAAACGCAAAAGGTAACTTGAAAACTACAGCTTTGTGACATCACAGGGTGGAACAGAGCGTTTTGAGCTCGACAGACTAATAATAAAGTGTTACTCAGACTTGTGTGAATGAAACAAAACACAACTCCAGGTCTGTTTTTGAGGAGGTAACAACATTATAACGCGACTTAACGCTTACAAGAGTCGATTCTGTGTAATATTGGAGTTTTTCATGAGTCGTGGTTGGATTAGTGACATATTTTACTAAACGCAGTGGCAGAGTTTTAAAGCCAGATGGTTGGTGGTTCAGTTCTTACCACTTCAATATGTTTTTATGCTTTTCATGGGCAGACTGCAGATTAGAGAGATTGTTGCATCATTTTAACAGCATCGCTCCATCAGTCGCCCCGGGGCAGCTGTGACCACAAACGCACCAACTAGAAATGACTGAACGACCAAACTGTGAGGCAACTTTGAGCATCTGGATAAATTGTTATTACCACAGAAGACAGAATACAAGCGAGGAAAGAATGAATCATGTTAAAGGTGCATCGTGTAACTTTTCTGGTAGAGGCTTCGTCAAACGCTTTTCTCCGTGGGGGTGTTATTGTTTTGGAATGCTGGAATGTTTCTCAGTTTGGCATTAAATCTTTCTGTCTTTATGGAGAGCAAACCAGACCAAGTTACAGGTCAGATCTGTGGAGAGGCGATCCCGCTCACAGTCAGAATGTTGTTTTTCTAGCTGTTTGACTACACCAAATTTAAGACTTTTTTTAAGACAAACTTCAATGAAAATTAAGACCAACATCGCACCAATGATGTGGGCGAAAAACACCAGACCAACCAACTACAGGTGCTATATCTAGAATCTAAAGCCACTGTGGATTAAACTTACACTTCCCCATGATCCATCCAGCGTCTTCGTTAGGGGTGGGCGATATCTCGATGTTTAAAATATATCGAATTATTTTTAAAACTCGATATGGATTTTGACATATTGATTTCGCCGCTTCGCTTGTTTGCCGTCTCTGTGCTCGTCCCCGCACGCCTCCATCTCCTCGCTTTTGTTCCCCCTCCTCTCTCACGCTCCCCTCGCGTGTGTCTCATTCAACACGGCGGTGCCCAAAACCAGCCCGGAGGATACAGAACTCGTCTCAAAAAAGGACAACTGGCTCAATTATACAGAGATACTTCGATTTTAAGGCGATGGACGAACAGCAGACACGTGTCTAATGCCTTGAATGCCGAAAGTTACTAGCACCACGTACCTTTTCCACCGTTTACAGACAAGGCCAACAGCAGCACGTCCTCTGTCACAGAGAGAGTCATAGATCCATGGAGAGAACACCTATATTCCACTGAGTCGTGTCCTTTAGTCTGACAGGAGCTGAACGCCGCCAGCGACACAAGGAGCGAGTAGTTTTTTTCCCAGCGTTACAGTTTATGCAAATGAGTCATGTGGTTTTAAGTTTCGTTTCTGTAAAACATAAACAAATGTTTGCAAAGTTGCATTAAACACATTATAATCTCAAACGGGCTGATGCGGCTCTATAGTCGTTATGCTTTATATGTTGTAGTTATAAGTTTGGTAATGTAAAGTTTATTTATGCAGAAGATTTAAATTATTAATCTGCTGAAGTGTAACTTGTACAACGTTGGGTTTGACCTGCAGTGGATTGTGGGAAACCTCAGAGCTCCTTACTACTAGTGAGGAACATGGATCTATTAAAATAAGGAACCTCCCAAACTTCCTCGGCTAAATGAGCTCATGGTTCTGTTTATCGTACGGTTACAGAGTTAATGCAAAGACGAGCTTGAGTTGAGTTGTTTTAATTTAATTTTGAATGAAAAGAAGACAATATGTATTATTTTTGTATACAGAGATTTTTTTTATTAATGTCACAGAAGCACTTTGATTCA
The DNA here is from genome assembly GCF_026225935.1 of Boleophthalmus pectinirostris. NCBI lineage: Eukaryota > Metazoa > Chordata > Actinopteri > Gobiiformes > Gobiidae > Boleophthalmus > Boleophthalmus pectinirostris. Next base: position 1,576,251 of record NW_026571133.1, read on the forward strand.
AAATGAACATTGTGTAATTAGTTTTTACAGTGGATTTGGGGGGTTATTTTTTCTGTACAGACAGTGAGCTATATATCGTATATCGAGATATATAGATATATTTTTTGCTCCATATCACCTAGATCTAGTCTTCGTCCACTCTACTGATTGTTTACTCATCATTGCCGGCGCTAGAAACCAAAGTATTGTTTACTCCAAATTAGATGTTCATTCACGTTACATGATTTCACGTAGTTTTTTTTCCCCCTCCCTCCATTGAACATTGCACTGCAGCCCGGTTGAGTAAACAAAAAAATAGGCTAATAAAATTTAAGACTTTAAAGACTTGAACAACATAATTTATGACTTTTTAAGGCCTTAATTTAGGAACATGAAATTTAAGACGTTTTTAAGACGGCAATTTTTTAAAATGAAATAACAAGTGATTTTGAGTATATTTGTTCTTTACTACATTCCACACGTGTTCATTCATAGTTTTAATGCCTCTAGTGAGAATCTACAATGTAAACAATCATGAAAAAGCACGCGCGGACCTTTTAATGTACGTGCGTTTTACAGTTGTCGCGTAACATCACTCTTCAGAGCTATTAAACCCACTGCGGCGGTAACAGCGAACACTAACCCCGGACACTTCTCCAAGCTCGTGTTTGAATGGACGCTTTGTTTACTCCTCCGCAGCTCAGTCATCCTCCGAACACTCGCACGCCGCAAACACATTTCCCTGTTTACAACTTCATCAAGGCCTTTGCGCATTTTCGAATCATTTCCCAAACAAAACATTTTAGTCAGACTTCCTCTTTTTCTTTGGTGACTAATTGTGAGTGTAAAAATGAGTTGTTCTCTGGGTATTTCCTTGAGAGAGAGTCACTTGAGGTCATTGTCCACATAATTAACAGTGTAATTAGTTTAGTCACACACAGTAGTAAACACGCGGACTGAAAGGGAGAAGAAAGAAGCACTCGGCACTAATGTGAGTCACTATAGTCACATTTTCTTTGCGTTTTTGTCATTTTTAAGCAGCTTTTCTGTATTTTACCTAAACAAATGACAAAGTATGCGTCTCTTTACTGTTAACGGAGATCAAATTGGTCAAAAATAGGGGCATTTCTTGTATAAAACTGGGACAAATCACTGGTTTTGGATAAATCTTAGACTATTGTACTTACAGTTACGTTTTTAGCTAAAAATAGACTAAAATAAAGGCATGTTTTTAGTTTTGTTTGTTTTTATTTTGGTTGTCTTTATTGCACAGAAAAACAGGCTTGCGTGTCCACCTGATTCTTATGTATTTGGCGTGGATCTTTGTGCTTGTTTACGTGGAAATAATCGTCGTCCGTCAATAACGTTTATCTATCTTCTCGGAGAATGATCCAATGTATGGTTTCAGCTTTTTATTTCCATGGAAAAACACAACTCCAGGTCTGTTTGTGATGAGGAAATGACAGTATATTATATGACATAAATCAGAAAATAACGTCTGTTTTTCACATTTTTAACATGGAAAAATTAGGTATAGCTCCTTTTAACTCTCTGACACTCGTAACCTTCATGACATAAACGGTTCTCACTACATAAAAGTGATCTAAAATAGGTCTGATTTAACTTTTTTTTTTAATATTTTGTCTATTGTCCGTTTGTCTATTTGTCCAAACATATGAAGAAATCATCAAACTTTAAGATATGCCTGTGGGTGGGTGCCAAAAATAAAGGACAAGTGTTACATCTTCCAAGGACATTAAAAGTGCACTGCGAGGCTCCCATCTGCTTGTTGCCATTGAGATGTTCTTGCTTTGTTTAGAATATTCCAGACTATGGTATTAATTAACCTTACTCATCTCCATGGACACAAGCAGGTGACACTAAGAGGCCAGATTTGTGGAAAAGTTATGAAATTTTGTAAATTCAGTGAAAGTTTTTGGGAAAAGTCATGTGATTTTAGTATCTCTTTCATGCAACTACAGCTTTCTGTTAAATTATCACGAGGCTATTACGATTATTTATGAACGTCTGAGCTTTTTGTTTAAAAGAGACGACAATAAATGCACTGACAGGATTTTGAATGTTAAAAAACTATTATCCTAAACCATAATGTGAATGGAAAGCGTTAACATTTCATATTTAGCCCTAAAAGTCTGATCAATTCTACAGGTGTAGGTGCAGTAAAGTCATGGAAAATTCACTTTAGGTCATGAAAAAGTCATGGAAAAGTTTTGAAATTTTGCCAGTAAAAAAAAAGTGGGAGATTGCTAAAAGAAAATCCCAGTTTTCCCATTTCTGTAACCGTTTTCTCGCAAAACTTTACTTCACAAACTGCCACTGACTCGTGTTAAACTGTGTCCTCACTTTGCGTGCATTGCTCTGTCTGGAATGTTCCACAGTATGGCATTAAACAGCTCTACCTTACATTTATTCATTTACAGCTCAAAAATACAGAAAGAACAAAAACGTGGCTGTTTGCTGCAGGTGTTCCAGTCAGTGGGAGCAGGTAGAGGGCGCTCTTGGAAAAAGGATCAAAACTTTAAACCAGTGACGGGCGAACGGAGCCTCGTGAAGCATTGACACCTCAGTCGCAATATTGTCTCAAATGGTTCGACGTGTCTGAGGCCTCGGAGAAACACTGACCTCTAGTGGACAAATTTAACCATTGTCACGCGGGTGTCTCAGCATCGATGAAGTATTGTTAGTGTAAGACAAAACTTGTGTGCAGAGCGACACCGTAACCAACAACAACAATAATAATAATGATGATTTAAAATAATATGTAAAGAGCAACATAAATAACAGCTGTAAATAAGAAAATAGGTGTTTCCTTGTTGGTGGAATTAGATCAAAGTGATCCCAAACCATGGATCGCTTTTTTCCACTTGTAGATGCCATCGAAAATGAAACAAATACCAAAAGTCGCCAAAATCACCACTAACGTCACACAGCACTCCTCACTACCCAACGTTTTTAAGAAATATTGGTGCATCTTTTATACTGTAGCAGTTTAGCGCTCGTCAACCCACGGAAGTGCGCTGAACACTCTGAACCAATCGCAGAGCGGAACATTCGCTGAGCCAATGAAACGCTTCGATACGCTGAAGCGACTGACGCAGAGTGAAGCAGTAGGGGGAGGGACCGACACTTCCACACTTTGGTCACGTGAGCGGCTGCTGCGAGACGAGCTCCGAGGAAGCGCTTCAGAGCAATTTGTTTCAGAAAAAACGAGACGTGCTCCGGAGCTCTGTATTTGACCATCACTACTAATGCATCGTCGTTGTTCGCCTTTACGTTTTCGTCTTTCTTACCTTGACAGTTGTGGATAAATTGTTCATGTTAGAATGTTTATCCTTTGTGGACCTTGTTGGTTGAAGATTTGGTGATGGGGCAGATTTATGAAGCCGGTGAGACATTTCCACAGATATTTTGCCACAGAAAACCATTAACCGGGAGTTACGTTTACTCTACATCGGGCCACTTCCGGACATTGTGAAAAAGGTCTATTTGATAGTAATATATTTTGCAGGGTTGCACTGTGTAACTTTTTGGTTAAGGGTCCGTCACCTGCTTGTTTGTATAGATATGTCATTCTTTGTCAGGAATGTTCCACAGTGTGACATTAAACAGCTTTACTTTACCTTTATTCAATTTCAGGTGGTTTTACAGCTGTACAGCCGTCTCATTTGCCCATCACTAGTTAAAACCCAACGGACTCCAGGCGCTCCAAAGAAGTAACAATCGCACGAGGAAAAATATAGTCAAAAGGCCTTTATTTAAATGACCAAACAGCTCAAAAATACCAAGAAAAAAAGGCGTTCTGACTGTGAGCGGGGTCGCCTCTCCACAGATCTGACCTGTGACTTGGTCTGGTTCGGTCTCCATGAAGATAGAAAGATTTAACACCATATTGTGAAACATTCTAGACAAAGTAATAAAGGTTTGCATTGAGAAAAGCATTTGGCAGATCCTCCACAAGAAACCTTACACAATGCAGCTTTAATGTCTTTATAAAACTAAGTGCGTTATTGTCCATTGTCTAATCCTGGTGTGTGTGTGTTTGTGTGTTTGTGTGTGTGTCTGCAGCCTCACAGCGCGATACGCCAGTCCCCCAGGCCACAGTGGAATAGGCTCTCCACAGAAGAAAAACACAAGGTAAATACATAAACCTTCTGAGTTGTTCTACTGTTATTACTCTATGGTGCTTCATTTAATCGTTTAATGTTTTTATTGGAATGCTCTGAAGCTATTGTGCAAAAAACAACTTCATTTTGTTCATTTATACTGACAGAGAAGACGCTGAACTTTGTGTCGGTTTTTGTTTCATGTGGATAGTCCAAGTAATTACAAAGAAATGAACCATAAACCAGGTCCACAAATCTGCAATCTGACAGTTCCACAGCAAACTCGACCTGAGAACTCTCACCTGTCTCCAGCTCAGTTTTAATCTTAAAACCACTGCATCAGAGTTTGGCTGAAGTGACCCAAGTCTGATTTTTTCACCCCTATGCTCCTGTATCTGATTTTTTAATGACAGTCTGAACGACACAGATCCGATTTTTTCAAATGCGACCCAGGACACTTGGACGTGTACTCCTAAAACTGTTACATATCCGATCTTTTGACATGTGACTTAAACGTTGTATGGAGGATTTTTTTTGTTTCAAATTGTCAATGATAGATTATAGAGGTGCAGTAGCCTTGTAATTATGATGACCAAAAAAAAGAGAATAAAAATTCATCAACTCTGGACGTGGTGGGGCTAAACATTTGCCAATAGATAATGACACTGCCTCGTTATCTGTGAGCTGACAGGCTGTCAATCAATCTCCCTACGTTTCTAGTGTAACTGACTTGCCTGCGCCGCCGGTACGTGGTTTACGTACGACTGTCACGCAGTCCACAGACACAAGACGCACAGACGCTGTTTACTCCACCAACGCAACGGTTCTTAGCGGCTTTTTTTGACCTATATCTTCCTCGCAGTTCACACAAAGTTTGTTGCAATGGCGACAAGAATCCAGGAGCAGTTAGCCGCAAAAGAAAGTCCGTTTTTGAGGTTGCTGAAAGAAGAAGACAAGGGGAAAAGCAGCGAAGCCAAACTAAGGTGATTCTTGAAGATTCATTCCAGCGATGGCGCAACTGAAGCAGACGCAGGGTCTAAAGACTGACGCACTGGTCGCCAAATTACTCCTGGACAGGAAACTTCTGCTTATTATGAAAACGTACTTTATTTCCAAGAGCTGGACAAACGTTTTTCAGGACACGAAAGCGATATCCTATGTCTGAAAACGTAATTTTCAATGCAAAGAAAGAGTCCGCTTGCTGCTGCGTGTTGTAGCTAGTTCATTCGCACTGAATCTCCGCGCAACCTTCTCTGCACCCCTTTCCTGCTCCTGTCCCCACTGCCCGTTCCGCTCTTCCCCCTGCTCCTCACTTCTCCGGGCACAGAATCTCCGCGCACCGCTCCCCTCTCCTCTCTCCTCTCCTCTCTCACTTCTCCGGGCACAGAATCTCCGCGCACCGCTCCCTCTCCTCTCCCTCTCCTCTCCTCTCTCCTCTCCCTACTCCACTCTTCTCCCTGCTCCTCACTTCTCGTCTGCGCACGAAATGTCCGCGCACCCGCTCCTCACTTCTCCGTCTTGCCTAACCAACACTGTAGTTAGTTGTTTACAAGTCATGTGCAGCGCACCGGCTGTAAACAAACCTGTTTCTGGCGTAAAGAGGAGGAGGGAGGAGGCGTTTCTACGTAGGAGCTGTGGGGAGGGGGGTGGTTTCACGCATGCGCAACATTTGAAAAAGGACAAACAGTCGCTGGATTTCTCGTTCCTTGGAAAATCCTCTATACAAACTTTAAGTCTGAACGGTCAGGTCACATTCATCCCACCTACACATCAGGCTCGGAGTCTCGTCAATGGAGGGAAAGCGAGGTTAGAGAGTTGTGGGGATCGCTGTATTCAGGTCAAATTAGACGAGTCTTATCGGAACCCGGCGGTTTTTGAAATGATTGTCAAAGAAATATCCGAGCGCGACTCCAGTGTCAACGAAAAATAAAGAGTCTGCGAGTCAATACAAGGAGGCTAAAGACTGGAACAAACGAAGCGGCCGTTTACGTGTAACCTGTTAATTTTACCATGAACTGGACCGTATTTTGGGAAACAAGCCCAGAGTTTAGGGGACTTCCGTAAACACTGAGCACACTTCACACTATCACGATATTTTGGTTATTGTTACATAACCGCTACATCGCTGCAATTACAGCCTGTTGTGAAAAATGTTGGGGACATTTTGGGGGCATTTTCTATCACAGTACCTCTATTTAAGATGAAGTATAAGAAAATATAAAGAGATAGAGTGTGTTAAACTTGGGTTCTTTACTGGGGCATGTTCAAGTTTGCTCAAATACGTGGGGAAAAATTTTGTATATGGTCTTTAATGCAATTTATCAGATTAACTTGTCTGACATTTTTGCCTTTATCTGCGCGGACAGGTTCAGTAGCTCTGCCCGGATGTTTAAAATAGTTCCCGCATACATTGGGGGCGTACTCTATAGGCTCACAGATACCCCGGCTCGGTCTGCCCCAGTTGTCTGAGGCCCCTCACATGTGTCTAGTTCAGGGACGGTGGGAACTGCAGAAATGCTGTAACAAGCGTCATGTGCCCAGGGGGGAATGCACAAAGTGGGTCTGTAGCTCGTAACAGCGGCACATAAAGAGCTGTTTGGTGAATGTAAACAACATGGGCCCTGTGTTACGGCTCGAGTGTTAATGCCTGTACATGGGTCTCCAATTTATGAAAAAAAATTACATCGTTGCCATAGCGATTATTTCTTATTTGAATTAAAGGAACTGTGCACATGATTTTAAATCCCGTAAATTTGACCTATATTTGTCCCCTAAATATGAAGTAAACATGTTCAAATCAAACACTGCTTTTACTGATAGACTGTAAACCCAAATAAGTTACCAGAGCTCAAAAAAATGTAGACAGTCGATTGCCTCAGTTATTTTAAGTTGATTAACTTATGCCCCATCCACTCTAGTTCGTATTTGAGTCATTTTTGTTGTGGATGCAGTGTTTGTTCACATTAATCGGATTGAAAACGGCTCCAGAGACGGAACGATCTGGAGCCGCCAACTCCCACGGATTCATCTGAGTCCAGATCTGATCCGGCACTGTGTGGACGCCTGAAAACGCTGATACGCTGATGTAGGTCGATGCACCGCAAGTAATTCACCGCCAAAACATTAAGAGGCTAGAATATATGTCCATTTATATAAACGTGTGTCTGTGTGTACGACCTGCAGACGTATAATCTCTGAGAAGTTTAACATGAACCATCTCCAACACGACAGAAACACAGAACAGACTCACCATCAGCAGAACACCCCTCTGTCACAGAAAGAACACTCATATTCCACTGAGTCGTGTCTTTCAGTTTGATAGAAGCTGAACCGCATCAGCGCACAAGAAGCGAACTGTTTTTTGAGCGCTCGAGTTTATGCAAATTACCATGCGGTTTTAAGTTTAGTTTCTGTAAAATGTAAACCAATATGCTCAAACCACAATGAATCAGCCAGGCTAGTGCCTCCTCTCAATTTCATTTCTCTCCAGCGACTAGGTCAGGAATCGGAATACACTAGACGGTTTGCAAGAACCCCGGAAGCTGTAGACCACGCACCGACCAATCAGTGAAGAGCTGTGAAGCCATGACGTCAAACTCAAGCGTCTGTCTGTGTCCCTTTTGTGGAACAACACAACAGTAAACAAAGCGTCGAGATGGATGTAGACGAAGACAGACATTCTGTGTTGGCAACGATTCCCGAGATCGAGGATTTAAAGCCGGAACAAAGAGAATGTTTGGTGAATTTTATCAAGGGGAAAGACGTTATTGTCCTTCTTCCTACAGGATTTGGCGCATTACATACGTCACGACCAAATAGCAGTGATTTGTTAAATAAAACAAGTATCGATCTACCGTCGAGTGAACGAATCCTAATGCTGTGAGGTCAGATGGTTTCCATGAAGTGAAATCTGCTGATGAATCAGGTTATATTTGTATTTGACGACCCCTCCACCAGAAAAGTTACACATTGCACCTTTAAGTTAAACTGACTTATATTCTGATTCATGACTAATTGTTTTGATTAGAGTGTATTTGAAAGTCTGTCTTATCTCTGTTCATAAAATTAAGATAAAAAAAAACATATATATTTGTTTTTAATACAAAAAGACCCCAGAAATCATGATCCATCTGTACACGCAAAGTAAATATGATTCTTTTTTGTCTTATTACCCAATCGTACACAGACATTGCCTTATGCTGCTTACTCATGCAGCCTTGTACGCTATTAGCCCCATTCCAGACATTATTCAGAGCCATCGGGAGGTGTCTAATGCCTGGAGCGTTTCACATTAATGTTTCTATAAAGGGGAACAAACCAAGGCTGTGTCTGTCTGCACACAGCTCCTCTGTCTGCTGCCGTTATCATCTGACCATACACTCATAAAGGCACAGTGTGGGATATTTATATCGCCGGGGGAGTCCATGCTGCCCTATATGATATTATTAGATCTGAGACATGGAAAGAGCAACAACACAGAAGTTGTTATTTGAGATGTTTTATTGTGGTTTAAATGTGGAACGGTTCAAGGAAGAGAGAAGAAGTGTATATTTTTATTGCACAGTTTTGCAGCATAACTATTAGTAAAAAGTATTTGAGTTCTAATTGTAATTACCAATTGATATTTTATAGGGATGTCCTGATCACATTTTTTCGCCCCCCAAGTCTGAGTCCTTTGATTTTCTACCGATACCAAGTCCCGATCCGATACTTCTATAAAACATTATAAAATGAAAGAAGAGCAAAGAATAAGATCCAGGATGTTTGTGGGATCAGATTGTGTTGTTTTCATGTGTCGTATCTGGGCTGAACTTAGTGTGAAAAATCAAATGTCCAAAACTTTAATTATTTTATTAACTTTTCTAACACATGAACAATCATTGTTGAAAATCTTGACTTTTACCACAGTCTGGTCTTGGATTGTGTAACTTAGTAAACTTAATGAACTGGACAAAACAGGAACCAGACCAGAATCAGATCAGACCTGAGACTCGACTCTGCACAATCTACACTTTGTATATTTGATATTATATGAAGTATGTGCATTATATTTGAAACATTTAGGCTCGTCTATGAAATCCAAATAATACAAAATCTTACCAAATAAACACGACATGACAGAAGCTCCGCAGCCTCTCTTCCCCGCACCGCCACCACACCCACAAACCCACAGAGGAGCAACACCGCAACATCGGTCCCACCGCTCAATAGACAGACCTTCACCGCCAATAGCACCAGCTCCACTCTGCAGCATGCAAACAAACAGTGCCGTGCGATGACCCCATCGGCTGCGCAGGTGTGAACATAGCGACAGAACCACAGGTAATAGCGCCAGAGCACGACACGGCCCAAAAGTCCCTGCGTATGTGCACCTCTGAACAGTTAATAGTCAAGGTCAGTTAAATACAATCAATTCAATCATTGTGTGTCCTTAGGCAAGACACTTCACCCACATTGTCTAGTATGAAAGGGCACCTGTGGCTACAATAGTTAGCTTACCATCACCAGGGTATAGAGTGAATGAAAAATGCTGAATGAATAATGCTGAATAATGCTCTGTAAAGCGTCTTTGGGGACAGAAAATGTCTGTGAAAAGCGCTATATAAATAAAGACTTACTTACTTACTTACCTCTAGTACAACAGGCGCTGGGACAGACAGTCGCACGAACGGGCCTCCCTGAGCAAATCCTTTAACTTAAAAGCTGCTCATCTGCATTTCTTTGTGTGTTTTCCATAACTGTCCAAAACACAATCAAATGAGCATCTTTCTCCTGCAGAAAGAGTCTCTGTCCTGTCTGTATCATGTCAGTGTCTTGTAAGATTTCTTGTAGGATAGATGTATTGCTCAGGTATTAGTGGATGTCCGGCTACTGAAGTTTGAGATGTTTCTTCTTGACATTTGCGCACGCACTGCATTGAACGCATACGGGTCATTATCCCACTCATTAATGTTCATTTAGCATCATAACTTATTTTATCACACAGTAATAAACCGTTTTAGTGCTGAGAAAAGTGCTCACTAACGCTGCAACTTCACGTTAACAGCATTATAACTAGACTTACAGCTCACAAGAGTCAGAATTGTGCAATCTGTGACCTTTAACATCTTTTTAATGCATCTATCTGCTGTGAATAATGTGAGAACAAACTGCGTGCGAAACATCTGGGAAAGATCCAAAAATAAGTGGCATAAAATGAGTCACTGAATAACTCTATTAACTCTCCATCTGACATCTGCTCCATCTGCTGCTGCTGCGCTCAGGACCAGGGCAGCACGCAGATCGATTTGTGCAAAGAGTGAAAAATGACCCCGAGTCACACAAGTGTCCATTATACCGCTAAATATTTGCGGCGCTGAATACTTTCTCCACACATCTGCTTACACTGTTGACACTTTGCGGCTCATGTCACGTCAACATTCCCTGGGATGGTGACGCTAAACAGAAGCACTGCTCTGTCTGAATCTCTGTGACTCAAGTTAGAATTTAGTGTGATTTTTGTTTTAGCACAATCTGACAAGAAAGAATCGATTTAGCTGGAATTACAAAACACTCCTAAATGGGGCCATGAACACTCGTAATATAAAAAACTTGCTTGTGCATTGTGTCGCCAAGTACAGCTGCTGAACATTCCACCACAGACATACATGCGTGACCTCCCTTAAAAATGTATTTAATCTACTTTTCCTCCAGCCCGGTCAGAAGATTTAAACAGTAATACATGCACAATGAGAGACAGAGAGAAAAGGAAAGAGAGAGAGAGAAGGGGGAGAAACTTTATTGATCCCGAGGGAAATTCAAGTTTGGCTGCTGCGAACTGTTGCTGCTGCTGCAACATTTCCACTGCACGTCTCAGTCCCTTTGTGTCTCAGTCAAATTCTCAGTGCGGTTTAACAGGAGGATCGGTCAGGGAGGGTCAGCGGATCCTGTGGAAGAGCCAAGCAGCCTCCAGGGGGCGCCAGGTGAACACAACAGGAAAAGTCTCTGGTTCTTACTCTGCTCTGGTGTTTCAGCTGATGATGAAATGGTTAATTCCCTCGAAATGTTTCCTCTGGAACATCTTCTGCCACATTTGGTGTAAAAAGCCTGTAGCGTCTCAAATGTCCACAGCCTCGTGCGTGCTCTCCATGGATACGGGAAAAAACAAACAGCTCATTTCACAAAATCCAACAATCCCTTACTTGTGTCCTTCGAATTTCTCATGCTGCACTTCTTCGATTACATTTACACTGAAACGAATCAGCGAATCACCGTATCGGAAACGATTTGCGTCCAGACACGTCGTTTCTGTGTCCGCAGGCCTTCACTAACCACACAGTAACGCCAAACCGCCTGAAACACCCGTCACATGACTAAGCTGGTGTCACGACTTCATAACATCATGTGGGCGGTAAAAAAAAAAAAAGGAAGTGGTGCACCGTGTCTGAAGTTGCAGCAGCTGATTTTGAGCTGAGGAAGATGGTAAGCGTGAAAACAGTCTTTTCATGGACCGACGACGAGGTTCAGTTGTTACTGAACGTAACACTGGATTTTAAGATGTTTGTCTCTGGTTTGTTTAAACTGTTTTCCGCAATAGCGTCACATGACCGATGTCACGAACCCAGCGAATCAGGAAGGCGCAAGTCACAGGGTCCAATAGGCGAGTTTCATTGTTGACAAAAGCGCGCGTTGCATGCTGGGAATTATTTTGGTCAGCGCAAGAAACACTAATTCAACATGACGGACGGAGCGAGAAAGCACGTAAAGGGTATTGATCCCGGTTATTTATCCACTCTAACGGCAGAGGACCCAAGACCATTTGACCAGAAATTGGTCATAAGCATCGACGGAGCCAAATCACCCTTTTCAACCCCGACAAAAGGTGGACCAAACCAAATTTCTGGTCAGAATCACCAACTACCTGGACAAATATTCACTTTGGCGATATCCACAATGACTTGGTGGAAACTCCTGGGCCATTCACAGCAGAAAAGATGAAAACCTCCAAGAGTCTCGATGTGTTGTTGAACTTGTTGGAGTCCACGGTTTGTTAGGATCTTCTACGTTTGCTCTGCGGATGTTTGAAAGCCGTTTAATTCACCGTTAGAGTGGTTCTTTTCACTCAGAATACGAAAAAGACATTTTCCTTCTTCCGTGCTTCTATTTGTGCATCTGATAATGCAGCAGGAATTTACCATTATCGGGGATAAATACGCGAGGTTACGCACTGTGTTTGACGCTATCGTGTTTCTTGCCTCCGACCAAAATATTTCCCAGCATGCAACGCGGGCTTTTAATAACAATGACGTCAGCTGAAACTCGCCTATAAGGAGGCAACTGGAGCTCCTACATCAGAGTATCAGCGTTTTCAGGTGTCCACACAGTGCTGGATCAGATCTGTACTCAGATTAATTTTAACTTCTTGGGTTCTTTTTAAAGACAATGCAGTAAAGTGTATTTACCTTGACATGTTTCGGCTGCGAGCTGCAAGCCATCTTCAGAACTGTCACCGGTGTTGAATTTGTGGGAGCTGGAGGCACCAGATCGTTCCGTCTCTGGAGCCGTTTTCAATCAGATTAGAGCGGACGAACACTGCATCCACAACGAAAACAACTCGAATATGAACTAGTGTGAATGGGGCCTTAGTTGGTTAAAATCCCATGATATGATGTTAACTCAAAACATTTTACACAGGTCTCTAGGAAGAAGAGCTGGTCAATTAAAAACGGTTAAAAAAAAAAAAAGTTTCAGAAACTGCTCAGTGTGTGAGCCAGGTAGCCACAAGAGCAGTCAACCACTTAGTTGCCATGGGAATGTTTGGGAAATACCAGTTATAAGTGTCTTGCCCAAGGACACAACAAAAGTAGTGCCGGACATTTCACCTAAATGCATGTCTTTAACAGGAGCAGTGACACACAGAGACTCCACACAGACAAATATTTGCAGCAGAAGTCGTTCCTAAACCTGTGTAATCTGGTGACTCAAAGCGGACGGAGACAAACAGATGTCTGAACTCGTCTGACACCGGGGGAAGCGGAATGGAAAATCATTTCATTGTGAAGCAGCAGCAGATATGAGATCTCAGAACAGTGGCCTCATGGGAAATGTAGTCCCTCCAGCTGCAGCCGCCTGGAGTGTGGAGTGTGGGACCGATAACTCACTGTGACAAAAGCGAAATGGAAACTGTGCAAAACTACTGAGAGAAAGCGCAGCCAAACCGAGCGGAACTATACAAAGAGGAAAGTCATAAATGTTGAACCATATCAGTTTTGTTATAGGGGCTCAATGCACAAATTTATCATAATCTTGAGTTTTACAGACGGGGTATTTCACTTCTACGGGGTATTAACCGCTAACACATAACATATTTACATCGCCATGTGGCTTTTTATTGTTTCGAAAATGCAATATTCGCCAAAAAAGAGAGATCTAAAACCTCTTGAGGCATGTTTTTGGTGAGAAAACACTTTTATAACCTCATAAAAAGCTCCAAAAAGTTGATTTTGCATAATAATCCCTTTAAAGTCAAGATAACAATTCTGCCTGTATGTTTGAGTAATGCCACCAGTTTTTTAACACCACAGTAAAATAATATGTAATCTAAGTTCATTTGTGTGTTTGTGTAACTTTCCTGATGGGCGTCTCCATGGAGATGTTAATCCTGAGTGGAGGGTTTCATTAGTCAGGCTGGTGCCACCTAGTGCCTCTGCTCAATTTCATTTCTCTCAAGCGACTAGATCAGGAATCAAAATACACTAGATCACAGGTGTCAAACATAAGGCCCGGGGGCCAGATCCGGCCCTCCAAGACCTTTAATGTGGCCCTTGGGTGATTTTCTACTAAAATATTTTAATTATATTTTCTATTAAAATATTGGTAATTTTCTGTGGTGTTTATCACAGCAGCATCTCCAGCGTCTCTGTACATGGCCCCTCCCACCAGAGCAGCACAAATGAAGACTTGTCTCTTTCCAAACGCTCTTAAAGGACGATCGTTTTGACTGTTGACCGTGACACACTCATCAGAAAAATGTCAAAAATGAGAAAAGTGGAGCCGAGTGCAGGATTTTCCAAGAAAAATTTACTTATTCTTATTTGCACACAAGTATCAGGTTGTTCATAATATTATAATATTATAATAAGAAAGAGTTCATGAATTAAAAAAGATTTCTGTAATAGATTTGTGTTTCTCTGCACGAATATTTGAACTTATATTTCTGGGGTTTATATGCCAGGAGTTTTCTGATCCTGTCCCTTTGGGATCAAAGTAGGTTGGATATGGCCCCCGGACCAAAATAAGTTTGACACCCCTGCACTAGACGGTTTGCAAAAACCCCGGAACTGTGAGTTCAGGCACCAGCCAAACAGCGAAGAGCCATATCTTCTTTGTTGGCAACGATTCATGAGACTGAGCTGGAACAAAGAGAAAGTTTGGTGAATTTCATCAAGGGGAAAGAAGTTTTTGTCCTTCTTCTTACGGGATTTGGGAAAAGCTTAATATACCAGTTAGTGGCACATTACATACGTCACGACCAAATAGCAGCGATTGGTTAAATGATAAAAAGTACCCGCCTACTGTCGAGCGAACGAATTCTAACACAGTTTCTGCGAGGTGACACCGACTGATGAATCAGGCTACAATCTTCCCTCATCAATTCGCGGATTAACTTCTGTCCCTTCATTTAAAAATGCTCTGGTGGAATATTTACAGAACCCGTGTCATTGTTTTTGATAATTTTGTTGTTCATCTTGTTTTATTTTGTGACTGTATTTGAGCTCTGTCTTAGTTTTTGTTAAAATTTGACTTAGGCTACGTTTACACTGAAACGAATCACCGTATCACCGTATCGGAAACGATTTGGGTCCAGACATGTCGTTTCTGTGTCTGCAATCCTTCCCTATCCACATAGCTTTTAGCATATTTGTTTACGTTTTACAGAAATTAAATTTAAAACCACATGGCTAATTTGCATAAACTGAGTGCTCAAAAAAACAGCTCGCTCCATGGGTCCGTGAAGCTTAACAAAGCCGTTAGTCCCTTTAGCGACGCATCACATACGTCACAAACAAATAGCAGTGATTGGTTAAATAAAAAAAGTACCCGCCTACCATCGAGCAAACGAATCCTAATGCTGCGAGGTCAGACGGTTTCCACAAAGTGAAACCGGCTGATGAATCAGGTTAACTCTAATCTCAATTTTAGAACAAATTGCCCATCCCATATAACATTTAGATGTTTTGACCTTGTTTCCATGGACATAGATACGTTTAATGCCATGTGCTGGAACTTTCAGGGAAACAATCACATCCTGGAGACAAATGGATGGAAAAAAAAAATAAATCTTAAGCGAATTCTACCATAAAATTCTAGGTTGAACCATTTGAAACTATATGGACAGAGCACTTGAACACTAGACAGGCAATTTCATTTCTCTCCAGCGACTAGGTCAGGAATCAGAATACACTAGACTGTTTTCAAGAACCCAGGAAGTTGTAGACTGTGCTCCGACCAATCAGAGAAGAGCTGTGAAGCCATGACGTCAAACTCGACGCGCCTGTCTGGGTCCTTTTTGTGGAACAGCACAACAGTAAACAAAGCGTCGAGATGGATGTAGAATAGGGATGTCCACATTTTTTAATCAAGGGCAACATATTTAAACACAGATGAAGCAGAGGGCTGATCGAGGGTCATAGACTGGTGCTCAGTACAGTGAATAATTGAAATATGTGCATGTTTAACACGTTAGAATGAACCATCAGTCCTTTACTCACGCTAAGATCCTTAAAACCACACAATAAATATTAAATATTAGCTTTATTAAAGTAGATTTTCAAAAACCTTGGAGTAAAAAGTTAATTGATGCAAGGTAATTTGGGCCACTTCACCTGAAAGCCTGAGGGTCAAGAAAAATGTATTTGGATTAGTTAGTTTAGACATGCCTGATGCAGACGAAGACAGACATTCTGTGTTGGCAACGATTTAGAGGATTTAGAGCTGAAACAAAGAGAATGTTTGGTGAATTTTATCAAGTGGAAAGACGTTATTGTCCTTCTTCCTACGGGATTTGGTGCATTACATACGTCATGACCAAATAGCAGCGACTGGTTAAATAAAAAAGTACCACCTACTGTCAAGCGAATGAATCCTAGTGCTGCAAGGTCATACAGTTTCCACGAAGTGAAACCGGCTGATGAATCAGGCTAGTATTTGACGGCCCCTCCACCAGAAAAGTTACACAGTGCACCTTTAAGTTAAATTGTCTTACTTTCTGATTCATGGCTAATTGTTTTGACTGGAGTGTAGTTAAATGGCATTGATTAAAAGTCTGTCTTATCTCTGTTCACTTCGTGGAAACTGTCTGATGAATCGGGCTAAATATCTACATCATGAAATCGATTTTTAATTTCAATTGTAAAATCTGTCTAAGTTACTTAATAACAAATTACTTTTTACTTATGTTTTATTTATGACCATAACGTTAGTTTTGCTCAGTAGTTCACTAATGCGTCGTCGTTGTTCGCCTTTACATTTTCGTCTTTCTTACTTTGATAGTTGTGGATAAATTCTTCATGTTAGAATATTTATCCTTTGTGGACCTTGTTGGTTGAAGATTTGGTGACGGGGCAGATTTACGAAGCTGGTGGGAAATACGCCAGACATTTACACAGATATTTTGGCCATTAACGAATCCTAATGCTGCGGGGTCAGACGGTTTCCACGAAATGAACCCGTCTGATGAATCGGGCTACTTGAACACAACCTACACGTGTTCATTATTGCTCTTGCTCTGATCTTATTGTTTAAAACTAATTTACTCTTGTCAAATGTCCCATCTTATATTAATTCAAGTTGAATTACCCGAGCTGATCGCGGCTGCAGAGATGAGACGCGGTGGTGTTTATTTGCTGGTATGAGAAGCCGAGTCACGTTTTATTACACAGACTCTTCGTCAACATTGATTTTGTGTCATGGGGGACTGAAAATATGCTCTCAGCTAAAGTTGTTAATGGTCCCCGCAGATGTTATATGGACACACTTGCCTTCAGTAAACTTTGCTTTTTTTTGTTCTTTTTAATGGTGTTTCGGGGCAATCATTTCTAATAAAGTAGATTTCATAACTCAAATTCTTTTAGTTTTATCTCAGCGGGAATAGGTGATTTTGTTAGTTTTATATGAAATTATAGGTTTTCTTTGAAGCAACAAAAATATGTGAAGAATTAGCGATATAATTTGGTTTATTTTATTGTGAAAAATGCCTTATCGTTGAGTTAATATTTGTCCAACATTTTAAACTCTAATCTAAACCTCAAACTATAGACGTCAAGTTAAAGCTGCATGGTGTAACTTTTGTGGCAGAGGGTTCAACTTCATGCTTGTCGCCATGGAGATGTTTTTGCTTTACCTCGAATTCTCCACAGTATGGCTTTAAATTATACACGATATTGTGCCTGTATTCAGTTACGGTTGTTTTTGTAGCTCAGAAATACAATGAAAACACGGGATTGTTCGTGAGCAGTGTCGCCTTTCCACAGACCTGACCCGTAACTGTACCTAATGACAGCACCTACTCGTCCACAAGTTTAATGCCAAACCAATAACATTTCCATGGTGACAGGCAGGCGCAGACCTACCCGCGAATTCATATTTCACAGTTTACGTCGCGCAGATCAGATATTTTTTGTTGTTCCGAGAGTCAAAAAAACAATCAATTAATCAACAACTTTATTAATCCCAAAGGGCAATTCAGTTCGCACATCTCCGGTCGTGCACAAACTATGAATAGTAAAAAGAAAAGAAAAACAAACGCTGTACATTCAAACAATAGCAAATTTACTTTCCGTTTAAAAGTTTTATGGCAGATGAAATAAAAGATTTGGCGTAGCGTTTGGTCTATTGTTGTGAAGTGACATAGCGCCTCCCAGAGGACATTTGCACGAACTGTGAGTGCAGTGCATGGTCAGGTTGGCTCAGTTTGGCCTTAGTCTTTTGGAGCACCTGATGTCTCCACAAAGAGGCCAAATCCTCCTTCTGAACACCACGGATTTTGTCGCACACTTTTACACACAATTCTGACTTGAACCATTTGAAACTATATGGACAGAGCACTTGAACAGGCCAGGCAATTTCATTTCTCTCCAGCGACTAGGTCAGGAATCAGAATACACTAGACCAGGGGTGTCAAACTCATTTTGGTCCGGGGGCCGTATCCAACCAACTTTGATCCCAAAGGGGCCGGATCAGAAAACTCATGGCATATAAACCCCAAAAATAACAATAAGTTAAAATATTCGTGCAGAGAAACGCATTATTTTAATTGATGAACTCTTTCTTTTACAAAATATTATAATATTATGAACAACCTGAAACTTTAAGAAAAATACAATTTCAACACAATGTTTTAACATGAACTTGTTTAAACTTAACTTGTATAAATAGGAATAAGTAAATTTTTCTTGGAAAATCCTGCACTCGGCTCCACTTTTCTCATGTTGGACATTTTTCTGATGAGGGTGTCACGGTCAACAGTCAAAACGATCGTCCTTTAAGAGCGTTTGGAAAGAGACAAGTCTTCATTTGTGCTGCTCTGGTGGGAGGGGCCACGTACAGAGACGCTGGAGACGCTGCTGTGATAAACACCACAGAAAATTAACAATATTTTAATAAAAAATAGAATTAAAATATTTTAGTAGAAAATCAGCCGAGGGCCAGATTAATCTCTAACCAGATCTCTGGTTCAGACTGTTCTTGTCCTTCACAGATAATCCATAAAACCAATAAATAAAAGAAAAGGTCGGCAAACTTTCGATAAAGGAATGATAAAAAAGTATCTAAAATGTTAGGCGACACATTAAAAGAGCTGAGTTTCTGCGTCAAGTGAACCCACTGCTGTCCTCGTTTGATAATTTGCTCAGTGTTCTTATCAAACCTTAGGGAGGAATCAAACACAGTTCCCAAATACTTAAAGGAGTCCACCATTTCTACTGCTTCCCCGTGTATGGAGCTGTTGGGCTGTAAACTTTTCCGGAAGTTTAGTTTTAGTTTAGTTTTAGCCACATTTAGGTCCAGGTAGTTATTATCACACAATTCAGTGAAAGCAGGTAGAGCTTGGCCGTGGTCTGAGTTTGCTCCCTGCAGGAGAGAGAGGAGGGCAGTATCATATGAAAACTTAATAATGTAACAAAACAAAAACAAATTGGAAAACAGTAATTTAAATATAAAGCTCTCTTTGATTGGAACGATCTTCACTCACCGATTCGCAGATTAACTTCTGTCCCTTCATTTAAAAACACTCTGGTGTAATATTTACATCATCCGTGTCATTGTTTTTGATCATTTTGCTGAATTTTGTTGTTCATCTTGTTGTATTTTGTGACTATATTTGAAACTCTGTCTTAGTTTTTGTTTAAATTTCACTTAGGTTACGTTTACACTAAAATGAATCACCGTATCACCGTATCGGAAACAATTTGCGTCCAGACACGTTGTTTCTGTGTCCGCAATCCTTCCATATCCACACAGCTTTGAGCATATTTTTTTTTACATTTTACAGAAACTAAACTTAAAACCACATGGATAATTTACATAAACTAAGAGCTCAAAAACTAGCTCCCTCCATGTGTCCTGACGCGGTTCAGCTTCTGTCGGACTTAAAAAGGACACGACTCAGTGGAATATGAGTGTTCTTTCTGTGACAGAGGGGTGTTCTGCTGATGGTGAGTCTGTTCTGTGTTTCTGTCGTGTTGGAGATGGTTCATGTGAAACTTTTCAGAGATTATACGTCTGCAGGTCGTACACACAGACACACGTTTATATGAATAGACATATATTCTTGCCTCTTAGCGTTTTGGCGGTGAATTACTTCGCGGCGCACAGACCTACATCAGAGTATCAGTGTTTTCAGGCGTCCACACGGTGCCGGATCAGATCTGTACTCAGATGAATTTGTGGGAGCTGATGGCACCAGATCGTCCGTTTTCCATCAGATTAGTGTGAATGAACACTGCATCCGCAACGAAAATGGCTCAAATACGAACTAGTGTGGACGGGGCCTTATTCCGTGTCTAACAGTCATGTGTGTGTGAGTGAGTGTGTATGGTTGTGTTGATTTTGTTGTTGTATTTTATTGTTTTGTTTTTTCTGTGTTTATTTGAATGTATCTGTTGTTGTAACTATGAGGACTTCCTTGAAAATGAAATGACATCTCACTTGGGCTTATACTCCAAACAAATCAGCTTAAATTTAAATATAGTGCCCCTTTAAATGTAGTTTTCAATTTTTTACCAAATGAATCAGTCAATTAAATCTGTCGTAATGTAAAATGTATTCGTGCATTTCAGCTTCTTGTTACAGGTGACATTTTGAGGACCTTTCAACATTCAAATATACAGTACTTTGTTTTAAATTGTTAGTACCTATGGCAACGGTGCATTTTTTCCTAGGTCTACACAGCCTATGTTTTAATGTTTGTGTTTAATCTTCTGGTGTTGTGGGTGTAACAGATTGTCACAGATCTCCTCTGGTCCTCAGGTTACCGGGCCCCTCCTCCAGAGTCCCTGCTGCGGGCAGTGGGGCCTCCAGGAGCCCCTCCAACCTCAACCGCCGCAGCCTGAGCTTCAACAGCATCGACAAGAGCAAACCTCTGCAGTATGCCAGCGGGAACGAGAGAGGTACCTGAACGCACCACGCAACACACATGAGGTCCCTGAACGCACCACCATACACAACAAACAAACAAATAAACCTCTGCAGTATGCCGGCGGGAACGAGAGAGGTACCTGAATGCACCACCACACACAACGCTATACACACACACACACAAAGCACCTGAATGCACCACCACACGCAACAAACAAACCTCTGCAGTATGCCAGTGGGAAGGAGAGAGGTACCTGAATGCACCACCACACAAACACTACACACAGGAGGTATTTGAACGCACCATCACCGTACACAACACTATAACCACAGAGCAAACCTCTGCAGTACGCCAGCGAGAACGAGAGAGGTACCTGAATGCATCTCTGCATAAACACTGGGGTGCATCATTTTCCCCAGTGTCAGAAATTCAACTTGTACCCAATTTTAAAATGTGACAATACCAATTCAAAGAAAATTTGTGGAATATTTGCTCAGTTGAAAAATATCTACTGGGTCCACCAAGTCTCTTAAATTCCATCCTAACAGTGTCCAAAAGGCTCTGGCAGCAATCTGTTTTTTTGTTGTATAACTTTAAAAATAATGATTTTTTTTTTATATAATATTTTTTATTACTATTCATTTTTATATATATTTTTTTAAATAATCAGTTCATGGTCCTTGAAGTCCCAAAGAAATAACACTTGTGCCATATCTCAGAAACTAATGATGATAGAGACATAAAACTGGTTCCAAATGATCCACAAAGTTCATATTTATATTCAACTTCCATTGATACTATAGGGCTAAATTTTGATGTTATTAAAGAAAAACAGATTTTTCAGCTCAGATTTAAGGCTTCTGCAGGCACTAAACTTCAGAGGCTTGGTGGACTGAGTAAACATCAATAGAATTTCATGAAATTTCTCATGGAATTTTACTTTGGCAGGTGTAAAAAATGATACTAGGTACAGATTGATATTCCATACACATCACCATACACAACACTATACCCACAGATCAAAACTCTTCAGTTTACCACGAACAAGATAGGTACCTGAACACATCACCATACAAACTCTATGAGGAACATATCACTGTATAAACATTTCAGGTATCTCAATGTGTCACTATATAAACACAACACTGTACAAACAAGGTACATGAACACATCACTGTACAAACTCTTGAAATAGAGAACAACTGAGGTTCCTGAAAGTGCAATTCCTTTATATTTTTAAAGCCCATATATATATATATATATCTGAATGATTATTTATCTTTTATTATCTCATAATATTTTGTACTATTTTTGATTCATTCTGATTCTACTGTTGCTGTTTTTGTATTTTACTACAATTTCCTCACTGTAGGAAACATAAAGATGTAGTTATTTTTTTGAAAAACACTAAATTCACCTCTAGTTATTAAGATGTACTTGAATGCATCACGCTACACATGTAGGGAATGAATGAAGTACCTGAACGCATCATATAAACATATACTGTATCTCTAATCCCTGCAGAATGTCTGGAATGACAGTAACACAAACCTGCCTGTTTTAAAACACTGGGAGTGATTCTGTGGTCAGTCGTGTCTTTACCACCAGGGGGCAGTACTGTCCCAGAATGTCCGAGGAGCTTTGTGCTGAATCATGCCAAGCTCTTACTCACCGTCTCCCACGGTAACCACAGCTCCGATGGAGGAGGAGGAGGAGGAGGAGGAGGAGGAGGCTGTAGTCTCAGGCTGTCGGCCTCTGTGTGTTTTGTGATTTTTTGCTCTTGGGTTTCAACTTGTTTTATGCATTTTCTAGTACATTTTGAGGACTTTTTTCATTCAAAAGATCTAATATTTTGTTTTGAATTGTTAATCACTATTGTAACATTCATCGTTTTTACAAAGGATTAGCTTTGTACGTTTTCATTTATGAGTTTTCATAATACAATACAAGTTTTTTGGGTTAGTAATAGTAATAATATGAATCAATTTAAAGGTACAGTCGGCCTTTTTGTACATGATTGTTTATACATTCATTTAAAATTAAAGGTGCTCTGTGTAACATTTCTGATAAAAGGTTAAGGTTAAGGTGCACTATATTGTCCCTGTAGAGCAGACATGTCAAACTCAGGCCCAGGGACCAAATTTGGCCCGCGACATAATTATATTTGACCCACGAGATCATATTAAAGTCAGTATTAGAGCTGCCCGCCGGCTACAGACAGACTATAGAGACATTATTTATTTAAAATGTTGTTATTATTTTATATTTTGCTTGTTCTGGATTCACTGTTTAAGCAGAACTGTCAGTGTCTCTGGGTTTAACGTGTCAGGACCCATCTCCAGATATTGACCTTGTCTTGGTCAGAACTTCTTTAGCAGGAGGATTTGATCTGTTGTTCACGTTTTGGATTCACACGTCATCTGCTTGTCTCCAAAAAATAAAATCTAGTCAAGTTCAGATGACTTGAATTAAGAAAGTTTGATCATGATTTGAGTAAATTTCACTTGACAAGTAAAATGATCTGCCAGTGGAGTAAGACTTTTTTGTTCTTAAAATATGAAAATACATCTTTCGACACTTAAAATAAGAAAAACAACAACTTTTTGCACTTAAAATAAGAAACAAAATTGAGTATTGCTTGGTTTAAGAAGAACACTTATTCCATTGGTCGATAACTTTAATCGTCAAGTTGAATCTACTCAAATAAAGTCAAATGTTCTTAATTTAAGTCATTTTAACTTACCTAGCGGTCCCTGTCTGGGACCAACGGATTGTCGGCGTGTTCGCAGTGACTCAGTTGTTCAGTCGTGTCTAGAAGTGGCACATTGCACTCGCTTTTTCGGTTCGTTCCTCCGTTCCGTTCCTCGTCGGCGTGGAGTGATGAGTGTGTCTGTGGGTGTTTTTCTCTGTGCGGTCGCTGTCTGCTCCGTGTGTGTTTGTGTGTTCTGCGGGTGGTGCGGCTTTGTAGTTTACTGAAGTCGTGCTGGGACACCCGAGTGGATTCGTGTATGGGGCGCTCTGGATTGTGGCGCACAGTCATTTTTTGATGCGGTTAGAGGCTTAAGAGCGCGTCTAATAGCCCGGAAAATACAGTACATAGATTGGCATATGTTAGTGTATAAGTATAAGTGTATAAGTGTTCAGACCCTCCCCTATTCTGTCTCGTAGGCGTCCAAAGTCCATAACAACATGTCCCAACCCCATTGACACTTCAAAGTCCAGACATAACACGTCATGTCAAAGGACACTGAACAACTTCTATATTGCATGATGAATTAACATGAATGAAACATTAAAAACACAGAGAATAATTTTCCAATTCCCACATATGTTAACAGTTGTTCAGATAATTATCGCATAAACAACAGAACATAAGTTTACCAAACTCTCCATCTCACTCCAAATCACTAAATCCATTGAATCCGTTGAATTCTTCATCCTCAGTGTCACTTCTGAGCAACTCCACGCAATTTCGGTTGTCACTGAAGTTCAGGCTTTGTTGATCCATTCAGTTCAGGGGTGTTCAATACATCGATCCGATCTACCAGTCGATCGCCAAGGTCGTGTGGGTAGATCGTCGTGTCTCATCTCGGACTCGCGTTTGGACTCGGTCTTGTCTCTCACTCGAGGTCTGACACTCAACAAGTGTGATCATATTTCATTCCGGCCGCTGCTGTTGGTAATAAACTTGTAGCGGGTGCAGGAGCGTGTGGGGCGTCTCAGTGCAGCCTGTGCGCTCATTTGAAACCCGCGGAGACTCTACGGCGCATCACAAACACACACGCTCCCTATGCACGGCTCGTCTGCGACAGCGTGTGCCCTCGTGTACCAGCGTGCATCACAGGGCAGGTTCAACTTCCTAAACATCCTACCTGTCCATCTGCCTCACGTCAGCACGCCGCCCCTCGCCTTTTCACGCTCTCGCTCCTTCCTGCGTACAGCCAACACAAGCCCCTCCCACAGAAGCAAAAACGAGTCTAAATTTGTGTTCCAGTGTTGGCACAAAGCAGGTCTACAGCATAGAGCGGATCTACAGAACAGACCTACTGCCACATTTGGCTGAAGTTTGTCTAACAAAAGTGCACAAATGCATCTGTGTTTGTCACGATGTGCGTTTGGTTTGGTAAACGTGCAGAGGCTGGTAAATATCACTGCAAAACCAGAAAAGAATGAAACTCCAGTTTGGAACTTTAAAAAAACAGGTTTAAAAATCTTCCTTCACTTTTTTCACAGTTTTGTGTAAAGTGCCAGAGGAAGTTCTCTTAAAGAAGAGGTTCTCAAACTGTGGGTGAGGGTCCAAAAAAGGGGCACAGAGTGTTTCAGTGCAGTTTGCTTGATTTTATATTAGGTAGATCATTATGACTTGGTCATTTTGTAAGTAGTTTGCAGGCTGAAAAAGTGTGAGCACCTCTGATTCACTGACTTCCAGGAAAGTTTCATGGTGCATCCTCCCAGTTACCGTGAATCTGTGTTCTCCATTCCCACTTTCCGTCAGTCCCTCACAAGTTTCTCGCTCACTCCAAACTTTCTTTCTGCTGCTTGATTACTGTTTTCGGCTGAATATTTCACTACTTGCAGCAGGACAGTGGCTTTTTCTGCAGGAGACGTGAGTAGAAAACTGGCACACAAGTCTAGAGCGCCCTCTCGTGGCCCGTGAGTCTGAAAACTTTTATATCGCTCTGGAGTAGAAGTCGCAGGAAACACCCAAACCATGAAAAAAAGTGAGACGGTAATGCTGCACTGTGGAACATTCCAGGCAAAGCAGATTTTACCACAAGTAGTCTATGGATCAGAACTCTAAATTTCAGATTTGTGTCACTCAGGTTGGCAGGGTTTTTATCACAGTTATTTTTAAAAAGTTCCATATATGAGCTTTATATTTTGGCGTGACAGACTTTTTTTTTTTTTTTTTTTTTTTTTTTTTTGAGTTTCCGCAGAATCACAGTTTCTCCTTTTGCGTTAACTGTATTTTTATCCCGTGTTTAATGTTTTATCTTCACACCACTTCCTCCCGGAGACATTTTTTTGCAGAAGTGAAAAGTTTTAAATCGTGAAAAGTTTTAAAATGGAGTTTTTAAAAGTTTGGCAGAAGTTTTCCGGTTCTTTAAACTGCGAGGTATATCCGGCATTTCGGGGTTAGAGCTGCAGTAAAGCCACAAAACGCTTTTTTTTTTTTTTTTCTTTATCTTGTCTCCGGCCTCGCTCGGTTCTCCCTCACCGTCTCTCCTCTTTCTTCTCCTCCTCCTCTTCCTCTCTTCTGTCTCTCATGCCTTCATCTTCTTCTGTCTTTCCTCAGTCCAATTTCCTTTCTCCTCTCATCTCTCTCTTTCTCTCTCTTCCCTTTACTCTCTCTTTTTCTCTCTACACATTCCTCTCTTCCTCTGTCTTACCTCTCTCTCTCTCTCTCTTTCTTGCTATTTCCTCTCCCCTCCCCTCCTCTCTCTTTCCTTCTTTCTCGCCTCCCCTCTCACGTCTTCTCTTCCTCTTCTCCCCTCCCTCTCTATCTCTCACTCTCTCCCTTTTCCATCTCCCTCTCTCCTCCCCGTCTCTCTCTCACTCTTACCTCCTCTACCTCTCTCTCCCTCCTTCCTTTCCCTCTCCCTTCTCCATCCCTCCCTCTTCAACCTCTTTCCCTCCTCCCTTTCCCATCTCCCTCTCTCCCTCCCTCTCTCTCTTTATCTTCCTCCCCCTTTCCCTCTCTCCCACTCCCTCTCTTCCTTCCTTCCTTTCTCTTTCACTCGCTCCCTCCTCCCTTTTTCCCTCCCTCTCTCCTCCTCTTCCTCTCTCTCTCTCTCCTTCCCTCCTTCCCGCTCTCTCCCTCCCTCTCCCTCTTTATCTCCCTCCCGCTTATCCCTCTCTCCCTCCTCTCTCCCTTCCTCTTTCACTCTCTCTATCCTCCCTTTCCCATCTTCATCCCTCCTTCCTCTCTCCGTCCTCTCTTACNTCACCGTCTCCCACGGTAACCACAGCTCCGATGGAGGAGGAGGAGGAGGAGGAGGAGGAGGAGGCTGTAGTCTCAGGCTGTCGGCCTCTGTGTGTTTTGTGATTTTTTGCTCTTGGGTTTCAACTTGTTTTATGCATTTTCTAGTACATTTTGAGGACTTTTTTCATTCAAAAGATCTAATATTTTGTTTTGAATTGTTAATCACTATTGTAACATTCATCGTTTTTACAAAGGATTAGCTTTGTACGTTTTCATTTATGAGTTTTCATAATACAATACAAGTTTTTTGGGTTAGTAATAGTAATAATATGAATCAATTTAAAGGTACAGTCGGCCTTTTTGTACATGATTGTTTATACATTATTTAAAATTAAAGGTGCTCTGTGTAACATTTCTGATAAAAGATCAAGGTTAAGGTTAAGGTGCACTATATTGTCCCTGTAGAGCAGACATGTCAAACTCAGGCCCAGGGACCAAATTTGGCCCGCGACATAATTATATTTGACCCACGAGATCATATTAAGTCTGTATTAGAGCTGCCCGCCGGCTACAGACAGACTATAGAGACATTATTTATTTAAAATGTTGTTATTATTTTATATTTTGCTTGTTCTGGATTCACTGTTTAAGCAGAACTGTCAGTGTCTCTGGGTTTAACGTGTCAGGACCCATCTCCAGATATTGACCTTGTCTTGGTCAGAACTTCTTTAGCAGGAGGATTTGATCTGTTGTTCACGTTTTGGATTCACACGTCATCTGCTTGTCTCCAAAAAATAAAATCTAGTCAAGTTCAGATGACTTGAATTAAGAAAGTTTGATCATGATTTGAGTAAATTTCACTTGACAAGTAAAATGATCTGCCAGTGGAGTAAGACTTTTTGTTCTTAAAATATGAAAATACATCTTTCGACACTTAAAATAAGAAAAACAACAACTTTTTGCACTTAAAATAAGAAACAAAATTGAGTATTGCTTGGTTTAAGAAGAACACTTATTCCATTGGTCGATAACTTTAATCGTCAAGTTGAATCTACTCAAATAAAGTCAAATGTTCTTAATTTAAGTCATTTTAACTTACCTAGTGGTCCCTGTCTGGGATCGCTGGATTGTCGGCGTGTTCGCAGTGACTCAGTTGTTCAGTCGTGTCTAGAAGTGGCACATTGCACTCGCTTTTTCGGTTCGTTCCTCCGTTCCGTTCCTCGTCGGCGTGGAGTGATGAGTGTGTCTGTGGGTGTTTTTCTCTGTGCGGTCGCTGTCTGCTCCGTGTGTGTTTGCGTGTTCTGCGGGTGGTGCGGCTTTGTAGTTTACTGAAGTCGTGCTGGGACACTCGAGTGGATTCGTGTATGGGGCGCTCTGGATTGTGGCGCACAGTCATTTTTTGATGCGGTTAGAGGCTTAAGAGCGCGTCTAATAGCCCGGAAAATACGGTACATAGATTGGCATATGTTAAAGTGTTCAGACCCTCCCCTATTCTGTCTCGTAGGCGTCCAAAGTCCATAACAACATGTCCCAACCCCATTGACACTTCAAAGTCCAGACATAACACGTCATGTCAAAGGACACTGAACAACTTCTATATTGCATGATGAATTAACATGAATGAAACATTAAAAACACAGAGAACAATTTTCCAATTCCCACATATGTTAACAGTCGTTCAGATAATTATCGCATAAACAACAGAACATAAGTTTACCAAACTCTCCATCTCACTCCAAATCACTAAATCCATTGAATCCGTTGAATTCTTCATCCTCAGTGTCACTTCTGAGCAACTCCACGCAATTTCGGTTGTCACTGAAGTTCAGGCTTTGTTGATCCATTCAGTTCAGGGGTGTTCAATACATCGATCTCAATCTACCAGTCGATCGCCAAGGTCGTGTGGGTAGATCGTCGTGTCTCATCTCGGACTCGCGTTTGGACTCGGTCTTGTCTCTCACTCGAGGTCTGACACTCAACAAGTGCGATCATATTTCATTCCGGCCGCTGCTGTTGGTAATAAACTTGTAGCGGGTGCAGGAGCGTGTGGGGCGTCTCAGTGCAGCCTGTGCGCTCATTTGAAACCCGCGGAGACTCTACGGCGCATCA
>NW_026571133.1:1612500-1625000 GCF_026225935.1 Boleophthalmus pectinirostris
TCTCTCCCTCCCTGTCTCTCTCTCCTTTCTCTCTCTCCTCCAGTCTCTCTCTCTCTCTCCTTTCTCTCTCTTCTCCAGTCTCTTTCTTCCTGTCTCTCTTTATCTCTCTCTCTCCTTTCTCTCTCCTTTTTTATCTCTCTCTCCTCCTTTTTCTCTCTCTTCTCCTCTTTTTCTCTCTTGTTTCTCCTCTCCCTCTCTTTTTCTCCTCCTTTGTCTTTCTCTTCTTCAGTCTTTCTTTCTCCCCGTCTCTCTCCCTTGTTTCTTCCCCCCCTCTCTCTCTCTCTTTCTCTCTCCTCCTTTCTCTCTCTCTCCTTTCTCTCTCTCTCTTCCTTTTTCTCTCTCCTCTCCAGTCTCTTTCTCCCTGTCTCTCTCTCTCCTTTGTTTCTTCCCCCTCTCTCTCTCTTTCTCTCTCTCTCTCTCTCTCCTCCTTTCTCTCTCTCATCTTTTTTCTCTCTCTTCTCCACTCTCTTTCTCCTTGTCTCTCTCTCTCTCTCAGTCTCTCTCACTCTGTCCTTTTTCTCTCTCCTCCTTTTCTCTCTCTTCTCCTTTCTTTCTCTCGCTCTCGTTTCTCCTCTCCCTCTCTCTTTCTCATCCTTTGTCTTTCTCTTCTTCAGTCTTTCTTTCTCCCTGTCTCTCTCCTTTGTTTCTTCCCTCTCTCTCTCTCTCTCTCCTCCTTTTACTCTCTCTTCTCCAGTCTCTTTCTCCCCGTCTCTCCCCTCTCTCTCTCTCTCTCTCTCTCTCTCTCTGTCCTTTCTCTCTCTTTTCCTCTCTTTCTCTCTCTTTCTCTCTTGTTTCTCCTCTCCCTCTCTCTTTCTCTTCTTCATTCTTTCTTTCTCCCTGTCTCTCTCTCTTGTTTCTCCTCTCTCTCTCTCTTACCCTTCTCTCTTTCTCCCTCTTTTCTCTCTTTCTCTCTCTCTCTCCCTCTCTTTCTCCCTCTTTTCTCTCTTTCTCTCTCTCTCTCTCTCTTTTCTCCCTCTCTTTCTTTCTTTCTCTCTCTCTTTCACAGATAATATGAGCCTCGGTGTCTGAATACAAATGACCAAGTTCAGTTTTGCTGTGGCGCTGTGTTGTGTCCAGTCAATTAACCTCATCTCCTCCATCCATCCCTCCCTCCATCCCTCTCTCTCTCTCTCTCTCATCTTTCACTGTCTCTTACCACCTCCCTTTTTTCCATCTTTCCCTCACTCCTTCTTTTTTCTTTCCCCCTCTCTCTGTCTTGTTCTGCTCTTCCCTTCTCTCTTCCTTTCAATTCTCTCTCTCCTTTCTCCTCTTTCATTCTCTCTCTCTCCGTCCTTCCTTCTTTCTCTCTCTCCATCTCTCCTCCCTCCCTCTTTCCCCCTTTTTAACCGGAGCCACGCTTTTCACCTGACAGTGCCGTTTCCATAGCAACAACACCCAGGACCCCTTTTCCCTTTTTTTTTTTTTCTTTTTTTTTTTTTTTTTTTTTTTTGTTCTTCAGTGGACGACAAAATGAAATGTCACTTGTGCCGAGCGAGGGCCGTTTGACAAAAACACACACAAACTTAACTCTGGAATATTCCGACTTTAAAGGCACACTGTGTAACTTTTTTGGATAGCACCTGGTCGTGTCCGTGGAGATATGCGAGGGAGATTGTTGTTTTTTTTTAGCAAGCCCACCTTTCCGCAGATCTGACCTTGTCTCGTGACTTCAAAACTCTAATGTGTTATTTGTGACGTGTTTCTGCCATTTTAAAGTTATTTGTTACAATATTATTGTGTTTAAAATGTAAAATATTACACGAATATTACAGCACTTTAATTTACTCTCAACAAAATAACTTGAACTTTTGCGCCGTATATGGACTGAACCAGGACTGAAACCAGGACTGAAACCAGGACTAAACCAGGACTAAACCAGGAACCAGGACTAAACCAGGACTGAACCAGGACTAAACCAGGACTAAACCAGGACTAAACTAGTTCTAAACCAGGACTAAACCAGGACTAAACCAGGACTAAACCAGGACTAAACCAGGACTAACCAGGACTAAAACTAGGACTAAACCAGGACTAAACCAGGACTAAACTAGTCTAAACCAGAACTAAACTAGGTCTAAACCAGATCTAAACCAGGACTAAACTAGGTCTAAACCAGGTCTAAACTAGGTCTAAACCAGGTCTAAACCAGGACTAAACCAGGACTAAACTAGTTCTAAACCAGGACTAAACTAGGTCTAAACTAGGTCTAAACCAGGACTAAACCAGGACTAAACCAGGTCTAAACCAGGACTAAACCAGGACTAAACCAGGACTAAACTAGGTCTAAACCAGAACTAAACCAGGACTAAACCAGGACTAAACTAGGTCTAAACCAGGTCTAAACTAGGTCTAAACCAGGTCTAAACCAGGACTAAACCAGGACTAAACTAGGACTAAACCAGGACTAAACCAGGACTGAACCAGGACCAAACCAGGACTAAACCAGGACTAAACTAGTTCTAAACCAGGACTAAACTAGGTCTAAACTAGGTCTAAACCAGGACTAAACCAGGACTAAACCAGGACTAAACTAGGACTAAAACAGAGTTGAACCAGGACTAAACCAGAGTTGAACCAGGACTAAACCAGGTCTAAACTAGGTGTAAACCAGTTCTAAACCAGGACTAAACCAGGACTGAACCTAGGACTAAACCAAGACTAAACCAGAACTAAACCAGAACTGAACCAGGACTAAACAAGGACTGAACCGAGGACTAAACCAGGACTAAACTGGAGCTGGATCGTTTGTATCGCGTCAGAAGGACGACACAACGAGTATGCGCTTAATTATATTATTATTATTAGAATAAACGTTTACATGATCGAGGAATAAATTAATTTGTCTTTAAAATCGGAATAAACCACCCACTTACTTTGGAATTATGTTTAATTCCGAATAATCATTTTCACCAAGTGTTTACATGGTCTTTTTAAAGCAAAATTACTTTTTTATTCAGAATTAAAGCTCTCACTGTTAAAAATTCCAAGCAAAACAACAAAATCTCCAAGGTGACGCACATTAAGTTACACAGTGCACCTTTAAATGTCTTGGGGGGGGGAAACATGTCCTGTGCATTTGACCCATCCTTCAGTCTTAATGGGCGACCTGTCAGGAGCGGCGGGTGATCTCAGCGCCGCACCGTGGCAGGGCACCCGTGTCCAGATGTTGTGCCAGGTTCCTGAGCTCGTGTTCTTCGCTGCGGGTTTATTGGGCACGGCGGGGCATCTGGAGTAACCGGGGACACGGGAAGAACACGCAAACTGTGCAAACAAAGCCCCACCTGTTCACTCTTTACACAGCCTGATCATTTGCATAAAGTGTGAAGGCGCAAATGTGTCCAAACCAAACTAATTAAAGTCGGGATCTGGAGACGTTCCCTGGGAGTGTGACGCTAACTTTAATCTGAGCTTTTTTTTTTTTTTTTTTTTTAACATAATCTGACCGTAAAAAAACTTACTCCGTTTGTATTGATCACAGGCTCCTGAAAATGTGTCGTTTAAATCCATTTTGTGTTTTTATTGGCTTTTGAGATGATCTTAAAACTACTTTGGCAGTGTTTGCTGTTACCGTGTGTGCATGGTGTCACCATGGTAACCCCCCCACAGCATCACTATAAATGATGAATTACTGCTGTTTTTTTAAATATTAGTATTAGTATATTAGTATTAGTATCAGTAGTAGTTGTAGTAGTTGTAGAAGTTGTAGTAGTAGTTGTAGTAGTAGCAGTAGTTCTAGTAGTAGTAGTAGTTGTAGAAGTTGTAGTAGTAGTTGTAGTAGTAGTTCTAAAGTAATTCGATATATTGTGATGACCCATGATATCTTTTATTTGTTTATTTATTTTATTTATTTAATGTATTTATTTTATTTATTTAATGTATTTATTTATTTATTTATTTTATTTTATCAAAAATATTAAATTTATTTATTTATTGTTTTATTTATTGTTTTTTTTTTTTAGTACTGCTTTTATGAATACATTTTATTATTATTGTTTTATTGATTGATTGTATTAGTTTCCTCATGGTTGGAACATAATTCTGCTGATTTTTGTAAAATGTTTTATATTGATATGTAAAACACTTTGGAAACGATCTTATTTATAAAATGTGCTATACAAATAAAGTTGGATTGGACTGGATATTATTGTGAGACTTTTGACGATACGCTATCACGATATTTGTTTTTGTTACATTCCTGGTTTCTAATGCATTTACCTTTGTCTTGTCTTGTCTCCAGACTCGGTGCGGTCCATCCCTGTGTCCGGCGGTCTGAATGGGAGCTCTCTCTCTGGCTCCCTCTCCCCCAGTCTGAGCGGTCAGCAGCTGGCCTCCTCCATCCCCTCTCCCACCTCCTCCAAGTCCTGGAGAAGCAAATCCATGAACCTCAAGCACAGCGCCACCTCCTCCATGCTGGCCAGCCCCACGCACCCCTCCCCGCAGGACGCCGGGCTCCAGGCCGGGGTGGGCACGGCCGGACCTCCCCCTCAGAGGTCCATGCTGGAGAAGTTCAGGCTGATCACGCCCCGAGCGGGTTCCAGAGTGTCCCCGTCTGTGGTGGAGATGGCTCTGCAGGAGGAGGACGATCTGTCGGAGTACGGAGACGAGGGAAGCACGCCGACCAGGTACACTTTAACTTTAACTGGATTTGAATTTATTTGTTTGGAGGATAAGCCCCTTGAGATGTGTCACCATCTCGTTTTCAAGGGGTTCCTCATGAATACAACAACAAAAGACAGATACAGATACAGTCGGGCAAACAGTAGGAGACAGAAACTCAAACAAACATCAAAACAACAAAATCAACACAACAACAAACACACACACACACAGTCACACTCACTCACGCTTCACTGTTTCACACATAATAAAACAAATTTGAAAAAAAAATAAAAATAAAAAATAATAAAAAAAATAAATAATAATAATAATAATAATAATAATAATAATAAATAAATAAATAATAAAAAATAATAATAATAATAATAATTAATAATAATAATAATAATAATAATAATAATAATAATAAATAAAAATAATAATAATAATAATAATTCAGAATTCAAAGATAAACAACAAAATTCAACAAAATAATCAAAAACAATGACATGGGTTATGTAAATGCTGAACCAGAGCATTTTTAAATAAAGGGACAGAAGTTAAAGCACGAATCGATGAGGGAAGATTGTTCCAATCAGAAGCAGCTTTATATTTAAATGAGTATTTTCCAATTTGTTTTTTGACTCTTGGGACAACAAAAAATATCTGATCTGTGTGACGTAAACTATAACAGGATCTGAATGGAATTAAATACTGTTTAAGATATTCAGGATAACTGAGATTAATACATTTAAAAATAAATAATAACCAGTGAAGTTGACGTCGGGAGGACAGAGTGAGCAGGACAGTTGGTGATACATCGTACAGTGGTGAGTTCTGAAGGGACAGCGGAGAACGAATCTGCACAGACTCTTATAGATAACGTTGAGTGGTTGGAGAATAGAAGTTGTAGTATTTTGATAAATGATATCGCAGTAATCTAAAATGGGAAGAATTAGTTGTGAAATAATCTTTTTCCTAACAGAAAAGCTAAAACAACTGATGGACTGATAAAGTAATTTTAAGCGATATGGAATTTAGTTTGTAATAGTTTGTATGTGGGCCCTGAATGAGAGCGACGGGTCGAGCCATAAACCAAGATATTTACATTTATCAACTGCTATAATTGGTGATGAATCAGTAAATGTCAAATTTATATCATAACAAAAAAAGAACGGATTCGTCGGATATTCATTTCATTTAAAAAACTAAGCTCAGTCTTGTGGATTAAACTAAATCCACAACAAAAAACCCAGAGAGAACCCAAACAATAGAAGCTTGTGGTCACATTTTCATGTAAACATCCATAAAAATATCATTAATACTTCTAGTTTAGGGCCTGAGTCTCTCATGTTTGCAGGATCCTTCTACACAGAGTTTAACGTGACCTTTAAAACACAGTTCACACGTCTCTTTTGTGTGATCACCGCATCCCCCACGGGCACACTTCACTTTATTCAGTTCATAATATTTCACCTTACACGATCAAAAATTGCTCACACACATCAAGAACACAAATCTTATAGCGCTATATAACATACAGTGGTCCCTCCTTTATCTCTGGGGGTTACGTTCTAAAAATAACCCGCGATAGGTGAAATCCGAAGTAGTCAACTTTATTTTTTACAGTTATTATATCTGTTTTAAGTCTGTAAAAACCCTCAGCACACACTTTATACCAGGGGTGCTCAATACGTCGATCGCGATCTACCAGTCGATCGCCAAGGTCGTGTGGGTAGATCGCCGTGTCTCGTCTCGGACTCACGTTTGGACTCGGTCTTGTCTCTCACTCGAGGTCTGACACTCAACAAGTGTGATCATATTTCATTCCGGCCGCTGCTGTTGGTAATAAACTTGTAGCGGGTGCAGGAGCGTGTGGGGCGTCTCAGTGCAGCCTGTGCGCTCATTTGAAACCCGCGGAGACTCTACGGCGCATCACAAACACACACGCTCCCTATGCACGGCTCGTCTGCGACAGCGTGTGTCCTCGTGTACCAGCGTGCATCACAGGGCAGGTTCAACTTCCTAAACATCCTACCTGTCCATCTGCCTCACGTCAGCACGCCGCCCCTCGCCTTTTCACGCTCTCGCTCCTTCCTGCGTACAGCCAACACAAGCCCCTCCCACAGTGCGGCTGATTAGAAGAGCAAGACCAAACGTGAAGCAAAAACCAGTCTAAATTTGTGTTCCAGTGTTGGCACAAAGCAGGTCTACAGCATAGAGCGGATCTACAGAACAGACCTACTGCCACATTTGGCTGAAGTTTGTCTAACAAAAGTGCACAAATGCATCTGTGTTTGTCACGATGTGCGTTTGGTTTGGTAAACGTGCAGAGGCTGGTAAATATCACTGCAAAACCAGAAAAGAATGAAACTCCAGTTTGGAACTTTAAAAAACAGGTTTTAAAATCTTCCTTCACTTTTTTCACAGTTTTGTGTAAAGTGCCAGAGGAAGTTCTCTTAAAGAAGAGGTTCTCAAACTGTGGGTGAGGGTCCAAAAAAGGGGCACAGAGTGTTTCAGTGCAGTTTGTTTGACTTTGTATTAGGTCGATCATTTTGACTTGGTCATTTTGTAAGTAGCTCACATGATGAAAAAGTGTGAGCACCTCTGGTTTAGACACTTTTCTCACATAGGAGAGTTACAACCCTTTTTTACATCCTTCTTAAAACTTATTGCTGCTGTCATCCTTTTGTTTGGATTCATTTATTCCATAATGGAGCCCGACAGCACAGAGTCCTGCACAGGTCCATTTTTGGAGACCCGCACCCGTGTATTACAGCACCGCATCCGCACTTAACCCGAGATTATATCAAACTTTTGCACTGCATACACCACGGACTGAACCAGGACTAACCCAGGACTAACCTAAGACTGATTCCAGGACTGTACTGTACAGGAGACACGGCACAGAAGAGATTGACTGACAGGTCTACAATCATTTAGCCAATCAGGATGCAGGGGGAGGAACACAATACGCACAATTACATTTTTGTTTACATTTACATATGATTATTATTATTTCTCTTATGATTATTGGGTAACACTTTATAATAACTACAACTCATTTAGCCTTAATAAAGCATGAACAAAGACTTAATTAATAATGATTCACGCTTAGTAACTACTTAATTACTACCTTAATTCACACTTGCACTTAATTTGCCTGTGCTTTAAATAATTACTCATAATTATTTCATACTTAATTACTCATGGACTAACCATTTGAGCATTTATTAATGATTAGTAAACTACGAGAGAATGA
This sequence comes from Boleophthalmus pectinirostris, assembly GCF_026225935.1. Classification (NCBI taxonomy): domain Eukaryota; kingdom Metazoa; phylum Chordata; class Actinopteri; order Gobiiformes; family Gobiidae; genus Boleophthalmus; species Boleophthalmus pectinirostris. Next base: position 1,620,359 of record NW_026571133.1, read on the forward strand.
TTTACTAATAATACAATGCAATGATAATTCAGGCAGCTATTATCTGTTAGTTAAGTCTTTTGGAGAGCTTTTCTAAAGTGAAGACTAATTATCCTTTATTAAACAATTACTAAGCGTGAATCATTATTAATTAAGTCTTTCTTCATTATCAATTAAGTCTTTATTCATGCTTTATTAAGGCTAAATAAGGTGTAGTTATTATAAAGTTACCGATTATTGTTTAAAAGTAAACTACTCGGCCTCGGTCGTTAGTGGCACTGAGGGCAAATTGTTTGGGGGCCCCTCCAGATTTGGGGGCCCTACTTTTGTGGCCGCCTACTTTTGCTTTATGGTAGCACCTCCTCTGCAGGAGACTACTGGTCCATCCTGGTTTAGACTGATGTAATAACCTAGTGTTAAATTGATGGTTAAAACAGCACAAATTTCCCCAAAATTTCCGTTGATAACATGAGAAAATGCATACATTGGCTCACAATGTAGAAATTTCATTCTTTCAAAAGCAAAAGAAAACAAAGGCAATAGAAAATAATTATTTAAAAATGTAAAAATATAAATATTGTCTCCGTTTATAAATGTTTTTCTTGCTCTTACTGTGAGCGTGGTTGCTTCTCCACAGATCATCACCTTCTTATGTCGTACTGTGAAACACTAGGCAGTGTAATAACATCTCCAAAGAGACATTTATACAGATTATACAAGTTTTAGGCTCTCTGATATAATTTGCACTTGATAACAGTAATTCATGGTTGATTAATTAAACCATTTATTTTAACTATTGTCATCTTTTCCTCTCACAGCACGGCTCCAGCCAAGCAGCCCCCTCCCAAGACCCAAACATCCTCCATCGCCGCTCCAACCAAAACCTCCTCTTCATCATACTCCAAGTCCAACGGCAGCAGAACCACGGCGCCCTCTAAGGACAAGGAAGAGAAGAGCAAGTCCTCGAAAACCTCTAAAGACCCCTCCTCCTCTTCCTCCGCCTCTCCCAAAGACGAAGCCTCCTCGGAAAACTGCAAAAAGAGCTCCAAAATCGGCAGCTTTATCCCCAAGGGCGGAAAGACGTCATCAGCCAAGAAAGAAACCAGCACCTCCACAGCGCCCTCGAGCGGCATCCCCAAACCGGGCCTCAAAGCGCCCACTGCGAACTCGAGCAAGACTCAAAACCAACCGCAAGCCTTAAATAGTAGCGGGAACATCCGAGGAGGAGGAGGAGGAGGAGGAAGTGGAAGCGGAGGAGAAGGGGCAAAGCTGAGCAAAGGCGGGCAGAGTGGTAGTTTTTACATCCAGAGGTCCATCGGGGGTCCGGAGGGCAAAAGAACCAGTCTAACCTCGTCCACCAGTACCTCGGCGCTGTCCGGGTCTGGGGCGGGAGGAGGAGGAGGGGCAGGAGGAGGAGGAGGAGGTGGGGCAGGTCAGGGGGGTAACGGAGTGGTCCAACTGCCCCAGCAACAGCAGCACAACCACCCCAACACGGCCACTGTGGCGCCGTTCATGTACAGGTAAGACTTTCAAATCGACACGTGTTAGTATGAGTTAAAACTGCACTGTGGAACTTTTCTGGTGGTGGGTCTGTTGCCTGATTGTCTCCATCGTTTTGCTTGGAATGTTCCTTATTACTAGGGATGGGCATTCGATTAAATTTTCTTAACCGATCGTCGGGAGAGTTAATGATCGATTATCGATTAATCATTAACGTTTTTTATATTAAAATGATCATCATTATTATTACTATCTGCACTACTAATCTGCATAAATAAATTCAACTTTACGACATATAAAACATAACCACTCTAGAGCCACATCAGCCCGTTTGACATTATAATGGGTTTAATCCAGATTTGTGCAAATCGCACAGAAACGAAACTTAAAACTGCATTGCTAATTTGCATAAACTAAGCAAAGGTCTTGTGTCGCTGATGTGGTCAACTTCTTTCAGAATAAAAGACATGACTCAGGTGAATACAGGTTAGTGTGACCATATTTGTGTTTGTCAAAACCAGGACACTGTGTGGGAGGTGGGAGGTGGGGACTCGTCATCGACATTGAGCGTCTCTCACCTGGTAAAACTTTTTCATGTTTTTCGGTGTCCTGGTGAACTTTTTCCCACTGGACACCGAAACATATGTGCTGCTTTGTACACTGTGCACATGGACTCACACTTGTCCCGAACGCAACGGAAAGTGTGGAATTTCTTGTACAAATCATCGTTAAATACACATTTGTGCTTCAGTACGTTGCAGACTGACTGACTGTTTGTGTCTCGCTCCTTCTGAGTGCAGAGACACATGTACGGACCCGTTTGGTCACACTATGCTACGCACAGCAACCTACATTCTGTTTGTCGAACATAATTGATGAAATTCTTAATGATCAATTATCGATTAATCGATTAATCATGCCCATCCCTACTTATTACGGCATTAAACAGATCTAGCTTTCGTGTATTTACTTGAGAGTAGCTGAGTTGGTTGTGAGCTCGATCAGAAGGTCGGTGGTTCAAATCCCGCTCTCTCGACAGACACAACACACAAACACACACGGAGCAAAAAACACCTGCAGCCACACTCGTCACTCCACGCCGACGAGGAACGGAACGGAGGAACGAACCGAAAAAGCGAGTGCAATGCGCCACTTCTAGACACGACTGAACAACTGAGTCACTGCGAACACGCCGACAATCCGTTGGTCCCAGACAGAACCTCCCTACACGCCACAACTGAACAAAGCCCAGAGTCACCGTGAACGAACAAACAAACAAAACCACTCACCCATCACACTGTTGTGTTTCCTTTAAAGTCAAGTGCGGTTTATTTGTGACTAGGACTAAACTAAATATGCAATACGCGTTCATACGCTGTTAAAAAAAAAAAAAAAAAAAAAAAAAGCATGCAAGATTGCACAAAAAAAAAAAAATCCACAAAACAGCGAGACCGCAAAAGGTGAACCGCGATATAGTGAGGGACGACTGTAAATTGCTGGTATTTTGTTGCTATATAAAACTACTTCTCCCCAGACCACAGACCTGACCTGTAATTCAACCTTAAATCTCGTCTTTACTTGGAGCTTGTGTTTAGTTTCACTTTCTGCTGCCTCGTATAACCCGACCCGTGGGTGGTTAAAAAATACCTGCTCTTTGAATTTGTATTATCTAAAAATATGACCCATTTATACACACGAGCATTTTCAGTGTCATGCTGTGTGCGTCCTGCCAACAGTAAATCCATATATCACACAGAAGGTATATTATTATTATTTAAAGCTCAGAATTCATCCTAAAATGCCGTGTTATGGGATCACAGTTTTCCTTTAGCTCATTTCAAATCGATTCTGTGGATATATTTGCTGTAACTTCCCTCACAAAAGCAGGCAGTGCAAAAGTCTGTGTTAATGTGAGATTATGTGTCGAGGGGAATACTTTTGTTTAGAGCTGATTTAAATTGAAAGGCCGAACTATAAGTCGCTCCGGAGTATAAGTCGCACCAGCCAAAAAATGCGTAATGAAGAAGAAAAAAACATATATAAGTCACACTTTTTTGAGGGAAAATTATTTTAAAATCAGAGACCAGGGACCGACATTTCATCTTAAAAGTCAAGTTCTAGTAAAAACAATAGAAGAGAGAACAACAGACTGTTAACGTCACATATGAACAGTTCTTCAGATAAACTATAACATAAACAACAGAACAGAACAAGTTTAACAAACTCTCCATCTCACTCCAAATCACTAAATCCATTCAATTCTTCATCCTCGGTGTCACTTCTGAGCAACTCCACGACCTCCGGAGGTAAACAGAGCGCCGCTTCCTCTTCTGTGTCGCTGTCGTCAGACTCAGCGTCAGTTCCAGTTAGAATTATTCAGGTCTTTCTGAATCCAGACAGGATGGTTTCGGTGTCACTGGAGTTCAGGCTTTGTCCATCCATCCAGTGACAAGTTTCTCACTCACTCCAAACTTTCTTTCTGCTGCTCGATTACCATTTTCAGATGCAGATTTCACTACTTGGAGCTTGTAATCTGCAGAATATGATTTTCTTTTTGGGGGCATTTCTTCTCAGTCGTCTTTATAAGTTTGTCTAAATGTTAAATTTTCAGTGTTACAGAAGTAATGTTGCGATCGACTGACATGATACAGACAGGACAGAGGCTCTTTCTGCAGGAGACATGCGCAGTAGAGCCAAGTGACAGTGGTACAGGAGGAACAGGAGCAGCAGATACTGACACACAAGACTAGAGCCTCTCACCGCTTCAGTGTGAACATTTTAATATATAAGTTGCACCGGAGTATAAGTCACAGGAAACACACAAACCATGAAAAAAATGCGACTTATAATCCGAAAAATCTGTACTTTTGGAACTGCTTTTGAGCTAGATTAGTCTTGTTTAAAGGTGTATTATGTAACTTTCCTGGTGAGTGGTCCACCATCTGCTTGTCTCCATGGCGATGTTAATTGCGTTCCTCTTGATCTATGGAGAGGCGACCCCGCTCACAGTGAGAATTCCTTTTTTTTCAAGGAATTCATGAGCAATACAAATATGGTAGATGCAAGATAAAAGATACACTTAAAGGTGCATTGTGTAACTTTTTGGTTGGAGTTGGGGGTCCGTCACCCGCTTGTTTCCATGGATACGTCATTGCTCTGCCTG
>NW_026571133.1:1630000-1919788 GCF_026225935.1 Boleophthalmus pectinirostris
CCCGGTTTAGTCCTGGTTTAGTCCTTGTTCAGTCCTGGTTTAGTCCTGGTTCAGTCCTAGTTTAATCCTGGTTTAATTCTGGTTTAGTCCTGTTTTAGTCCTGGTTTAATCCTAGTTTAGTTCTGGTTTAGACCTGGTTTAGTCCTGGTTTAGTCCCGGTTTAGTCCTGGTTTAATCCTGGTTTAGTCCTAGTTTAAACCTGGTTTAGTCCTGTTTTAGAACTAGTTCAGTTCTGGTTCAGTCCTGGTTTAGTCCTGTTCTCTTGGTGATTATGAACAACATTAATGTTAATAACATGATTTTTCTTTTTGAGTCAAAATATTCTGGCGCCTTTATGTTATGTACTTGAGAGGTTTATTTTCTTTTTTTTAATTAACTCTTGTGCAAAGTTCATATGAAACACAAACATTTTAATTCCTCAAACCAGTGAAAAGTGTGATTTTAAATATTTGGTCAGTTTTGGTGCAGGTTTGTAGTTTGTGCAGGTGTTGGTTCCCCCCGAGAGCGTAGGACTGTTTTTATGTTCCTGTTATAGACAAGGGCAGAGAGAAATATAAAGAGTAAACACATATTATTTCAATATTTGTCCGTCCGAAGTCACGAAACTGTATTTTCCTGGTGTTTGTTGTGATGATAGTGAGAGGTGAGAGGAGGCTGTCAGCTCTTCAGGGAGACTTATGGAGGATACAAACAGAATTAAACTCAACTTACACACCCACACTCACACTTCTGTAAATAAAAACACTGTATTTATTCATTTTTGGTCACAAATACCTATTATAATGGTAATGGATTATTTATAAGCTTAGTCCTAAAGGGCAAACAAGTCACTGCACTGCCCCCTGTCAGTTGTACAGTTGTAGGGAGTATTATCTGTTACATAAAAATGATTTGTATAGTTGTAGGGAGTATTATCTGTTACATCAGGGTGAGTTGTTGTACACTTGTAGGGAGTATTATCTCTAACATAAGGGTGAGTTGTTGTACAGTTGTAGGGAGTATTATCTGTTACATAAGGGTGAGTTGTTGTACAGTTGTAGGGAGTATTATCTGTTACATAAAGATGATTTGTACAGTTGTAGGGAGTATTATCTGTTACATGAGGATGATTTGTTATACAGTTGTAGGGAGTATTATCTGTTACATCAGGGTGAGTTGTTGTACACTTGTAGGGAGTATTATCTCTAACATAAGGGTGACTTGTTGTACAGTTGTAGGGAGTATTATCTGTTACATAAAGGTGAGTTGTTGTACACTTGTCGGGAGTATTATCTGTTCCATAACAATGAATTGTACAGTTGTAGGGAGTACTATCTGTTACACAAGGGTGAATTGTCATACAGTTGTAGGGAGTATTATCTGTTACATAAGGGTGACTTGTTGTACAGTTGTAGGGAGTATTATCTGTTGCATAAGGTTGAGTTGTTGCACAGTTGTAGGGAGTATTATCTGTTACATAAGGATGAGTTGTTGTACAGTTGTAGGGAGTATTATCTGTTACATAAAGATGATTTGTACACTTGTAGGGAGTATTATCTGTTACATGAGGATGATTTGTTATACAGTTGTAGGGAGTATTATCTGTTACATAAGGGTGAGTTGTTGTACAATTGTAGGGAGTATTATCTGTTACATAAGGGTGACTTGTTGTACAGTTGTAGGGAGTATTATCTGTTACATAAAGGTGACTTGTTGTACAGTTGTAGGGAGTATTATCTGTTGCATAAGGTTGAGTTGTTGTACAGTTGTAGGGAGTATTATCTCTAACATAAGGGTGAGTTGTTGTACAGTTGTAGGGAGTATTATCTGTTACATAAGGATGAGTTGTTGTACAGTTGTAGGGAGTATTATCTGTTACATAAAGATGATTTGTACAGTTGTAGGGAGTATTATCTGTTACATGAGGATGATTTGTTATACAGTTGTAGGGAGTATTATCTGTTACATAAGGGTGAGTTGTTGTACAATTGTAGGGAGTATTATCTGTTACATAAAGGTGACTTGTTGTACAGTTGTAGGGAGTATTATCTGTTGCATAAGGTTGAGTTGTTGTACAGTTGTAGGGAGTATTATCTTTTACATAAGGGTGACTTGTACAGTTGTAGGGAGTATTATCTGTTACATAAGGGTGAGTTTTTGCACAGTTGTGGGGAGTATTATCTGTTACATAACAATGAATTGTACAGTTGTAGGGAGTATTATCTGTTACACAAGGGTGAATTGTCATACAGTTGTAGGGAGTATTATCTGTTACATAAGTCTGAGTTGTTGTACATTTGTAGGGAGTATTATCTTTTACATAAAGGTGAGTTGTTGTACAGTTGTAGGGAGTATTATCTGTTACATAAGGGCAATTTGTACAGTTGTAGGGAGTATTATCTGTTACATCAGGGTGAGTTGTTGTACAGTTGTAGGGAGTATTATCTGTTACATAAGGGCAATTTGTACAGTTGTAGGGAGTATTATCTGTTACATCAGGGTGAGTTGTTGTACAGTTGTAGGGAGTATTATCTGTTACATAAGGGCAATTTGTACAGTTGTAGGGAGTATTATCTGTTACACATGGGTGAATTGTCATACAGTTGTAGGGAGTATTATCTGTTACATAAGGGTGATTTGTACAGTTGTAGGGAGTATTATTTCTTACATAAAGGTATAAAAAGGCATACCCCAACAATTTTTCAGTACATTATAATTGTGTTCTGCTCTTTTAATTATTATTTTATTATTTATTATTTTATTTTGGTTGATTCTCTAGTTTGTGTTGCAGTTTCTTATTTTTACCTGAGGATTTAAATGTTGAATTAAAGGTGTAATACCACACGGCGCCAGTAGGTGTCAGTAATGGCGCTGTGAAAAGCCTCATTCAGTCTGATCTGTGTACTGTAAATGCAATGAGCCCAATACTAAACAGAAGTGTTTTACCTGCGCTCACAGGTGGGTTTAGTGCACACGCTTGATGTCATTTACAATATACAAACAAATGTAAGTGTAGGACCATGTTTTATTCATCCAAGTTGCATTTTGAGATTGTTTTATTGATTCAAACATGTATGCTAACTGGCGCTAGCTTATATGCTAACTATACATGCTAACTTTCTTTTTTTCTTTTTTTTTTTTTTGGCTTTTCCTGCTCCAGATTTTAAAAAGCAAAAATTGAGGCATCCCCGGTTTGTAGTGGTAATAATAAACTTGGGGAAATGAGTGTGTAACTAAGGAAAATTGTTAAGTACTCAGTAGGGATTGGCATGATTAATCGATAATTGATCATTAAGATTACGTTCATTTTAATCGACAAACCGAATGTAGGTTGCTGTGCATAGCGTGACCAAATGGGGGTCCGTACATGTGTCTCTCTGCACTCAGAAGGAGCGAGACACAAACAGAAACATTCAGTCAGTCTGCATCGTACCGAATGCGTATTTAAATGTGTATTTAACGATGACTTGTATAAGAAATTTCATGCTTTCCATTCCGGTCGGGACAAGTGTGAGTCCATGTGCACAGTGTATAAAGCAGCACATATGTTTCTGTGTCCAGTGGGAAAAAGTTTTACCAGGTGAGAGTCGCTCAATGTGGATGACGAGTCCCCACCTCCCTCCCCCCGTACGGTGTCCTGGTTTTGACAAACGCAAATCTGGTCATACTAACCTGTATTCACCTGAGTCATGTCTTTTAATCCAACAGAAATTGACCGCATCAGCACAAGAGCTGTAGTTTTATCTTCGCTTAGTTTATGCAAATTAGCGATGCGGTTTTAAGTTTCGTTTCTGTGAAAGTTGCGCAAAACTTAATTAAACACATTATAATGTCAAATGGATTGATGTGGCTCTAGCTTCGTTACGGTTTATATGTCGTAAAGTTGAATTTATTTATGCAGATTAGTAGTGCAGATAGTAATAATAATGATGATCATTTTAATATAAAAACGTTAATGATTAATCGATAATCGATCGTCAATTCTTCCGACGATCGATTAAGAAAATTTCATCGAATGCCCATCCCTAGTTAGAACTGTTATTTCTTCTTGTAATCTGCACTGAAATGGAGCAAAGGATCATGGTCTATGTAGTTCCTTGTGTCTTTTATTATTATTATTTTTTTTACTATTGCTGCACTGCAACTTTTAATTTAAGCAAAGACACTTGTAATTCGATATATTGTGATGGTTCACGATATTATTGTGAAAACTTTGACGATACGATATCACAATATTTAGTTTATTGTTACAGCCCTAGTGGTTTTGGATAAATCTGCTGGTTTGAGGGAGGGGTTTGGCTTTGCTCTAGTTTAGAAGTAAATTATACTTGAGGTTTACATGAAAATAATAATTCCGAGTCAAGGTTTACATGGAAAACAAGTTAAATTGGCTTTGTTTAATTCCGCTCAACGTCTGGGGGTCGGGAAAGGTTCTGATTGGACAGGGACATGAACGTGCTGCTGTTTTATGAGTTCCTGATAATAACTTGGGATGAGGACGGCCCACGGTGTTAACGGGCAACATTGGTACGTTTCGCAATTACATTACCGCCATCTTGTGTGTCATCGCATCAGAAGGGCGAGCCAACGTGGATGCGCTGAAAGACCAGAATTATTTTTTACAGGATGATTTACATGATTGCGGAATAAATTAATTTGGCTTTATAATCTGAATAAATCACCTTCTTAATTCGGATTGAATTTTAATTTTGAGTAATCATTAGGAATTAAGTGTTTGCATGGTCTTTTTAAAGCAGAATTATTTTGTATTCTGAATTAAATTATTTTTAATCAGAATTAAAGCTCACCTTTCTTTCTCTGAAGAGTTTGCAGGTCTGAGTTTTACAGTAGTTTTGTGTGTCCGAGTGTCCTTTACGCCTGGTTTACTCCAGTTACCGTAATTGATAAGATGAAAATTCTCCTAACTCGGAAAGCTCTCCACTCTGCCTCAGTAAATAATGTTTGTTTTGATTTGTGTTTCAGGACGTTCTCGGAGAATGACTGTACGATGGTGGCCCCCGTGGACCCCTGCCTCAGTCCCACCAAAGGAGATCTGGTCTACAGCAAAACCGCCAAACAGTGCCTGGAGGAGATCTCAGGTAAGGACCGTAACATCTGCACGTCACCTGCTTATAAGAATAATCAGAATACATTGGTTTTTACATAGAACTTTTCATAGACTCTTGTACTTTTTGGTTTGTTGCTGTGAATTTCCATAGTCTGTCATGTATTTAAGGTTTGTTTTTTGAATCTTCACTGTTTTGAATTGCTTTTGTGAGGTGCGTTTGCTCGTTTGATGCACTGTTTTCTTATAACGGTTTGAAATGGTGAGGATCAAGTTGTTTTTTTGTAACGTGTTAAAGAAAATGCACAAGTTTGTCTGTGTTTTGTGGGGTCATAGTCAGTGTTGGGAAGGTGACTTTTAAAATGTATTCCCCTACAGATTACAGATAACGTACTCCAAAATGTAGTTTGTAACGTAATCCATTAAATTACTTAAAGTGAGTAACGTAATCTGAATACTTTGGATTACTTGATTTGCTGTAGAGAAACAACGAGGAAATCTTCACATAAGAAGTTTTGTCTGATAAAAGAAAATTAAAAGCCCAGACTTTACTGAACCAAATTAAAAATATTATTGATAGAAGAGGAGGAGACATGGTCCAGGCAGCATGATTTAGTTTAGTGGTTTAGTCTTGGTTTAGACCTGGTTTAGTCCTGGCTTAGTCCTAGTTTGGACCTGGGTTTAGACCTGGTTTTAGTCCTGGTTTAGTCCTGGTTTAGTCCTGGTTTAGTCCTGGTTTGGACCTGGGTTTAGTCCTGGTTTAGATCTGGATTAGACCTGGTTTAGACCTGGTTCAGACCTGGTTTTAGACCTGGCTTAGACCTGGTTTGGACCTGGTTTAGTCCTGGTTTAGACCTGGTTTAGACCTGGTTTAGACCTTGTTTTAGACCTGGTTTGGACCTGGATTTAGTCCTGGTTTAGACCTGGTTTAGACCTGGTTTAGACCTGGTTTTAGACCTAGTTTAGACCTGGTTTGGAGCTGGTTTAGACCTGGTTTTAGTCCTGGTTTGGAGCTGGTTTAGTCCTAGTTTTAGTGAAAACAGGAAAATACCTCTGTGTAATCCATTTATTTCAACCAAGTAACTGTAATCCAATTACCACTCACTGAAACAATAACTGTAACTGAATACAGTTACTTGTAATCTGTTACTCCCCAACACTGGTCATAGCTTGGATTGTGTTTATGTGGAGAAGGAAGAACATCAGATTTTCTATTTCGTTCTGTTCTATATAGAGGTTTAAACATCTTGTATTGGTGGAAGTGGAGACAAACCGCTGAGAATTCCAGATGCTGTAGTGTGGTTGTAGTAGTTCTGGTGCATACTGTTGTTTCTGTCTCTTTGTGGTAAATTTTACAGTCTATTTATGTTTAGTGCTAGACTTGAACCTTAACCAAGACTTTTATAGACACGTTTACAATGAAACAAATCACCATCACCATATTGGAAACGATTTGCATCCAGACACGTCATTTCTGTGTCTGCAATCAAAGCCTTTCCTATCCACACAGTAACACGAGACTGCCTGAAACCCTAGTTACATCACGTCGTCATGATGGGAGTGAATGATGATACAGAATTGTTATGATGCTCTGGACATTATAAACACATTCTCTTTGTATGTTTTGATTTTATGAGCTATAACATCAACCTGCCCAGGGACGACAGGTGGAAATTAGCACTGGTGTTACAACCTGGTACAATGCATCTCTCCTACTAAGGTTAATGTAGATTGTGTACTGTCCCTGTCTCATTAAATAAATAAACTAAACTAAATAAACTAAATGTCACGATGTCACGACGTCACATGGGCGGTAAAAACAAGGAAGTGGAGCACCGTGTCTGAAGTTGCAGCAGCCGATTTCGAGCTGAGGATGATGTCAAGCGTGAAAAGAGTCTTTCTAGTTCGAGCTCCGCTGTTTCACATTTGTCTGTGGTTTGTTTAAACTGTTTTCCGCAATAGCGTCACATGACCGATGTCACAAACCCAGCGAATCAGGAAGGCAGAAGTCACAGTGACGTGGTCCAAAAAGGACAGCAGCTAGAGCTCCTATGTCAGAGTTAGGGATGGGCATGATTAGTCGATTAATTGATAATTGATCATTAAGAATTTCATCGATTACGTTCATTTTAATCGACAAACTGAATGGTTGCTGTGTGTAGTGTGACCAAACAGGTGTGTACATGTGTCTCTCTGCACTCAGAAGGAGCGAGACACAAACAGTCGGTCAGTCTGCAACGTAACGAAACGCAAATGCATATTTAACGACGACTTGTACAAGAAATTCCACACTTTCCGTTGCGTTCGGGACAAGTGTGAGTCCATGTGCACAGTGTATAAAGCAGCACATATGTTTCGGTGTCCAGTGGGAAAAAGTTTTACCCGGTGAGAGTCGCTCAGTGTTGATGACAAATCCCCACCTCCCTCCCCCCGTACGGTGTCCTGGTTTTGACAAACGCAAATCTGGTCACACTAACCTGTATTCACCTGAGTCATGTCTTTTAATCCAACAGAAACTGACCGCATCAGCGACACAAGAGCTGTAGTTTTATCTTCGCTTAGTTTATGCAAATTAGCAATTTAAGTTTTGTTTCTGTGAGAGTTGCACAAAACTGAATTAAACACATTATAATGTCAAACGGGCTGATGTGTCTCTAGAGTCGTTACGGTTTATATGTCGTAAAGTTGAATTTATTTATGCAGATCAGTAGTGCAGATAGTAATAATAATGATGATCAGTTTTAATATAAAAACATTAATGATTAATCGATAATCGATCGTTAATTTTTCCGACGATCGATTAAGAAAATTTCATCGAATGCCCATCCCTAGTTAGAGTATCAGTGTTTTCAGGTGTTCACACGGTGCCGGATCAGATCTGTACTCAGATGAATTCGTGGGAGCTGGAGGCACCAGATCGTTCCGTCTCTGGATCTGTTTTCCATGGGATTAGTGTGAACGAACACTGCATCCACAACGAAAACAACTTGAATACGACTAGTGTGGATAGGGCCTTATTAGGGGTGTAAGAAAATATTGATTCAGTGATATATCACGATACTTCACTGCACGATTCTTATATCGATTCAAACTGTGTCTGAATGTGTCATGTTTTTCATGAAAAATTTGTCAGTTCAATTTAAAGTTCTCATGATTTAAAAACTAAATAAACTGTATTTCGTTCAATTTTGTTCTAGTGAATGTGTACTCAACCAAAATATTGTACATAATTATTGCTAGGTCACAGTATATCGTCCTTTGTTTTAGTATCAGGATATATCGGGATATATTGAATCGTGGCAGGCATATCGTGATGCGTATCGTATCACGAGACTCATTGTAATACACACCTCTAGGCCTTATAGACACTTTTTATCACATCCCTGCTGCATTGTATGAATACTGTTTTCAAAATAATGCGAAAAAATAAAACAAAACAAGAGATTCATTGTCGTCATATTGCTGCTTGGGTGCTCTCCCTCTTTGTAGTGTCTTGATTCAAACAGAGTGAACAGAGAGTGTGAGGTGACGCAGAGGGCAGTGTTGACAGACACAAGCACAGACACAGACAGAGGCACAGCTGTGACTGGAGCTGCCGTAACTGCCCTGGGGCAGATACCTCAGCTGCTCCACGGCTCCTCCTGTGACTCCTGCTCACACTGTCATCAAAAATCAGATCAGCAGAACCTGATTGGTTTAACATGCAGGGACTATTATGCATTAGGCATTATTGTGCAGTCTAAAAGGTAGAGAAGTCAGATTTAAACAGTTTAAATTATGATTATAGATCTCAGAGTAGTTGCAGTTTGATCAGATTTTTATGTTTATTGTCCAACCACAATGTGATCATGTTTTACTATAGATAAACTATTGTATGTAGGCCTGTATTAGGGATCGGGAGGGTTGTCACAATAATTACGAGGGATGGAACAAGATCTTGTGCACAAGAACTCACGAGATGAAATTTCCACAAGATCATGCACACATGTGCCGGTCACCATAATGTCCCACTATGTCTGGAGGAAAGGGATCTGAACACAAATGTCCGCTCTGTTTCAAAGTCCGGAGCGCACCGGTCCAAGCCGTGTTGGATTGTTGTGGCTGTCGGTCGGCTGTCAGTCATTGTTCCAGAGCCCGCCCCACACTAGCCTGATTCATCAGCCGGTTTCACTTCGTGGATAGGATTCGTTTGCTCGACGGAAGGCGGGTACTTTTTTATTTAACCAATCTCTGCTATTTGGTCGTGACGTTTGTAATGCACCAAATCCCGTAGGAAGAAGGACAATAACGTGTTTCCCCTTGATGAAATTCACCAAACATTCTCTTTGTTCCAGCTTTAAATCCTCGATCTTGGGAATCGTTGCCAACACAGAATGTCTGTTTTCATCTACATCCATCTCGACGCTTTGTTTACTGTTGTGCTGTTCCACAAAATGGACACAGACAGACGTGACAAGTTTGACATCATGGCTTCACAGCTCTTCGCCGCTCGTGCGCGGTCTACAACTTCCAGGGTTCTTGCAAACCGTCTAGTGTATTCCAATTCCTGACCTAGTCGCTGGAGAGAAATTAAATTGAGCAGAGTTCCACCCGCTCCTCCCAACCCGCCAGACACCACCCACTCTGGAGTATTTTTCAGATTTTGCTTAGGGGCGGAGTAAAGCTTCGGCTCTTTAAGATTTAAGTCAGTACATACTCCTTTATCAATACAGTATATGGGTCCGGTCAAGTGGTAACGGAGGGAAACAGGGGCAGATTTTTTACATTCAAATATCTCTTATTCAGAAACTAGAGGAACTATTGAAATAAGTAAAGTATCAGAATGTAGGAAAGAGTTACACTCCAACAGGGTCAAGTTAAACCTGTGATATTCTTTCAAGTTGTTGACAAAAATTTTTAAAACTCATGTCGGTAACGGAGGGAATGAAATATGCAGCACTTTTTGGGCAATAAATCCAAACAGTGAAAACTCTTGGTTCTCACTTACATATCCTTAACAAACTGGTTTGAATATTTGCTTCATATAGTTTTCTACCAAATGGTACAAGATTAGGTTGAAAAACCTCTTGAAAAACTTTTTGACTCATGAGATTTTTTATTAAGAAAGGTCATGGTAACGGAGGGAAAAGTAACGGAGGGAAAATTGTTCAAACAAGTAGAAGGTGCAGGATTTTACATCATTTGTCGCTTTTTTCTTCCGAATACTTTAATATTACTTCAAAATGAAAGGAAACTATTTCTGTAAAATATGTCAGTCCTTCCAAGCAAATTTTTATCATTTTAAATAAATTTTTTTTGAAAAATCATGTATCTTCATCAACAGTTCAAAGATGGAATAACACAAGATATGATGAAATACATCCATTTATTTACATGATTTTCAGGTCTTTGAAATTTGGGAAATAATTTTTGTTCCATGTTTCATACATGGTCTGTTTAAAACATATGTAACTTTAGAACCAAAAATGGTACAGAAAAAAGGTAAACAGTTTCATAAACTAGAGTACATATGTATCTGTTCAATACATTTTTATATCTGCTGCATTAACTTGAATTTTTGGCCTTGCTGTTTACTTCTGCTTGACCGGGCCCATATCGCACATCTGTCACCTGCCAACAGCACAGAACATGCAAGATATTTAGTCCTTCTTCATCCATAACTTATTTCAAAGTCAGAAAGAAGGAGAGAGAAGCGCTCGTTCTGTTTCTATCCCTTTGCACCGTGTATGTACAGTAAAGAGCAGCACTTTTCTCCCTCTCCTTTTTTCCCTCCTCCACTCTTTCTCTTTCTCCCTCCTTCTCTCTGCCTCTCCGCTCTGCCCTCTGTGTCCTGGGAGTAAGTGGACGCCCAAACGAACGCTTTGTTTCGCTGCTCGCTGCCCACGTTTCGTTTCGTCCGCCGTGGACTCGGACTCTCGCAGTTGTACATTTTCACACCGCGGTCGTCTGTGTGGTTTTCACGATAAGAAACACAACGGGACAGTTCAGCCCGAGCTCGTTTTATCTAATTACCTCGTGTAAAGTAAAGTTACTGTCGTTTTTATTGCAGACAGTTGACGAGAGTGACATACTGAGACTATCATTGTCTATTACGCAATCTCAAAAATGTATTATAATTTATTCTCTTTATAAATGATCACATTGAAAGTAGATTAATGGCGTATTTATGCCGTAAAGCTGCACTGTAACTTTTCCCGATCATGGAGCCGCTGCCAGTTTATGTCCATTGCTTTGGCTCTATCTTGTGTTCATTCTTTTATGACCATTTTTATTGCTACAAATTAAATTAAATACTTGGCCTGGGCACATCGTTTGCTTGTCTCCTTGGAGGTAGGTAAGAATAAAACCATACTGTGGAATATTTCAGGCTGAACAATAACATCTCCATGGAAAAAATATTGATTGGTTGATTTTTAATACCTTATTTTGGTGATTTTTGGTGTATTTTTTGAATTTTTATTGTTATCCATTTTGCATTTATTCCATTTTGAGCATTTTTATTGCTGCAAATTGAAATAAATATTTGGCCTGGGCACATCACCTGCTTGTCTCCATGGAGATAGGCTAAAATAATGTCATACTGTGGAATATTTGAGGCTAAACAACAGGCTTTTTTGTGAATTTTTGAATTTTTAATCCCTATTGCTTTGCCTGTAATGTTCCACAGTATGGCATTAAATGTATCTATCTTACCTTCGTTCCATTTTGGGCATTTTTATTGTTGCAAATTGAAATAAATACTTCTCCTGGACTAAACCATGACTAAACCAGGTCTAAACCAGAACTGAATCGGGACTAAACAAGGACTAAACCAGGACTGAATTGGGTCTAAACCGGGTCTAAACCAGGTCTGAACCACTAAAGCAGGACTAAACCAGGACAGAATCGGGACTAAACCAGGACTGAACCAGGTCTAAACCAGGACTGAACCAGGACTGAACCAGGACTAAACCAGGTCTAAACCAAGACTGAACTAGGACTGAACCAGGACTAAACCAGGACTGAACCAGTACTAAACCAGGACTGAACTAGGACTGAACCAGGACTGAACCAGGACTGAACCAGGACTAAACCAGGAATAAACTAGGACTAAACTAGGACTAAACCAGGATTTATCCAGGACTGAACCAGGACTAAACCAGGACTAAACTTAGACTTGAGAGCTAGAGAGAGAAGCCCATGGACCTTGCTTTGCACCGTGGTGTTCTGTGCCGGTCCTTTCACCTGCGGTCACCAGATGGTTTACGCGGGCGCACCTCTGTGCCCGTCCCAACACTCAGTCCTGGTTTAGTTCTGGTTTAGTCCTGGTTTAGACCTGTTTTAGTCCTCTTTTAGTCCTCTTTTAGTCCTGGGATCACTCCTTATCCCCTCAAGTCACTTTAGGACAGTACTGCAGATATCATGAGCCTTGGTTGCAAGTTGTTTTCATCTTTTATTTTATTTTTTTTTTAAGTTGTAGACTATTTTACGACGAACCCCTGCGTACCACGCCCACTACACTCCTGGTCTTTTGACAACTGACACTTTCTTAAGGATTTATCTTATATTTTTACTAATACCATATTTTTTTTATTTATTTTATGTATTTTAATGTATTTTTGGTACTGAAATACAATTAATTTTATTGATAATATAGACTTTTTTTATGTATTTAAAGGGATAGAATGCAGTAGTTTTACATCATTATTGTGTTTTTACAATATTGTAAAACATGAGTGAGGTTTTTGATTTATTTCATGTATTTTAATGTATTTTTTGTACTGAAATGCAATTGTTCTTATCCATAATATATAGATTTTTTCATTATCCCGCCTGCCGTCATATGGTGAAGCACTAACCAAAGCACTTGAGTTCAAAGCGATCCCTGCAGCCCACAGAGCGCAAACAAACGCCTTGATTATACGTTCGGATGTGTCCCTCGCATTCCGGACATTTCGCCGCGGCCCTGGTTTTTCCAAAGGCTCTGATTTAAAGGGTAAAATTAGCCCGTCCAGAGTGACCAGCGCTTTTGTCTGAGGCAGGTTTTAAAATGCCCGGGTTTTGTTGTCACACGTTTCTCCGTCTTTAACGATCGCTCGCCGCACCAGAGGAAGTCGGAGTGTGCGCTGGACCAAACCCACATGACAGGACGCCTTATTTTACATTTTTTACGGAGCGCGGAGTTCTGAAGTGGTTTCTGACGATGTGGGAACAGAGGGTTCAGTGACGGGTTGAACGTTTTTGGAAAGAGAGTTACGGAACATTTTATTAAAACCCCATGTAACGTTGTTTTCTGATTTATGCTGGAGTTTCCTCATCATAAACAGACCTGGAGTTGTGTTTTGTTCCATTCACACATGTTTAACACACGAACCCTGCAGATTTAGATTTAGACTCAAACAAAAAACACTCTGTTCCACCTTGTGATGTCACGTGGGAATGCAAGAATAGTTTTTATAGTCCATACACCAATGACAGTGCAGCCGCAGGGTCTTAAACGTCTTAAAAAGGTCTTAAATTTCATGTTTCTAAATTAAGGCCTTAAAAAGTCTTAAATAATGTTGTCCAAGTCTTATTTTTATCACAAAGGTCTTAAATTTCATTAGACTATTTTTTTGTAAACTCAACCGGGCTGAAGTGCGATGTTAAATAGAGGGAGGAAAAAAAACAAACAATGACCAGGACTGAGACCAAGACTGATGAGACGGGAACTAAGACCAGGACTGAGAACGGGACTGAGACCGTAACCAGACAGGGACTGAGACTAGAATTTAGACTGGAACCAGACTGGGACTGAGACCAGGACTGAGACCAGGACTGATGAGACTGGGACTGAGACCAGGATTGAGACCAGGACTGGTGAGACGGGACTAAGACCAAGACTGAGACCAGGACTGAGACTGGAACCAGACAGGGACTGAGACCAGGACTTAGACTGGAACCAGACTGGGACTGAGAACTAGACTGAGAACAGTACTGAGACCGGGATTGAGACCGGGATTGAGACCGGGAGACCGGGATTGAGACCGGGACTGAAACCGGGGCTGAGACCGAGACCAGACCGCAACCAGACAGGGACTGAGATCAGGACATAGACTGGGACCAGACCGGGACTGAGAATGGAACTGAGACCAGGACTGAGACCAGGACCGGAACTGAGACCAGGACTGAGACCAGGACCAGAACTGAGACCGGGACTGAGACCGGGACTGAGACCGGAACTGAGAAAAGGCCTGAGACCAGGACCAGACTGTTTTCATTCGTCCGAAAAACGAATGAACGAATGATACACAGATTCAGCACTCATAAATGTAATCTCTCTCTCTGTATAAGTACATCATTTCCTAGTATTTTTCTGCATACATGGTTGTTTTTTGGATGAACTCCCCGTGCTGATGTAGTCTCGTGGTCTGTAGAGCTTCTTTAGTCCCCTGCAGCCCTAACCATGATAAATATACGGCACTGTGGAGACTACATCATATTTAGAGCCGTGACTTTCTGAGTGTGCAGTGAGGTGGAGGAGCGATGACGTCGACCCAGAGGAGGCAGCGCGGCAAATGAAGCAGGCACACCACATTAATAACACTTAACAAAGAAGAAGGGGAGGTAAAGGAGGAGAAGAAGGAGAAGAAGGCAAGGCAAGTTCATTTGTACAGCACAGTTCATACACAAAGTAATTTAAAGTGATTTACAGAATAGGAAATACGTTAAAATCACAACACAAACAAATCAAAACATAAATAATCATCATGAAATTAAAAAGAGAGAGAGAGAGTTTTGCAGAGTTTTAGCTGCATGAATCTGAAACTCGGACTCTCCGTGTTTAGTCCCGACTCTCCGTATTTAATCTGACTTCCTGTGTGTTTAGTCGTTGAGTCCCGACTCTCCGTGTTTAGTCCCGACTCTCCGTGTTTTAACTCTCCGTGTTTAGTCCCGACTCTCCGTGTTTAAACTCCCCGTGTTTAGTCCCGACTCTCCGCGTGTGTTTAGTCCCGACTCTCTGTGTTTAGTCCCGACTCTCCGTGTTTAGTCCCGACTCTCCGTGTTTAGTCCCGACTCTCCGTGTTTAGTCCCGACTCTCCGTGTTTAGTCCCGACTCTCCGTGTTTAGTCCCGACTCTCTGTGTTTAGTCCCGACTCTCCATATTTAATCCTGACTTCCTGTGTGTTTAGTGTTGAGTCCCGACTCTCCGTGTTTAGACTCTCCGTGTTTAGTCCCGACTCTCCGTGTTTAGTCCCGACTCTCCGTGTTTAGTCCCGACTCTCCGTGTTTAGTCCCGACTCTCCGTGTTTAGTCCCGACTCTCCGTGTTTAGTCCCGACTCTCCGTGTTTAGTCCCGACTCTCCGTGTTTAGTCCCGACTCTCCCGTGTTTAGTCCCGACTCTCCCGTGTTTAGTCCCGACTCTCCGTGTTTAGTCCCGACTCTCCGTGTTTTAGTCCACTCTCCGTGTTTAGTCCAGACTCTCCGTGTTTAGTCCCGACTCTCCGTGTTTAGTCCCGACTCTCCGTGTTTAGTCCCGACTCTCCGTGTTTAGACTCCCCGTGTTTAGTCCCGACTCTCCTTGTTTAGTCCTGACTCTCCTGTGTTTAGTCCCGACTCCCCGTGTTTAGTCCCGACTTCCGTGTTTAGTCCCGACTCCCCGTGTTTAGTCCCGACTCTCCGTGTTTAGTCCAGACTCTTCGTGTTTAGTTCCGATTCTCCGTGTTTAGTCCCGACTCTCCGTGTTTAGTCCCGACTCTTCTCCGTGTTTAGTCCCGACTCTTCTCCGTGTTTAGTCCCGACTCTTCTCCGTGTTTAGTCCCGACTCTTCTCCGTGTTTAGTCCCAACTCTCTGTATCTAGTCCTGACTCTGGGCTCCAGCAGGAGGTCGGTCCCTGAGCTCCTCAGAGTGCCGATGGTTCATATGACACCAACATGTCACAGATGGACTTTGGTGCTCGGCCGTGGACAGACTTGCACAAGCAGCGCCGCTTTAAAGTGCAGTGCAGTGCAGAGACCTGAGCACAGGACTTATGTGCTCGTACTTCCCGGTTCGAGTCAGGACACGAGCTGCAGTGTTCTGGATGTTCTGCAGCGTCTCACAGCTCATTTGGAGAGGACAGTGAGCAGAACATTACAGTATCTAACCTACTGGAGACAAACGCATGGACAAGTCTCTTCAAGTCTGATTTAGACAGATTTAGACCTTTGATTTTTGCTGCTTTTTAGATGGTAAAAGGTTGCAGATGTTATTGACTTAATGTGGCTGTTAAAGTTCAAGTCTGAGTCCAGAAGGAGAAGTTTGAGAAGTTTGGGTGGAACATTGAAGTTACATCAGATTTCATGAAATGTGCTTGCATAACTTATCAATCAAAACGACTGACAAAAACATATAATTTTTTTTCAAAATAAAGCAAGAAGTGGTTTAACAAAGACTTTTAGTGTCACAGCCATGATCGAGCCGTTATTTTTTATTGAATCGATTTGAAATATATCGTGTTGAATCGAAAGCGCACTGTATCGAGATGTGTATCGTATCTGCAATTTCTTAATGATGCCCAGCCCTAGTGAGTGGTGACCAGTGGCGGGACTAGACTGGGACCAGACCGGGACCAGACCGGGACTGATGAGGCCGGGACTGATGAGACTGGGACTGAGACCAGGACTGATGAGACCGGGACTGAGACCAGGACTGATGAGACTGGGACTGATGAGACTGACTGACTGAGAGACTGAGAGACCGGGACTGGACTGATGAGACTGGGACTGAGACCAGGACTGATGAGACCGGGACTGAGACTGAGACCAGGACTGAGACCAGGACTGATGAGACTGAGACCAGGACTGATGAGACTGGGACTGAGACCAGGACTGAGACCAGGACTGATGAGACCTGAGAGACTGACTGAGACTGACTGAGACTGAGAGACCAGGACTGAGACCAGGACTGACTGAGAGACTGAGAGACTGATGAGACTGAGAGACCAGGACTGAGACCAGACTGAGACCAGACTGACTGATGAGAGACTGAGGACTGAGACTGAGAGACCAGGACTGATGAGACTGGGACTGAGACCAGGACTGATGAGGACTGAGACCAGGACTGAGACCAGGACTGAGACCAGGACTGAGATGCAGGACTGAGACCAGACCATGAGACTGGACTGACCAGGACTGATGAGACCTGAGGACTGATGAGACTGAGACTGAGACCAGGACTGATGAGAGGACTGAGACCAGGACTGAGATGAGACTGAGACTGGACTGAGATCTGATGATGATGATCGTATCCAATCGAAAGTGCACTGTATCGAGATGTGTATCGTATTGGCAACTTCTTAACGATACCCAGCCCTAGTGAGTGGTGTTGTCTTCCCGCAGATCTGACCTGTAACTTGGTCTAGTTTGGTCTCCATGAAGATCAAAAGGTTTAACAGTAAAATACTTGTGAAACATTCCAGACAAAACAATCAAACATCGCAAAAAGAAAAGTGTCTGATGAGCCCTCCACCAATAAAGTTACACAATGCACCTTTAAGATAGATTTTTTAAGTTGAGATTTTATATTTGTTGTGAGTTTGTGAGTGAGCTGTCGTCGGTGGAGCTGCAGGTGGAGGAGCGGCTCGTGCTGCTCACAGGTTTAATGAATGAGGACGGCTGTAATAACGCCTGAGTGATGGATGGAGGAAGCGGCTCTGTGCTCTCACTGTTGATCTGTGATAAGACGAGTCTCGTCTGTTTACATCCTCACGCGTTTAATTAAGTCCTGGACAGGAAGAAGAGAAGGAGGGAGGAGAAAGAGGAGGGAGAGGGAGGAGAAAGAGGAGAAAGGAGGGAGAAGGAGGAGAGAGAGGGAGGAGAGGAGAGGAGGGAGAGGGAGGGAGGAGAAGAGGAGAAAGGGAGGGAGGAGAAGGAGGAGAGGGAGGGAGGAGAGGAGAGGAAGGAGAGAGAGGGAGGAGAAAGAGGAGAAGGAGGAGAGGGAGGGAGAAGAGGTGAGAAAGAAGAGAGTGAGGAGAAAGGAGGGAGGAGAGGGAGGGAGGAGAGGAGAGAAAGAAGAAAGTGAGGAGAAAGAGGAGAAAGGAGGGAGAAGGAGGAGAGGAGAGAAAGGAGAGAGAGGAGAGAGGAGAGAAGGAGGAGGAGAGAGGAGAGAGGAGGAGAGAGGAGGAGAGAGGAGGAGGAGAGAGGGAGGAAAGGGAGGAGAGAAAAAGAGAGGGGAATGAGAAGGAGGAGAGGGAGAAGAAAGAGGGGAGGAGAGAGGAGCAGAGGGAGGGAGGAAAAGAGAGGGAGGAGAGAAGGAGAGGGAGGAGAATGAGAAGAGAGGAGATGGAGAAGAGAGGGGGAGGAGAAGGAGGAGAGAGGGAGGAGAGAAAGGAGAGGGATGAGAATGAGGAGAGGGAGGGAGAAGAAAGAGAAGAGAGGGAGGAGGGAGGAGAGAGGGAGGAGAGGAGGGAGAGAGAGGAGAGGGAGAAGGGGAGAGAGGGAGGGCGAGGACAGAGGAGATAGAGAAGAGAGAGAAGGGGAGGAGAAGAAGTGACGGGAGGGAGGAGAGATGGGAGGAGAGGGAGGAAAAGGAGGAGAGAGGGAAGAGAGGAGAGATAGGAAAAAGGGAAGAGGAGGAGGAGAGGGAGGGAGAAGAAAGAGGAGAAGAGAGGGAAAGGAAGGAGAGGAGGATGAGGAGAGGGAGGAGGAGCGGAGAGGAGATGGAGAAGAGAGGGAGAGGAGAAGGAGGAGAGAGGGAAGTAAAGACGGAGAGGGAGGGAGAAGAAAGAGGAGAAAGAGAGGAGGATGAGGAGAGATGGAGGAGAGGGAAGAGAGGAAGGAGAGGGAGGAGAGAGAAGAGGGGTAGGAGAGTGGGAAGAGAGGGAGGAAAAAGAAGAGGAGAGAGAGAGGAGAAGGAGAGATAGAAGGTCCAGATTGAATGATTAAAAAAATAAAATTCGGACTGTTGTCATAGCGATAAGCAATTTAAAACAATGCGTTACATCTTCTGAATGTGAATTATAATTTTTTTGCACATTCACAGGTTTCAGATCGCTGAAAATCCAGGCCCGTTGCCATAGCGATTAACAGCGATTAATAATTGTGAATGGGAAACTGCCTTCAGATTTTTTGCATATCTGGCAGAACGATGAGAATCTGGGACGGTTGCCAGGGCGATTAACAATTTAAAACAAAAATATTACGTCTTTTGAATGGGAAAAGTCCTCAAAATGTTGCACAGAGGGAGACGCCAAGACACTCAGTATTAAAATGCAGTGCTATTTTTCTTTATTTTTTAACCAAGTTGCTTCGAAATAATGCCTGAAGTTATGTTTATTTTCATTCATTAATATTTAAAGATGCACTGTGTAACTTTTCTGATGGTGTGTCTGCCATCTGCTTTGTGTAGATTGTTGTTAAAGCATTAAATATGTCTGTCTTCGTTGAGACAAGCAACTGAAGTGTCCAGACCAAGTTACAGGTCAGATCTGTGCAGAGGCGAGCCCGCTCACAGTCAGAATACCTGTTTTTCAAGCTGTTTTTGAGCTGTAAAAACACATGTGATCGGATGTTTATTGATACTTTATAATGACATTTTGCTGGGGTGTTCTACATGTACGTGTATGGCGGAATGTTTAGAAGTCGGCGGTGACACGCAAGGCATTAACAAACTCAACCAAAAAAGTTTTAAAGATCGTCTGAAAGCTCAAGGAAAAATACAAAATGGATTTAGAGAGCACATTTTCCAGAAGCTGTGATCAGTCGGAGGGTTCACGGTCCTGTTTTCGAGTTTGATTTTCAACAATAAAGTGAGAGTGACTAATTGAAAAACTGTAAGATAAGGTAATATGATGTTTAACAGACTTATTTAACAGCGCACATCAGTTCACAGTTTTGTAGTTCCAGCTAAATCGTCTCTTTCTGGTCAGATTGCGTCAAATTAAAGCAAATTAAAGAGTAACAAAGATTAAGGCTACGTTTTAGGGGTGTGCAAAAATATCGGAATATCGATATATCGTATCGTTTAATGTGATGATATAGTATTGATATCGTGGGCTATTGTATCGATATATCACCAAGAGTATTTTTAGGTGTGTTTTACTAAATAATTTTGTTACAGAGCTACAGTTTTGTTGCTTGTGGAGTGAAAGGAAACTCATTTATGCAACACATTTGATATTTTTACTGTTTTGAGGATTAAAATGTTTGTGTTTCATATGAACTTTGCACAAGAAGTGGTTTAACAAAGACTTTTAGTGTCACAGCCATGATTTAGCCTTTATTTTTTATTGAAGCGTATCGAATCGATTTGAAATATATCATATCGAATCGAAAGTGCACTGTATCAAGATATGTATCGTATTGTGGCCTGTGTATCGAGGTATGTATCGTATCGGCAACTTCTTAATGATACCCAGCCCTACTACGTTTACACTGAAACGTATCACCGTATCAAAACGATTTGCGTCCAGACACGTCGTTTCTGTGTCCACAAGTCTTCCCTGTCCACACAACTTTGAATATATTTATGTTTTACAGAAAATAAACTTAAAACAGCATGACTCATTTGCATAAACGCTAAAAAAAAATAGCTCTCTCCTTGTGCGCTGATGTGGTTCAGCTTCTGTCGGACTAAAGGACACGACTCAGTGGAATATGAGTGTTCTTTCTGTGACAGAGGGATGTTCTGCTGATGGTGAGTCTGTTCTGTGTTTCCGTCGTGTTGGAGATGGTTCATGTTAAACTTTTCAGAGATTTTACGTCTGCAGGTTGTACACACGTATATATGACATACATGGACATATATTCTAGCCTCTTAGCGTTTTGGCGGTGAATTACTTCGCGGCGCATTGACTTACATCAGAGTATCAGCGTTTTCAGGCGTCCACACAGTGCCGGATCAGATCGTTTCGTCTCTGGAGCCGTTTTAAACAGCTCTACCTTACATTTATTAATAGGGCTGGGTATCATTCAGAAGTTGCCGATACGATACATACCTCGATACATAAGCCACGATACGATACATATCTTGATACATAAGCCACGATACGATACATATCTCGATACACAGGCCACAATACGATACATATATCGATACATAGGCCACGATACTATACATATCTTGATACACAGGCCACGATAAGATACATATCTCGATACATAAGCCACGATACGATACATATCTCGATACATAGGCCACGATGCGATACATGTCTCGATTTATAAGCCACGATACGATACATACTTCGATACATAGGCCACAATACGATACATATCTTGATATATAAGCCACGATGCGATACATATCTCGATACAGTGAATTTATGATTCGATACGATTCAATATGATATATTTCAAATTAAATTTTTTATACAGTTTAATAAAAAATAAAGGCTAAATCGTGGCTGTGATACTAAAAGTCTTTGTTAAACCTCCTTCTGTGCAAAGTTCAAATGAAACACAAACATTTTAATCATCAAAACAATGAAAATGTCAAACGTGTCGCATAAACGAATTTCCTTCTTCTAAACAACGAAGCAACAAAACTGAAGCTCTGTAACAAAATAATTTAGTAAAATATACCAAAAAATACTCTACAGCAGCCCATGATATCGATATTTTTGCACAGCCCTAGAGACAAGCGTGTGATGGAACTTCCAACAGAAAAGTTACACAGTGAACCTTTAACTGCACAGTTCCATGTTTGCATAATGCAGCATTTTAGTTGCTCACAAACTACAATCAAATCCCCATTTTATTTTTATCATTTCAAACTGAAAACACAAAACTGGGAGGTAAATACAGAAAAGGCGGGTTGAGAAAGAAAGGGAGGTAAATACAGAAAAGGCGGGTTGAGAAAGAGACGAGAGGAGAGGAGAGAGAGAGAGAGAGAGAGAGAGAACGCTGGGCTGCAGAAACTAAACACTGTACCAGAGCCATTCGAGCTGCACGCACCAGCTCTCCTCTCTCTCTCTCTCTCTCCTCTCCTATCCTCTCTCTCTTTCTCTCTCTCCTCTCTCCCTTCTTCCGTTCGCCGTGCACCACAGCAGCCAGTCCGAGGGGGGCAGAGAGGGAGAGCTGCCAAAGAGGTGCTAATTAAAATGGTGGCAATGGACAGGCTCTAGACAGACGTTGTCATTTCATACAGGAAGACAGACAGGCTAAAGGGAGGATTGCAAGATGTAGTCGCTGTTGCCTCCACGCCCCTTACTACGCCGGAGAGGAGAAGAAGAAGAAGAAGAAGAAGACAGCAGAAGAGAGGAGATGGAGCAAAACAGGTGGACTTATGCTTGACTGACTGGGAATTTTGGCTTGGAAAAACATGGATTCTTCTACAGAAATAGCAGATTTTTCTCAACTTGCTGTCCAGAGCTTCCCGGATCTTGGGCAGTTGACGAAATTGGGAATAATACGGATTGGGGTGCACGATATCTGTCCTTTGGCGTCAAGACAACCGCAAATAAATGTTTTTCTAAGTTTGTGCCACACGAGGTAAAGGAAGAATTGGCGAAAATGAAAAGAGGAGCGGAGTTTTCGGTGTACCAAGGGGGCAGCCCGGCCAGACGCCCCCCGCAACCACTTCCCGACAACCTCAATCTTCGGATCAAGCAGCGATCGCTCAATAACCTGACCCTGTTCAGCGAAAGGGAGCATTCCGTGATATTCCCAGACGAGCCCCCGAACAGGCATTCCTATTCGCACAACTACCCCAAGCCCCACGGAGCGGTCGGGCCAGGGGCGGGAGGAGGGGGCGGGAGCCTGCAAGGAAGCCCGAGGAAGGAGGTGTCGCGCGGGACGAGAGCGAGATCGCTGTCCCTGTCGCTCACCAAAGTCCTGTCTCAGTCGGAGCACTCGCTGATACCGGTGCCGTGGAGGTGCCGGGCGCAGCGGGCGTCGTACAGCGGCTACCCCCGGAGGATATCGCGAGAAGGGGCGGAGGACGAGGGAGGGAAGGATGGGCGTGTGGAGGAGAAGCAGGTGAAGAGGAGGAGCGGAGAGGGCGAGAGAGGAGGAGGATTAGGAGGAGGAGGAGGGGAGAAAGGAGAAGAGGAGAGGGGGTACTGGGCGGCAGAGGAGGTGTCGGAGGGAGGACCCAGGGAAGGGACCGCCCAGTTGGATAAAGAGATGATTCTGACCATGCTCGGAGACCTGGAGAAGGCGTTACAGCCACAGCCGCGAAAACGTAAGTCCAGTTTGAAAATGTATTAATGGTGCGCTGTGTAACTTTTCCGATGGGAAGCTTGCCACCTGGAATGTTCCACAGTTGCAGCGTTTACATGAGAGTTTTAATTCCGAATAAAACTGATTTACTTCTGAATAAAAATGAATTCTACTTTAAAAAGATACTTAATTCCGAAGTAAGTGGCTGGTTTATTCCTCGATCATGTAAACGTTTATTCTTCTTAAAAATAATTCCGGTCGTTCAGCGCATGCTTGTTGCGTCGCCCTTCTGATGATCCGAACTATCCAGCTCCACCAGTCCTGGCTTCGGACTTTCATCCACGTCTCTTTGGATTTGTGAGCGGGATGTGGGAGTGGGCTGAGGTAGAGCAGTCGTCGACTCAGTTTGTTTTCTTCCTCCCTTCTCCGACACTCTTCCCTTCTCCTCCTCAGCCGACAGATGTAAATCGTGATGAGAGAATTCTCCAGCTACTGCGCAATTATCATCGGAACGACTGCGGAAAAAGTTTGGATCATGTTTGTGTCTGCGGCGTAACGACAAACCGAGATGACAGAAAAGCCGGTAGCAGCTGAAGTGTGTGTTTTCTTCCGGTCGACGTAAATACATACATGTCTCTGTCCATTTAGAACCCTTCTCCAGACGCTGAGCGGACGATAAAGACGCTTTAATGTGTTTTCCGTGTAAACCTCAATTTGGAATTATTATGTAAATGTAAACTCAAAGGAGAATATTTTAATTCAGAACAATTAATTCGGAATTTAAAAAAAACATAATGTAAACGTGGCCAGTCCCAAGAAGACGATGCCATCGAGTCAAGTGACAAAGGGCAAAGCTGCGGAGATTTAACGAGGAGTTAGTGGTTCAAAGCTACTGATGCAGAAAGAATATTTGGCATTCCTGGTTCCTAGTCTAAATGTGTAAAGGTTAAGGATAAGGTACACTTTGTTGTCCTCATAGGGAAATGTGTCCTCTTGCATTTGACCCATTCTTCTATATTGCTGAGTCGTTTGCAGTTTTCGCCAAGGAACCATCTCCAGATTTTGAGCTAGTCTTGGCCAGGACTACCTCTGCTGGAGGATTTGACCTAGTGTGCATGTTTCAGTTGCTGGAGGAAACCAGAGCGGCTAGAGAAAACCGCCCAGACAAAGGGAGAACATGCAAACTCCACACAGAAAGACTCGGGAGGCTCACAACCTTGGTAGCCAACGTGCTGCCAGTTGTCAGTGTCTTTTTATTGGTCCTGCCTTTTGCTAAATGAATTAATTATGTCAAAACCATGAACCTTTTACTGACTTTTGTGCGTACAGATAATCAGACCATAAAGGACATTTAAGACCTGAATTGAACTTTCATTTAGGGCGCTTTCACACTGCCAGTTGGATTATTTGGTCCACACCAGGCAATAAAATAGTTCTTTTGTAACATCTAGACTCCGGTATAGTCCTTTCACACCTGCAAACCAACCAAAATTTGTCCAATTTGATGTATATCCAAGGCTCCTGTGCACAGTGAGTTCAATTGCAGGTGGTTCGGGGACGCTAAGGCTCTCCCGCATGCCAGATCTCTCGGAAGCAAGGCCGAGATGCACCGTCTCGCCCAGTGGCCTTCCCATGGAGCCCCTCGGCATCTTTAACCAGGGTGCGAAGGGCCTAACACTGGGGCATGCGCTCTCAAATTGGGATAGTGGAAATTCAGGACCGGGAGAGGGTTGGTGCGCTCAATTCGAGAGTCCGAGCCTGCGCATATCCTGATTCATCAGCCGGTTTTACCTTGCTTCAATTTCGTTCGCTCGACGGTAGGTGGGTACTTTTTATCATTTAACCAGTCGCTGCTATTTGGTCGTGACGTATGTAATGCACCGCTAATGGGGTTAACTGGTCTATTAAGCTTTTCCCAAATCCCGTAGGAAGAAGGACAACAACGTCTTTCCCCTTGATAAAATTCACCAAACATTCTCTTTATTCTGGCTTTAAATCCTCAATCTCGGGAATCGTTGACAACACAGAATATATGGCTCTTCGTTGATTGGCTTGTGCCCGATCTCGCACTTCCGGGGTTTTTGCAAACTATTTAGTGAACTTTGATTCCTGACCTAGTTGCTGGAGAGAAATTAAATTGAGCGGAGGCAATAGGTAGCGCCCTCCTATGATGCATTTCAAAAATAGTTAGTTCTGACTTACCGTCTATGGTTTGAACCCAAGTTAGGGTTCTCACCAGATGGACTGCGCCAGAGTTTGGCATTTTGTGCGAAGTGAAGCGAACCGAGACCACCTTTTTTTCTTTTTTTTTCTTTTTGCAGTCTCGGTCCATTTGATTTCATGCGGATCCGAGTGCGATTGAAGCTTTCACACAGACGAAAACAAACCGAACTAAGAGCTTCTGGTTGGAATGGAACACGTGGTGCGTTCCAGCTGCTGTCAGTGTGAAACCAATAGGTCATTACAACATTATGCCAATTAATTGATTTCAGTAACACCCTCTTCTTCTTTGGGGAGCCATTTTGAGGACTTTTATCCATTAAAACAATAGAATCCATGGATATATTGCCAAATCATGTCTTAGCTATGACCCGTCCATGTATTATTGAGAAGAAAACAGCCAACGTAACACAGCCAGTAGTTTTATTCAATGTTGTGTTGTCGAATACACACGTCAGGAAACAGTTAGTGCCTCAGACAGTCTCGGAGACAGACACAAAGCGCCGCTGTGTTCAGACTGGCTGCTGTGTCACTGTTAAATATTGGACTGTCTTTTCTCCATCTTCCCTCGCCCACAGGTGCCACATTCAAACAGAAGCTGGATTTTATACGTGTCACTTTGGTATTTCTCACTTGCTTCAGACGGAGCAGGTGTCTGAAATCACCTACTTCTGCCGTGCGAGGTGCTGGGATTCAGTGGGAGAGATTCACAGAGCTGCAAGTTTTAAGAGATTTGTGTTTGGTCATTAGTTGGTTACTTTGTTGATTCGTTATTGTCTTGTCTCCCGGGGGAAATTTGGTTTCACAGTTGTGCATTTAAGGTCCTGTATTATGCAAAATTGATTCTTGTGAGCTGCAAAATGTTGTGAGCTCATCAGAAATATACTTGGATTTGTTTTTTTGTTTCATTCACACACATTTGGGTAATCCTGCATTATTGGGCTGTCTATAATCTGTGATGTTCAAGTTCCTTTTACCTTTTATTGAGTAGAGATTGGAAATTCCAGGGCTGAAATTATCCAAAAGATTCTTGTGAAAGTGTATGGAGCTTAAAAACACAGTGGAGCACTTCCTGTATTACCACATGGCATCACAAAAGCGGAACCGAGTGAATTCAGTTTGAGAGAAGAACTCGTTAGTTTATTATTTATTGTTGTATTACACTGCGAATTTTCTCAGGTTATTCATCTTGTTTTCAGATTTATTATCAATTTACTAGTTCTGAGATGCTTAATTCTAGTCTGGAGGTCGTTTATTTTGAAGATAACTTGTCAAGTAACATTATCTTGCTGCATGGACAGATAATTTCATTATTTTTAAGTCATTTTCAGATAGATTTAAGTGTTTATATCTTACATTTTGGCCAAGCTTTTGTATGTCGGCTGCTAGTCTTCCAGGGGTCCTCTCAAAAATAATCACAACACAATAGAATTAATTACATTTACAATGCTGAGAATAAAATTTGCAGTAATAGGGGCAGTGGCTGCTTTAAGAATAATAAAAAAAAAAATAATAATAAAAGTGAGTCTAGCTTTAAAACATTTTCATTGTCACATGGTCATCTGTAATCTGTAACTGGCCCGGAGGACGTTTGGAAACATGCGGATGACGACTTTCGGTGTAGTTCCCGACACTGGGCATGTGATAAAACCGTGGATTCAGCAGCAGCGTCTTCACAACCTGCCAAAGTTTTTCCATGAGGGACTGGACGCTCATCGCAGGTTCAATGTCACTTACAGGCAGCTGGTCGTAACTGTTGATCTGGTGAACATAACAGAACACTACAATAACTTTTTTTTATTAGACAAAATTATAATACACAAATAGGCAAGTTATAAAAGAAAGAATACAATGACATCTAGATGAAGAAAACCAGGCCATTTCTCAGATTTTGTCAGAGTTGCTATCGCCAACTGGCCTGATTCATCAGCCGGTTTCACTTCGTGGAAACCGTCTGACCTCGCAGTATTAGGATTTGTTCGCTCAACGGTAGGCGGGTACTTTTTTATTTAACCAATAGCTGCTGTTTGGTCATGACGTATGTAATACGCCAAATCCCATAGGAAAAAGAACAATAACGTCTTTCCCCTTTATAAAATTCAACAAACATTCTCTTTGTTCCGGCTTTAAATCCTCGATCTCGAGAATCGTTGCCAACACAGAATGTCTGTCTTCGTCTATGTCCATCTCGACGCTTTGTTTACTGTTGTGTTGTTCCACAAAAGGGACACAGACAGGCGCTTGAGTTTGACGTCATGGTTTCACAGCTCTTCACTGATTGGCCGGTGCGCGGTCTACAACTTTCGAGGTTCTTGCAAACCGTCTAGTGTATTCTGATTCCTGACCTAGTCGCTGGAGAGAAATAAAATTGAGTGGAGGCACTAGGTGGTGCCGGCCTGGGTAATCCCCAACAGAGCCCAAAGGAAGTCGTCATGCGCATGTTTCAAAACGTCTTCCGGTTTTGTGACATAAGCAAAAATAGAGCCCATTCCATTGCTTTATGTCTTTGTAGGATTTGTGTGTTAAATGTGTGAATGAAACAAAACACAACTCTAGGTCTGTTTGTGACGAGGAAACAACATTATAACAGATCAGAAAATAGCGTAATTTGGGCCTTTTTAAAGATGTACAAGTAACATTTCAAGTGAAGGGTAGCCCGCCTTTTTGTCTTAATCCTGGTTTTCCCTGCACAGATGTTTTTTTTCTTTTCATCTAATAAGACTTTGGCTCATTTACACTTGTTCGATAGTTCACACTTAAGTCGTGGCTAAGACCAAAGTTAATATCACTGAAGATCTGCTTTTTTTCTTCTTTTTTTTTTTTTTTTTTTTTGAAAGAGTAAATGGGAAAATGTGTCTTGTTCTTGGCTGTTTCTTTGATGGTGATCTTTTACTAGTACTGGCATTTAGTTTTTGTGATTTTCAAATGCCGACCACTCACATTGGAGTTTAGTTTTGGTTCTGATACACCTTTCAGTATTACTATCTACTTTTCCTCACCCGCTACACTTTTGGTTCGTCTCCATCGTGCTCCCGATTGAGTGACAAGCGAAAAATGAAACCAAGGTTGAACACAAAATGGTGATTAGAATTTGTTGTGGTATCATCGTCCCTGCTGCCATAGAGGCTTTGTCTGATCGAC
This sequence comes from Boleophthalmus pectinirostris, assembly GCF_026225935.1. Taxonomy (NCBI): domain Eukaryota; kingdom Metazoa; phylum Chordata; class Actinopteri; order Gobiiformes; family Gobiidae; genus Boleophthalmus; species Boleophthalmus pectinirostris. Next base: position 1,658,506 of record NW_026571133.1, read on the forward strand.
GCTGCATTTTGTGGATTAATGGGATTATGTTGAGTCAGAGATTAAACCAGGTGAAATGAACAGCGCAGCAGAGCCAGGATTTGGGCTCAGATCGGACTTATTTCTGGCGTGTTGCTTCCCTGCACTGCAAAAAATGACTCTCCAGTAAAAGTGAATTGCATTTGACATGTTAATCATACACTGGCCTGTTTTTTAATTCTAAATTAATTGTTCTGAATTAAATAGTTCTGAATTAAAATATTCTCCTTCGATTTTACATGGAAATAATAATTCCGAATTGAGGTTTACATGGAAAACTCGTCAAATCATCTTTATTTAATTGGGCTCAGCGTCTGGGGGTGGGGAAGGTTCTGATTGGACAGAGACACAAACGTTGACCGGAAGAAGAAAACACACACTTCAGCTGCTACCGGCTTTTTTGTCATCTCGGTTTGTCGTTACGCCACGGACACAAACACGATCCAAACTTTTTCCTCAGTTGTTCCGATGATAATTGCGCAGCAGCTGGAGAATTCTATCATCGCGCTTTACGTCTGTCTGCTGAGGAGGAGAAGGGAAGAGTGTCGAAGAAGGGAGGAAGAAGACAAACTGAGTGTGAGGCTGCTCTACCTCAGCCCACTCCCACATCCCGCACAGAAATCCAAAGAGACGAGGATGAAAGTCCGAAGCCAGGACTGGTGGAACCTGATTGTCCGGATCGCATCAGAAGGGCGACCCAACGAGCATGCGCTGAATGACCGGAATTATTTTCAAGAAGAATAAACGTTTACATAATCGAGGAATACATTATTTCGGCTTTAAAATTGGAATAAAACACCCACTTACTTCGGAATCAAGTTTAATTCCAAATAAGCATTTTCACCAGGAATTAAGTGTTTACATGGTCTTTTTAAAGCAGAATTCATTTTTTATTTGGAATTAAATTATTTTATTTGGAATTAAAGCTCTCATGTAAACGTGGCAATTGAGAATTTTTTAATAATTGATAAGAATATTTTAATACATTTTCAATTTAAATTTTTGTTTAAACTATTTTAAACTATTTTTTCCTTGCAGTTTACATCAAGATGATTATTAAAGATGCACTATGTAGCTTTTTGGCTGGGGGTCCGTCACCTGCTTGTTTCTATGGAGATGTCATTGCTCTGCTTGGAATGTTCCGCAGTGTGACATTAAACAGCTCTACCTTACTTTTATTAAATCACAGGTGCTCAAAAATACCTAGAAAAACAGAGATTCTGACTGTGAGCGGGGTTTCCATGAAGATAGAAAGGTTTAATGTCATATTGCGAAACATTCCAGGCAAAGCAATAGCATCTTCACGTAGGAAAGCATTTAAGGGACCCTCCACCAGAAAAGCTACACATTCCGCTTTTAAATACGTCATTTTTACCTTCTCAATTTTTCGTTTTCTGCAGCGTAAACTGAACCATGATACAGCACTGAGCGTAACCACACACACACACGGAAAAGGCTTTGGTCTTCACACCTTCATCCTCACCTCCTCCTCTTCTTCTTCTCCTGCCTGTGAATCAGCGGCCAGACCGATCGATACGCAATCATTTCATATTGTGGCCTATAGCCGGACCGCTGTGTCTGTGTGTCTGCGTTTTCTGTGTGGTTACAGGTACAAAGCGTCGTGCGCGTTTGTGAATTTGCATTTTAAAAGCGTCCCCGCCCCGTCGAGCTCTGTTCTGGGGTGGTCGTTTGAGCCACAGGGAGCAGTGTTTTAACAGGCTTTTAATGTGCAAAAAAAAAGCATTTAGTGAGAGTGCACATTAGAGCTACTTTGCATTACGGTTGCGTGTAATGTAATGCAGTTTATTTAACGCAGCACATTTAATAATTGTGGTTGTATGCGTTTAAAGGGACAGTCCGGAATTTCGGACACAGGACTTCATTTCCTCGTGAGCCAGAGCGTTGGAGACGTGTGGAGACACTTTTAAAAAAATATTCCATCCAGTCCTTGTATTTGCAGAGGTCCACAAAACACCCGAAGAAAATCTATTATTACACCAGACTGTCGATGTAAATTTCTGTGTCGATAGAATAATTTTTGAGGGCCTGTATACACGAGAACGCTTGCGGGTGAAAACGACAAAATATTTTATCAGAATTGCCTTTCGTTTAGACGGTGACGGCATTTTTGGGGCTTAAAAGCGCAAAAATCTGAAACCACCCTCCAGAGTGGAAAAGTTGAATACTCTCCACCGTAGTGTTTCCGTCTACACTGCCCAAGACGCAAAACTCTGGTCAGATCTGCTCATGTCGCGTACACGTTTACGTCACATAGATACAGTACACAGAAACAAACATATCGGATGATGTGCATACCCAATCGAATTCCACACACTTTTGCGTCACCGTATGCACGCAGATTTCCTCCCAGAAACGCTCGTCTAAACGCGGAATAAAAAGTGAAGACGCGACGCCCCTTTTGCGTCTTCTGTTCAGACCGTCAGCATATAAACGTCGCTTTTAGAAGTAAAACCAACCTTGCATTTGAAGGATTTATGTCTGAGCAGCAGCAGTGAGTTGTACTTCCTGATAGAAAGCTCAGCAGAGGCGGACTGATATCACCTAGCACTTATCTTACCAGCAAAGTAAAATTCCGCTGCTGTTGAGAAAATAGTCCCTCAACATTCACACGATTCATGTGATGCAAGGTTAGTTTTATTTCAAACATTATTTTATCAATCAGACATTCACATGGACAGTCTGGTGTAATAATAGATTTGCTTCGGGTGTTTTGTGGAGCGGGTAAGACTGTTTTACTCTGTTTTCTTTTTTATAATGTTTTTTCCTCATCACAAACAGACCTGGAGTTGTGTTTTGTTTCATTCACACATGTTTAACACACAAACCCTGCAGATTTAGGGTTATGGTTAGGCTTTTCTCAAACTAAAAACTCCATATACCTTTACTAGAATCGTTTAGATAATTTCAGTCCTGGAATTTCCAATCTGTACTGAACTAAATGTGAAAGGAGATGTTCACTTGAAAACTACCGCTTCATGATATGACAAGTTGGAACAGAGCATTTTGAGCTTTGCAGTTGTACACAGACAATAATAAAGAGTTACTCAAACATGTGTGAATGAAACAAAACACAACTCCAGGTCTGTTTTTAAGGAGGTAACAAATTTAAAACATACTTAAAGTACTACTAATCGTAAAGAGGGTTAGAATACATGCATCACGAATTTTGGACTTCTGGTCATTGTGCAATGCATACTGGGAAGGATTTTCCAAAAAAGTGAGCAGCAAACCGCCATGTTTGTTTTCCCAGTGGGATGAGTCTATTGGCCAAGCCGATCTTTTCTAGTCTTTTGAACCATATCACTTTTGTATTGTATTGTATTGAAAAATAGTGAAAGGTGAAGGCGATGGGCAGTGTTGATCCACAGGAAGGACCAAAAAGGTCTTTGACTGCCTCAGAAATCATCCTCAGTTTGCAGCAAACATTTTGTATGTGGAGTGCCAACAAAGCAAAATCCCGATCCCTCGCTCAACCTTGGTTATGAATTTAAAAAAAGCGAAAGGCACCAGCTGTTCACCAAGAAACACCTTCCACTGCAAAGAGACCAAGACGTGATGTTGCTGTAAAACCACAAGAACAAGAAAATGCGAGATCTGTTTGTCTTCTGCAAATTCGGGATGATTTCTTAGGCAGTCAGAAGTTTCCGTTTTCGTCCTTCCTGTGGATCAATCCTGCCCATTGCCTTCACCTTTCTCTGTTTTTCAATTCCGTTGGGAAGAGAAACAGTTTGAACAGAGGTTTACAGTCACACACATCCAATTCTTTTTTGCATTTATGGAGTTCTCAAACTTCCGAAGCCCATTTCTCGAGCCATTTTCTGCTCTTAGGACATCCAAAAATGACACAATTACGATGTCCGAATCCCAAAACAAAAAAAACATGACAATATCAGAACCAGAAACAAAAGCGATATGGTTTAAAAGACTTGAAAAGATCGACTTTGACAATAGACGCATCCCACTGGGGGAAAAAAACAAAACAAAAACATGACAGTTTGATGCTTACTTTTTCAGAAAATCCTTCCCAGTATGCATTGCACGATGATCGGATGTCCGAAATTTGAGATGCATGTATAGAGCCTGAGTGAGATCGCTATATTACCCAAACATGCACAGACGGTATTTAAACGTATTCCAGCATGTTTTTGATGTCTGAACGTTATAACGTGGCAGTAAGATCAAAAAAGTCGACTTGGCCTAACACCTCTTCTTTAAAACGAGACTTTAAATACACACGTTTGCGCTGAATAGAATAGAACAGACAGACCCACGCTCGACTGAACAAAAACCTCTGACCGTACCAGCCCTCAGCAGTCGGAGCTTTCATAATAATGTCCAGTTACTTTTCTTCACTTCCTTTGTTGCACTGATCAAATCCAAACCAGAAGCTCCACTGGGAAATCTCTGCTGGACGAAGTGCCAGGCAACAGCAGAAGAAACCGATCAATACTACATCATACAGACAAGATCACAAGAGCTTTTAATTTCAAACCTCAAATTGCAAACCTCAAAATAATAAAACGGTAATTGAAAAGTTCACAGTTTTTTTCTTTTGGCTTAAATTGATACTGAAACCACAGCTATTTACCCACATATTCTTTTTTTTTTTTTTTTTTAAACAAACATCACTCCCCTTTCATTATATTATATGTTATTATATTTTATGTGGTTTACAGTGAGGAAATCTACTGAGTATGGTGACGCTTTGTTAATTATCAGTAAAGATATCTATGTTTCTGACAATCAATCAATCAGTCAATCTTTATTTCAGACTCCAGTGGGTCCATATAGAACATTTAAAAACAGACAGAAGACAACCAAACGCCGCAACAAATACAAATGCGACAACACAAACGCAAATGCCGCGACACATTAAAAAGCCACAACACATTAAAAAGCCACAACGGAAGTGACCGCGGGACTTAATTTTCCGACGGACCGATCAAGCGCCAAGTGAAGAAGAAGAACTACAATGTGAAACGAATAATGATAAAACAATAAATTACTTTTATTTACGTTTCCAACTTCTCCGTTCCTTTACTTTTCACGTTGTAGTTCTTCTTCTTCACTTGCCGCTTGATCGTTCCGTCAGAAAATAGAGTCCCGCGGTCACTGCCGTTGTGGCTTTTTAATGTGTTGTGACGTTTTAATGTGTTGTGGCTTTTTAATGTGTTGTGACTTTTTAATGTGTTGTGGCTTTTTAATGTGTTGCGGCAATTTGCGTTTTGTGTTGTGGCGTTTGTATTTGTTGTGGCCTTTGCATTAAAATAGCGGTTCATTTCCGTTGTGGCTTTTTTTTGGTTTGTTGTGGCTTTTTGTTGTGTTGTCGCATTTGTATTGGTTGCGGCGTTTGCGTTTGCTGTGACCCCTCTCGGCTTCCGTAAGATCGGATCTCGTAATAATGGAATCAGAACAACTACAAATGAATAACATGTCCATGGAGAAAAAGTACAGTAGAGAAAGTAGGACCCTCCACCTGAAAAATTACACCATGCACCTTTAACACGCTTGTCAGAAAAATTATATCGCAGTTTGATGGTTTCCCCAAATATTTTCAGCCCTGTTTTGGATTATTATTTGCAATCGCTATGGCGACTGGCCTAATTTCCCATCACGGTTACGCCCATGGACACCAAATCACATCCTGTGCTCGCGTCCTCACTGGAGCCAATCGGTTACCATGCACATGTGTAACAGAATCTACAGTTTCCAAGGTGAGACGCCAACAAGAAGCGCCTCCCCTCATTGTAATTCAGCACAATGTTTGGTTCCGAACAGAGGAGAGGAGCTGCCAAACCCTGACAGGGATCCCATAGGCCAAGACACTCCGGAGTCTAACCCCCACGCGCGGTAAACAAGGGCAGGATGCAGTCGAGTTGACACAATGCTAATGAGCTAATGTGGCTACTGTCAAACGCTGTACGCACCAACGCTGTGACTAAAATCTGCGCCCTCCGCTTTAATAATTCATGTAAGCTTAGCGGTCTCGAGATGAAAAGGCGAGCGGGCTAATGACACACACGAGCACGCACGTTTGATGAGGGCTGAGGTGCTTTTACTTGACTCATTTTCTACTTTTACTCCTACTTGAATAATATTTTTATTCAAGTAAAAGGACTCTTACTTGAGGGAAAGTTGTGGTTCCTCCTCCCACTGTGAGTAACTAAGCCAAAAGTTTTATCTTGACAATTTGAAATGATTTGAACATTTGTGTTACTTGCAGCTCTCCTTAAGATTTCATTTCATTTTTTCCTCATTTTTAAAGTCTATCTATCTTTTTGCATTATTTAAAGGTTCTATATTACACAAAATTGACACTTGTGAGCTTTAAGTCATGTTTTAATGTTGTTACGTCATCAAAAACAGACCTGGAGTTGTGTTTTGTTTCATTCACACATGTTTGAGTAATACTGCATTATTAGTCTGTCTACATTTCCAAAGCTCAAAATACTTTGTTCCACCTTGTGATGTCATGAAGTCAATATAAAACCAAAAATAAGAAAACGAAAAAACAATGGCTGTTTCCCGTTTACGTGACTTCCGTAACTGCGATGCCAGATTTTGCACCGCGTACGGACTAAACCAGCACTGATCCAGGTCCGGGACCAGAGCGGGGACCCGACTGGGACCAGAGCAGGACCAGACTGAGACTGAGACCGGCACCAGATCAGGACTGAGACCGAGACCAGACCAGGACCAGACCGGAGGCTCAGAGCCCACAGCAGGGCCGGAGCTTGAAGCTGAGGCTTGGACCACGCAGAGGCTCGGAGTCAAAGTTTGGAGTCCACTCTGGTCCTGGTCTGGTCCCGGTCTGGTCCCAGTCTGGTTCCGGTCTGGTCCCAGTTTGGTCCTGGACCTGGATCAGTCCTGGTTCAGTCCGTTTGCGGTGCAAAAGTCCGACATCACAGTCACGTAAGTCACGTAGCTGTTATCTGTTTTTTCCATTTTTCATTTAAACACAAAATTGAAAACTGAAAAAACGAATCATTATCTGTTTTTTCATTTTGTTTTTTTAGACAAATAATGAAGAAAATTGTTGTTTTTTCGTTTTCTTATTTTTGGTTTTATATTGAAAAACGAATGAACGAATGATACATGGATTCTTTTACCTTTAGTTCAGCAGAGATTGGCAATTCCAGATCTGAAATTATCCAGATGATTCTAGTGAAGTATGTGGTGTATGGAGTTTAAAAACACCATGGAGCACTTCCTGTATTACCACATGACATCACAAGGTGGAACAGAGTGTTTTCCGCTTGAGAGAAGAACGATTTATGTTTTAAACATGTGTGAATGAAACAAAACACAACTCCAGGTCTGTTTGTGATGAGGATATAATATATCATAGATCAGAAAATAACATAATATGGGGCCTTTAATGTTTTGTCAGACCACTTTGCACTTATTTTTGTAGTATTATTTTAAAGTAACAGTTGCCATGGTTACATGAGAGCTTTAATTCAGAATAAAAATTAATTCCGCTTTAAAAAAAACATGTAAACACTTAATTCCTGATGAAAATGATTATTCGGAATTAAACTTAATTCCGAAGTAAGTGGGTGGTTTATTTCGATTTTAAAGCCGAATTGATTTATTCCTCGATCATGTAAACATTTATTCTTCTTAAAAATAATTTAGGTCGTTCAGTTCATGCTCGTTGTGTCGCCCTTCGATCCGGCTCCACCAGTCCTGGCTTCGGACTTTCATCCACGTCTCTTTGGATTTGTGAGCGGGATGTGGGAGTGGGTTGAGGTAGAGCAGCCGCTGACTCAGTTTGTCTTCTTCCTCTCTTCTCCGACACTCTTCCCTTCTCCTCCTCAGCCGACAGACATAAAGCCTGATGAGAGAATTCTCCAGCTGCTGCGCAATTATCATCGGAACGACTGTGGAAAAAGTTTGAATCGTGTTTGTGTTCGTGGCGTTACGACAAACGGAGACGACAGAAAAGCCGGTAGCAGCTGAAGCGTGTGTTTTCTTCCGGTCGACGTAAATTCGTTCGTGTCTCTGTCCAATCAGAACCCTTCCCCACCCCCAGACGTTGAGCGGAATTAAATAAAGACGATTTAACGTGTTTTCCATGCAAATCTTAATTCAGAATTATTATTTCCATGTCAACTCAAAGGAGAATATTTGAATTCCGAACTATTTAATTCAGAACAATTAATTCAGAATTATAAAACATCATGTAAACGTGGCAAGTGCTGCTTTCACTATTTTGGCAAAAGTCCCACTCTGCATGAATCAGAAATTGAGTCATCTTTTTGGTTATGTAATAATAATAATAATAATAAAAAAAATGGAATATTGGCAAACTTCACTTTGACTGACGCAAACCCGGCCTTTTTAAGAGCTTTTCTGACCCCCTCTGACTCAGGCCCTGTCCGGATGCTTGCACCGCGGGGTACTGACCTAACATGGAGCTAATACAACTTGGAAAGCGGAGTTCGGCTGCTTCACAGTCCCTTTAGCAGAGAGAGCTGGAGACCGCGCTGAATCCCAATGAGGACTGCAGACGATGAGCCAACTTATGAAACGTGTCAGCCAAAGTGGAAACAGACATTGAACTTTTTAGTCTTTGATGCTGTTTAATGCTTTTGCTCTGCTTTTTTTTATTTTTAATGGCCACCTTGCACTCAAAAGAAACTTAAAAGTGTATTGTGTAACTTTTCTGAGGAGGGAGGTCCATCAAATGCTTTTCTTCATGAGTTATATGTTATTGATTTTAATGTTTCACAGTGTGGCAATAAACCTTTCTATCTTCATGGAAAAAAAACATGTTTTTCTAGTTATTTTTGAGCAATAAAACCACTTGTGATTAAATAAATGTAAAGTAGAGCTGTTTAATGTCATACTGTGGAACTTTTCAGGCAGATTAATGACATTTCCATAGAAACAAGCACCACAGACCCCCAACCAAAAAGTTACACAGTGCACCTTTAACATAAAAAAGTAATTTAAACGGAACATATCATGCGAAATTGACTTTTATGAGCTGGTTATATGTCGTTATAATGTGTTCCCCTCATCAAAAAACATGCCTGGAGTTGTATTTTCTTTATTCAGGCTTGTTTCTTTAATCCACTAAATCTAAACTCATCTTTTCTGAGTTCTCAAAAATGCTACGTTCACATTTTGCCTGTTTAGTTGCGTCATAGATAAAACGCCAGACTTCTCCTATGCTGCTTTTTAAGGTGCACAATGAAACTTTTTGGTTGGGGGCTGTCACCTGCTTGTTTCTTTGGATATGTCATTCTTTGCTTGGAATGTTCCACAGTGTGACATTAAACAGCTCTATCTTACATTTATTCCAGTATCGTCGGTCTGCGGAACATAAATGGGCATTTCTTCCCTAAACCGGAACGCCTCCTGTTTTAATTTTATGTCCCCTTCCAAAAAATAAATAAATAAATAAAAAAGAAAATATTGTGGTACATACTTCCTTCAGTATTTTCAGCACAGTCGTAGGTCGACTGCTGTAAGTTCATCATTTGGATACGAAAAAACTGCATTTATGATAAATACTCGTGTTCATGCTGTACTCGGGTTGTGTCTGTAAGTATCATTTATTTGTACGGTTTGAGCAATTTCAGTGTCACGTTAAATGTAAATAAACAGAATGATGTTAGAATGTGATCAGAGCCTCTCTGGTACTTACACTCACAATGAAAGAACCAAATTAACAAGTTTAGTTAACGATAGGACGGCATGAGCCTTGACTATCAGCTACTGATAGGCCGCAGAGCCATAGTTCTACAGCAAGCCCGGGGTTTATGTTTATGTACTTATCAGACACTTTTATCCAAAGTGTTTCCCAAAAGCAGAGCTGCTAAATTGTAATAGCAACTTAGTTGTCAGTATCAATAGCTAACATCAAGACTCATGCCATGTTAACTAAACTTGTTCATTTGGTTGCTTCCATTGTCAGCATACGTACCAGAGAGGCTCTGATCACATTCTAAAATCATTCTGTTTATTTACATTTAACATGTCGCTGGACTTGCTCAAACCATGCAAATAAATGATACTTACGGACATAGCCTCTCGTGAAACACACGTGTTGCCGCTTTGCTTCGACCATAGACAGTATAGACTTTTGCCAAGAAGAAGCGGAAAAAGCGGAAGAGTGCAAAACTCTTCTGATTGGTTGATTACACGCTACAGCAGGGGTCTCCAACCTGTAGCTCGGGAGTCACTAATAGCTCTTCAACCCCTTCCAAGTAGCTCACCAAGAGATTTCTGACTTGTATGCATTGTGCTGAATGACCACATTTTGGTTAAGTAAATGGCTACTGCCATTGTAAATGTATCATTTTGATACCTGTCTTTGTGCACTAATAAATGGATTATGTCTTAGAGGCATCTAACTGTACTCCATCTAATTCAATTTCTTGTGACCAAAATGAGTTGCTCTCTGGTATTTTCGTTTTGTAAAAGTAGCTCAACGGGAGAAAAGGGTTGGAGACCCCTGCACTACAGGAATGCCAATTACGGAGTTTCTGTTGCACATCTGGAACACTCATGCTGCAGACCGGCCCTTCTCATTTATCCACTTACAGGTGGTTTTAAAACTCAAAAATACCTAAAAAAACTGGCATTTTCACTCCACAGATCTGACCTGTAACCTTGTTTGGTTTGGTCTCTACAAAGATAGAAAGGTTTAATGCCATACTGTGAAACATTCGAGACAAATTCATATTGTCAAGGTGGGAGAAATTCCCCAAGGACACAACAGTGACCATATAGAACTGAACAACCTCACAGTTATATGTTCACCTGTTTCTGATTTAGTGTTTTCCTGCCTGCACAAAGTTGCTTCAGGTTTACCCATTGGATGCTGTTAATAACTTTTTCCTCACGAACGTTTTATATAATTTAGTTCCGGACTAAACCAACATTTAAATGAAAAAATAATACATTTCCTTGATGTCTTTTGGCCTCGTAGAAAAGCAGCTGAATACCAATGAGGCTTTTGCATTTATTTCTCGTGGTCATCTCACAAACTATTGAATTACCCACATATTGCCGCTGCCTTCAGGTTTGCATCCCCATTACCCGGTTCATAAGAATATTGTGTTTTCTTGGTTAATATAATGCTTGTCCTGCTGGTTTGGGCTGAATGGAGCCTCCGCCGCTGGCTTCCTCTCAACGCTCCGTGAAAAGCCCATTGATGAAGAATTGCACCGGTCACAGTTCCTTAGGACTTTCTGTAACGCGACTGAAATTACGTTTGGTTTGTAGAAGAGAGAGGAGAGAAATCAGACTAATGTAAACAACTCACTGTTTTACAAAATACTCTAAACTCATTTTACTGTCTCATTAAGGGACCATAGTACGCTATTTTCTGATCTCCGTTATAATGTTTTTTCTCATCACAAACATGCCTGGAGTCGTGTTTTGTTTCATTCACACATGTTTAAAGATGCACTGTGTAACTTTTTGGTGATGTTAAACAGCTCTACCTTACAGTGGCGGTTCTAGGAATTTTCTGAAACAGGGGCCATTCAGGGGTCAAGTACAGTGTCCAAGCACACAAATGATTGATTCAGTACGGTGCAAATACAAGGGCAGACAGAAAAAAAAGCCTTCCACCGCTCTGTTTCTTCTCCCATTAAGTTGTATTGACACTAGAGGTCCTCTCTTGCCCCGAGTCTTAGGACTAAAGGCCAATTTACGGTCCAGTGTCAAATCGTCTGCGTCACGATGCAGAGAGTCTGCGTTGATGCGTACCCCCTACACAGAGCCTCTGCGTCGACTGACGTGCCTCTCCGAAATTTTCTAACTACGCGTCAAAACGACGGAGACAGCAGGGGAAGCGACGCAGATGATAAGAGCTGTGATTGGTCCTCCATATCACCGCTCTGTAGACATTTCCTGTCAGCTTTTCTTCCTTTCAGTATATATTGAGAAATAATGTGTTTAATGCAGCTTTGCGGATATGTGTTTACGTTTTACAGAAACAAAACTTAAAACCGCATGGCTAACTTGCATAAACAAAGCGCTCATAAAACAGCTCGCTCCTTGTACGCGGTCAGCTTCTCTCGGACTTAAAAAGGACACAACTCAGTGGAATATGAGTGTTCTTTCTGTGACAGAGGGGTGTTCTGCTGATGGTGAGTCTGTTCTGTGTTTCTGTCGCGTTCATGTTCAAACTTTTCAGAGATTATACGTCTGTGGGTCATACACACAGACTGTATATTTGAATGGACAGATATGGTCGCCCCCTAGCGTTTTGGCAGTGAATTACTTCACGGTGCATAGACCTTGACGCAGATCCATAAATCAAAAACCACGGCGACAAGGCGACGCCAGCAGTGAGCGTTGAGTCGACGCAGAACTATATTTCACCCTTTAGCGCAAGTGGGCATGTCCAGGTGGGGCTGTACTTCTCTGCTGGAGGCTGGAGTGGGACGGTACAAGTGCATACATGGTGATGGCATCTGAACCAATCTGTGAGCGCTGTGGCATTTAAAAGCACTGCCCGTGTGGGTAAAGTCTGTAAACTTTGCCTCATTATCAGGCACCAAAGTGGAGTGTGGGGAAAAGTTATATATGTGACAATAAAACAGCTCCAGAGCTCCACAAGTACACACCAGCAGAGGTGCAAGGAATATAGAATTTTGTACGGGCCATGACAGAACTGATTGGGTTTGTGTTCCGAACACTCCGCACGTATCAACCAACAAAACACAGCTTCAGGTCTGTTTTTGATTAGATAGAAGTATTCTAATATGGCTAAAAGTTCACAAGTGTCAGTTTTGCGTAATATATAGGACCTTTAAAACAAATTAAAAACACTGTTGGCCAGAGCCTGTTGTGTCTTTACTCCTGCCTCACTACGCTGTAATGTAATAATACAGTATATCGCTAAATGCATCGGGCAGCTGTTGGTGTTATAACTTAAAGTAGAGGTAGCACTTTCGAATCAAAACGTTGCATTAAACTTTTCCACTCGACCATGAAATTGCTTTCTCCAAACCTCAAGTTGTCCAAGAGGAAGTTGCTTACCTTCGCACAGCTGGATGCTTTTATGGGCGTATTGTTTAAGACTAAAACTCTACCAGTCAAAAGTTTGGACATTCGTTCTCATTCACTGTTTTTCTTCATGCTTACTGCTTTTTACATTTTAGATACAGACAGAAGACATCAAATATATAATGCAAGATGAATGGAATTATGCAAGTAAAGACAAAAAAGTTGAAGTCAGATAAGTGAGTTAAAACTAAAATAACTGGACTTACTTAGCTTATTCTAAATCTGAGTAAGACCAGTTATTTTCATTTTAATTTGCTTATAATATCTTATTCCTGGATGTCTCAAAATTTGTATCAGTTAAGCCAACTAAATGCTCAAAGTATCCACCCTTTGCTTTGTCAAAAGAGAGTAAATCTGGGCGTACATTGTGCGATTTTTGACCCTTTTTGAGCCGATTTTTCGCTGTTTTGGAGATCGGGCCGAGTTTTGGTTTCATCGTGTGTTGTGCTTCATGTAGTAAACATGGAGTAATGAGAACCGATTTATACCTCACGATCGGCATTCGTAGGTCGCAAGAAAATCAAACTTGTTTGAAATCCAGTCGCCTCTCGTGAAGGTTTCGCTCTGTTGAAGTCGTTCCATGAGTCGATTTGCCAGAATCTGCCAAACTGAGCACACGCGGACACAGAAGTGGAAGCAGGATATGAGGTTGTGGAGGACGATGGTGTTTTGGACACAGGGCATGGAGGCGCAGCTAATCGAGCAACACAGAACAGAAGTTTGGTGAAAAACTTGATGTTACTTATCTCCAGTTCCTTCTGAAGAACTGACAACCCGTACTGCCCACGTCTGCCCACGTCTGCCCACGTCTGCCCACGTCTGCCCACGTCTGCCCACGTCTGCCCACGTCTGCCCAGACATTTCTTTGACCAGATTCGTCACCTCTTCTTTTTGGGCTTGTCTGCGCAGAGAATGGCACAAATTACCAAAGCAGCGCGTCTGTTTTTCTGCCTGGATCAGCATTGTGTCTCCGCACGTCTGTGTTTTTCTAATTCTGTGGTTTTCTACTTCTGGAACAACAACTCCGGTCGTTATGTGAACGTTCAGTGTGCGCAGGCAGGTCGCGTCCGAGCATCATTTCGTACAGTGTGAGAACATGATTCGTGAGCTGTGAACTTTTAAACCCTGTGGTTTGGTCGTACAGTTTAAGCTGGGGCTGAGTGACACGACCGAAAATATCGCACAGTGTACGTCCGGCATAAGTCTCTTGGCCTTCTGTCTATGACTTTCTTGATGAAGTCTCCTGGAATGGTTTTCACTTCACAGCTGTGTCTTTGTGTAAACCAAAGGGTGGATATTTTTATTATATATATATATTTTTTTTATCTAAAGCAAGTTTTGAGGAGTTTTGAGTTTATTTTTTGTTGGCTACATTTCACACATGTCCATTCATAGTTTGGATGCCTTCAGTGAGAATCTACAATCCTACAATCTGTCTATATTTGGAATACTACCAAACCAATATAATAGACGTGACATGGATATTATCTCATTTTCAGCTCCTATAGCAGAAGACGAATCCTATTACAATGGAAGTTTCTGACTGCTCCAAAATCCTCACAATGGATAAGTGACCTCATGTCGTTTCTTTTAAATATGATTTGAGAGCCCAACCAACTAAGTTTTACACTGTATGGGACTCTATAATCAAATATACAAAATCAAATGTCAAATCATTTTAACTTTACAGCCTTCTTAAAAAGGTGTCAGGGCAAATGTCTAATTTACTGTGCTTCCACTGGTACAAATAGTATAAATGAAAAAAATAAAAACAAAAAAAATACAACTATTAACTCCTAAACACATGCTTAAAAAAAAATATATATTATTTTAACATTACTTTTTATTTTGTATGATTATAAACGATAAACTTTTGCACCTTTGTTAGTGTTAGTATTAGTTTGCTCGACCATAAATGAAAACAAAATATCCTTAAATTTTTTAAAATTCTCATTGTGGTTTATTTTGTACGATCATAAACGACAAACTTTTGTGCCTTTTTTAACATTGCTATTAGTTGGTACGAAAAAAAAAAATCAAGAAAAATCAAGAAAAATGAAGATAAGAACTAGGAAGAAAGTGATTGTGTTTTCTGTAAAAGCCTTTTAAAAAGAGTATAGGGTGTTGTGTTTTGGAAAATACGGCGCTCTGGAGTTGATAGTTGATGAATTGTGCATTGAGTTTTGTTAGTTTTAATTTATATTTTGTCTCTTATATGTACAGTGAGTGAAGTTGTGAATGCAAACTTGTTGTTTATGCGTTTGGTGCCTTTGTTTCAGCTCAGACCCTTCCTGTCATGACCCATGTAGTCGTGGTTTATGTTTTGTTTTTGTTTTGTAATGCTGCAAAAATATCTACAATCCTAATAATCATGGAAATAAAGAAGAAAAGCTAAGCCTCATCTCGTCAGATCTCAGAAGTTAAGCAAGTACTAACCAGCTGGGCCCGGTTAGTACTTGGATGGAAGATCTCTGGAAATACCAGGAGCCACAGGAGGGCTTGTTGTACAAGGCAGTTCACCTACATTGCCAAGTATGAAAATGGTGTGTTTGAGTGTTGGTGGTGGTCAGAGGGGCCGATGTCGCAGTTTGGCAGCCTCGCTTCTGTCAGTCTGTCCCAGGGCAGCTGTGGCTACAAGTATTATTCTACCAGCACAGTGTAGAGTGATTGAATAATGCTCTGTAAAGCGTTTTTGAGTGTCATGAAAGGCACTATGTAAATAAAACGATTAATTAGATCTTTTGCCTCTTTAGTTTTCCACGGTCTCTTGGAATCATTTATTGAACCAGACAAAGATTAGTTTAGTTGTTGTTGTTACTATTGTTTGACTGGTCAGCGATTATTTCTATTGCGCACTAATACATTTTAACCAAGTAAAGAGTCACTTGAAGCCTTCCTCACAGTGGAAATGGTAAACAAACCTTTAGACCTTTTAGACATACTTGTCGTTTGATAGACTCCCTCATTGGCTGGCCTTTCCGCACTTGAATCTGTTGATTGTATTGTAGCTTTAGCCTTTTGCCTGGGTGGGCCTCGCTCCTCCGCAGACTCCAGTGTAGGATCTGATCCGTCTGCTCAGATTAAGCCCTGGTTTTAGGCACAGTCACTTTGCCGATATCTGCAGAGCTCACTGAATACTTAATGAGAAGGATACGCAAACTGTATTCTACTCACTCCCTCGTGCTTAAAGGTCCTATATTATGCTAAATTGACTTTGTTTGTGGGTCCGTCACCTGCTTGTTTCTATGGAGATGTTATTGCTCTGCCTGGAATATTCATTAAACAGCTTTACTTTACATTTATTCAATTACAGGTGGTTTTATAGCTCAAAAATACTTATACAACAGGCTAACATCACATATGAACAGTTCTTCAGATAAACTATAACATAAACAACAGAACAGAACAAGTTTACCAAACTCTCCATCTCACTCCAAATCACTAAATCCATTCAATTCTTCATCCTCGGTGTCACTTCTGAACAACTCCGTGACCTCCGGAGGTAAACAGAGCGCCGCGTCCTCTTCAAATCAAATCAAATCAAACTTTATTTATGAAGCGCTTTTCATACAAAAATGTACACACAACCAAACAACCCAGACACAGACACACATGCACGTACACGCACACACACTTACACATACTGACATGCTAAAATACATAAAACCGCTCATCTTCTGTGTAGCTGTTGTCAGACTCAGCGTTAGTTCCAGTTAGAATTATTCCTGGTCTTTCTGAATCCCGACAGGATGGTTTCAGTGTCACTGGAGTCCAGGCTTTGTCCATCCATCCAGTGACTTTCAGTGAAGTTTCATCCTTGCAGTTGTCACAAGTTTCTCACTCACTTGCTGGTCATTTTGGCTGTATATTTCGCTTCTTGCAACTTGCAAAATATGAGTTCAGTCTTCTCAGTTGTCTTTATAAGTTTGGTAAAATTTTAAATTTTGTGATTGTAGTACAGAAGTAATCATAGTAGCAGATGCTGATACTGACACACAAGACTAGAGCCTCTCATGGCTGTCAGTGTATAAGTTGCAGGAAACACTCAAACCATGAAAAAAGTGCGACTTATAGTTAAAAAAAATACTGTAATTTGGTAAAATATGTTTAAAAAATACTCCTGGCAATATGTCGATACAGCAGCTCACGATATCGATACGATATCGTTACATTTTTCAGTATTTTTGCACATGCCTGTACTCAATGCTCCTTCAATTGTCTCCCAGTGTTTCTCATAGAGGAGCATGGGCCCTTCACTGCTGTGGCTCTGTGTTGTCTAGACTGTCTGCTCCAGAAGCTGAGATGTCGATGATGTAGAGTGAACATGAAGTGTGAGCCGATGTACATGTGTTTGACTGACACGTGTCTGTAGCCTCATGTTAACTGTAGCGACGTGCTAACAGACACACACACACACAGAGACACACACACACACACACACAGAGACACACACACACAGAGACAGACAGGGGATGGGTTAGCTCGTGTTGGCTGTCAGTCATGAGCAAACTCCATTGTTTTACTCTGACGCGTCTTTGCCAATCAATGAAGTCACATGTCAGGAGCGCTCCAACCTACAGTGTGTTCAAACCAATATAGAATATAGAATTAGATCGGCTACAGCACTGTTCTTGCTTTAATCCCTGACAATTCCAGGCCATTTTTGTGAAACTGCTTTTGTTCTGACCTCTCTGACTGAAAGCCATTAGTGAAGCCTCAGTTGCATATACAAAAGTTAGAGTTTTTTTGTAAGATAACACCCAATAATTTTACCCGTCAACTCCTGAGTGCTTCTGGGTGCTTCTACATTGTATTTTCTGTTCACGTCCATCATGTTACCCACAATTATTAGACATTTTAAACTAACAAAAACTGCATTACCTTATATATATATATATATATATATATATATATATATATATATATATATATATATATATATATTATATTATATTATACTACGATTTTTGTAATGAAACCGTTAATGTTTGTGTGATTTTCAGGAGAAGACCCAGAGACACGGAGGATGAGGACGGTGAAGAACATCGCAGATCTGAGACAAAACCTGGAGGAGACCATGTCCAGCCTGAGAGGAACACAGATCACACACAGGTAACACTGCGCTCTACGTGTGATGGATGACTCAAAAAATCTGTAAAAAAAATCAGATCATCACATTGATATATTCCAATAAATATTTCAGATTTTTAGTTGGTCATCAAAGTTCTCATTTACTGTGTCGCTGCTCAGATGACGTCACAACTTTCTAGGCCAAAATTAATACTGTTATGATGCTTTTTGTTGTTTATTAGAGATTTTTAAGGTTCAGTAACAAGAAGAACAATGATAACATTTGTGAATTTTGGATATTTTGATGAGATTAAGTTAACACCATACGGTCAATAGGGAAAAATGGGGAAAAGAAGTGCTCTGTGTACTGTAAGTATCTAATTTAGGGCTGTCACAATAACGGCAAAAATGAATTACCGCGGTACTAAGACCTGCAATCACTGCATATGACCAACGTGACCCGACCCAGAGTCCTGCACAGGTCCATTTTTAGAGACCCGCACCCACCCGGACCCGAGAACATTCCACCTGTTACTGCCTGTGACTGTGATAACCCAGGACTAACCCAGGACTAAGGTGCGTCCGTGTAGACCATCAGGTGACCGCAGGTGAAAGGACCGCCGCAGCTCCACGCCGCACAGAGTTAAGTGCGGCCGTCGCCCGATTGCGCTTTGCGGACACCTGCTCCTCATGCTCGTGCTAGGGGCTCTCTCACCGCAGGTACCCGACCTGGCGCAGGACTCTGACCCGACCTGACCTGGAGCGGGACTCTGACCCGACCTGGCGCAGGACTCTGACCCGACCTGGACGCAGGACTCTGACCCGACCTGGAGGGACTCTGACCGACCTGGACAGCAGGACTCTGACTCTGACCCGACCTGAGCTCTGACCCGACGGACTCTGACCCGACCTGGAGCAGGACTCTGACCCGACCTGGAGCAGGACTCTGACCCGACCTGGACGCAGGACTCTGACCCGACCTGGCGCAGGACTCTGACCCGACCTGGACCTCTGACCCGACCTGGCGACTCTGGACAGGACTCTGACCCGACCTGGAGCCTCTGACCTGGAGGACTCTGAGGACTCTGACCCGAGCTGCCACAGTGAGAGCTGGAGAGAGCAGCGGCACTTTTTCCAAAGCCAAATGTTACTTTTCTTGCTACACATGCTATATCCACATGTGACAATCAAGGTACATGTGCATCTGAGAGAGTTTTCAGTGCTGATGGAAATATTATAAACTCCGGGGGATGTGGGGGTGGGGGAGAGGGTGCGATATCACCGCATACCGCGCTGCTGAGCTGCTACACCGCACCGCAGGAGAAATTCCCTAACCACGACAGCCCTAATCTAATTATGAAGCATTTTTGTGTCTGATAATCAGGAATTGCATTGTGAGCTTGCTAGTTAGCATTGCTCAGAATGCGTAAGGTAAGTGAGGAAAAACTTTGGAACACTGCAAAAAGCGTTTCTCATAAAGAAATTCTGTTTTTCATGTTTTTAAGACACAGTAAAATTCACATACAGCGTCTTTGAAGGTGCTTTGTGTAACTTTTAAAAACACAGTGGAGCACTTTCTGTATTACCACGTGACATCACGAGGTGGAACAGAGTGTCTGGGAGAAGAACTCAGCCTAAATGTTTAGGATTTGTGTGTTAAAAATGTGTGAATGAAACAAAACACAACTCCAAGTCTGTTTGTGATGAGGAAACAACATTATAACATAGATGAGAAAATAGTGTAATATGAACCATTTAAAGCTGCATTATGTAACTTCTAGAGGGTCCATCAAATGTTTTTCTTTATGGAGACCAAACCAGACCAAGTTACAGGTCAGATCTGTGGAGAGGCGACCCCGCGCACAGTCAGAATATTTTTCTAGGTATTTTTGAGCTTTAAAACCACCTGTAACTGAATAAAATTAAGGCAGAGCAATGTGACAGACTCTCCACCAGAAAAGCTCCACAGTGCGCCTTTAAGTTCTTTTTTATCTCTTTAGTCCACATGTCCGATCCTCTCCGTCCTCTCCGTCTCGCTTCACTTGTCAGAGTGAAACAGCGCTGAAGCTTTTCGTCTTGTCTTTTCTCTCGGCCTCTTCTCGTGTCATCTCCAAAACAAAAGACGCAAAAATGATTCATGCGTTGATAAAAACAGACTCTGGCCCACACAGCGTCCCATGGCTCAGCACTTTCTATTCCAAACCAAGACACTCGTCCTTCGCCGAACAAAAGCGTGCAGTACCGTGACTCACCAGCAGGACGCTTCATGATGATGATTCAGACATGTGGGTAAGACTGCATCTGTACAGGAGAAAATAATCTTGGCACGATACGAATATTTACACCATGATAATTAAAGTAAAAAAACATTAAATCATACTATTTTTATATTACTATGTGGCCTTACATCTGTGTAGTCCCTCAGTGGTCCAGGTAGGTTCCATATTTGATGTTTAGTCCTGGTTTAGTCCTGATTTAGTCCTTGGTTTAGTCCTGGTTTCATCCTGTTTTCGGATTTTGTCCTGGTTTAGTCCTGATTTTGTCTTGGTTTCATCCAGGTTTAGTCCTGATTTAGTTCTGGTTTAGTCACTTCTGTAGTACCTAATACTGGTTTAGTCCTGATTTAGGATTTTGTCCTGGTTTAGTCTTGATGTAGTTCTGGTTTAGTCACTTGTATAGTACTATCTTAATCCTGATTTAGTCTTTATTTTGTCCTTGTTTAGTCCTGGAATAATCCTTGTGTAGTACTGGTTTAGTCTTGGTTTAGTCCTAATTTAGTCCTGATGTAGTCCTGGTGTTGTCCTGGTTTTGTTCTGGTGTAGTCTGGTATAGTCCTGGTTTAGTCCTGACATAGTTCAGATTTTGCCCTGGTTTAGTCCTGGTTTTGTCCTGATTTAGTCCGTGTTTAGTCCTGGTTTAGTCCTGGAGCAGTCCTTGTGTAGTACTGGTTTAGTCTTGGTTTAGTCCTAATTTAGTCCTGATTTAGTCCTGGTGTTGTCCTGGTTTTGTTCTGGTATAGTCCTGGTTTAGTCTTGACGTAGTTCTGATTTAGTCCTGGTTTCATCCTGATTTAGGATTTAGTCCTGGTTTAGTCCTGATGTAGTTCTGGTTTAGTCACTTGTTTAGTATTAGCTTAATCCGTCTTTAATCCTGCTTTAGTCCTGGTTTAGTCCTGGTGTAGTCCTTGTGTAGTACTGATTTAGTTCTGATGTTGTCTTGATTTAGTCCTGGTTTAGTCTTGGCTTAGTCCTGGTTTAGTCCTGGAGTAGTCCTTGTATAGTACTGGTTTAGTCTTGGCTTAGTTGTAATTTTGTCCTGATTTAGTCCTGGTTTTGTTCTGATTTAGTCCTGGTTTTGTTCTGATTTAGTCCTGGTTTAGTCCTGGAGTAGTCCTAGAGTAGTCCTTGTGTAGTACTGGTTTAGTCCTCATGCATTACTAGTTTACTCATGGATTACTCTTGGTTTAGTCCTGATTTACTTCTGATTTAGTCCTCATTTTGTCCTGGTTTAGTCCTTGTTTAGTCCAAACCTACCACACGCTGCGTTTAATTCGGGAGACGACGTTCCGTAGCTCGTCTTGGACACTGACGATGTTCTGGTGGTTGGTTGATTTGTCGCCGTGACACCGGGCTTCGTGTTTCCCGGATTTAATTAAACGGCTTCACCTCCATCAGGACAAGAATAATGAGACGCGCAGGAAGACGGACACTTCCCACCTTCTACCGCCCCCTCTGGTATAAAGAGGTTAATACAGGGCAGTTACTCCTGTGGTTACGAGAAATGAAACCTGAAAATGAAACCGTTTATAATTGATTTTGTACTGATAAGAATCTCTCATTTATAATTTGACACTGTAGGAAAATAATGTTAAGAAGGTTGGTTAGATAGTCGGGACGAAGAGACGCAAGTTCTCACGTAGCTCTGGTTAATTTCTGTCTCTTGATATTTTGCAGTGGTGATGTTCGTTAATGTACGTTAATGCTTTTCTATGGTAAAATGTCTGGTGGAAATGTCTCGGGTATTTTCCACCAGCTTCATAAATCTGCCCCATCACCAAATCTTCATCCAACAAGGTCGACAAAGGATAAACATTCTCCCATGATGAATTTATCCACAACCATCAAGGGAAGAAAGACGAAAACGTAAAGGCGAACAACGACGACGCGTTAGTCACACACTGAGCAAACTACTATGGTCATGAATAAAACAGAAGTAACTTGTGAACTCAGACTGATTCTAGAATTAAAATTAAAAATCGATTTCAAGATGTAGATATTTGTGCAGTTTAAATGTGAGACATGTAATCTGTGAACATCTCTAGCATTCGAACTGCACAAATCTCTGTCTATGTTAATATCTACATCAGGCATGTCCAAACTACGGCCCATGGGCCAAATGCGGCCCTCAGACACATTTTTCTTGGCCCTCAGGCTTCCAGGTGAATTGGCCCAAATTACCTTATATCATTTAAAAATTTACTTCTTACTGCAAACTTCTGGAAAATCTACCTTGATAAAGTGAATATTTAATATTTAGTGTGTGGTTTTAATTAAGCATCTTAGCATGAGCCATCAGTATTTATTCATTCTATTTGTGTTAAACATGCACATATTTCAATTATTCACTGTATTGAGCACCAGTCTACGGTCAACCAGCAGTACGTCTTATAAGGGAAATATTTGTTTCTCAACAAACCTGTACCTTGATAGTTGTGGATAAATTGTTCATGTTATAATGTTTATCCTTTGTGGACCTTTTTGGTTGAAGATTTGGTGATGGGATTTATGAGGCTGTTGGAAAATACGTGAGACATTTCCACAGATATTTCATCATAGGAAACCATTAACCACAAGTTCCTCAAACCTACAGCGGGGCACTTCCAGCCGTTGTGAAAATGGTCTGTTACTATGGTGACACAATTCACGCTTTGGCAAATGCAGACATAAAAGTTTTAAGTAGATTTAAACAACATATTTCCTTTTTAGGCATTTGATTTTGAACAAAAATGTGAGAGGCTACGTTCAGACTGCAGGGTTTAATGCTCAATTCCGATTTTTTTGTGAAATCCGATGTTTTTGCGAGGTCGTTCACATTTCCAATTAAATGCGACTTGTCTGTGACTCCAGTGTGAAAATTAAACAGGCCCAAAAGTGTCCCGCATGTGCACTGGAGACACGACGACGTCAACCGTGCGAGCGTGCTCTGTGTTTACAGAAGTTGTCCAAACATGGACGCAGCATCGAGCACCTGGAGATTTTAAAGTTCCTCTCGTACCGGAGCCAGAACAGGAACAACTTAACTGTTTTAAGGAGGAGATTGAGAAGGAGAAGGACAAGGTTTTTGGCCGTGGTGTTTTGTGGGTCAGTCCGTTGAAGTGAACGTGTGGATGTGGAGACGGAGCCAAGAGTGGTGAGTGGTGATGTGCTTCACTTCAGTGACACGGAGTTCATTAACAATTTTCGCCTATTTCAGCGCAGAATAGTGACGTTTGTGGTTTGTTGATAACGTGTAGGTGGATGAATGCACTTTGGCCGTTCAGACTGAAGTCACATGTCAAAAGATCAGATATGTTTCAGTTTCAGGAGCACATATCCAAGTGTCCTGGGTCACATTTGAAAAAATCGGATCTGTGTTGTTCAGACTGACATTAAAAGATCGGATACCGGTCACATAGAAGCCAAAAAATCGGATTTGGGTCACTTCAGGCTGCAGTCTGAACGCAGCCTAAGTGAAAAACTGGCTGAATACTGTAGCTTAGGGCTGGATATCATTAAGAAGTTACCGATAGGATACATACCTCAATACATAGACCACGATACGATACATATCTCGATACAGTGCGCTTTCGATTCGATAACATATAGTTAAAAATGATTCGATATGGTTCAATAAAAAGTAAAGGTTAAATCATGGCTGTGATACTAAAAGTCTTTGTTAAACCACTTCTTGTGCAAAGTTCATATGAAAAACGCCCATTTTAATCATCAAAACAGTGAAAATGTCACATGTGTTGTTGTTGTGAGTTTCCTTTCTCTACACAAGCCACAAAACTGTAGCGTTGTAATAAAATAATTTTGTAAAATACACCTCTTGGCGATATATTTATACATCAGCTCCCGATCATCACATTGAACGATACGATATATCAATATTTCGATATTTTTGCACACCCCTAGTAGCTTGTGATTTAAATTTTATTTGTTTACTAAAACATCTTTTTCTGGTCGGATTGTGTGAAAATAAAACTCAGATTAAGTCTAATTTGAGCTTCAAACAGAGTAGTGCTTTCAGTCAGCTTCACACTCCCAGGAAATGTTCATCAATAAACATTCTAACTGGTGACCAATTTGTGTTTTAAAGTTTATTCTGCTAACATGTTACTACCCCAAAATATTAATATAATCCTAACTCTAACCTTAACCATTTCCCTCACTTTAACATAATCTTGCTGTTACGTAAAACAGCCACAAGGAGGCGTCTTTGAGCTCCAGGGAGGGAGACAGACTAAATATAGACTACTAAAACAAAGCGTGGTATCAGTTCAGTCACTGTGCAGTATCAGTTGAGTTTGCCCTCGTCCCCGGACACTGCAGTGTTTTCTCCGTGTGTGTTTTGCCCCCGTTTTGCCCGCAGTAGACGGTGGCTCTGCTCAGGACAGGGCTGGCAGACGGTGGAGTGGGTGAGACGCTCGGGTGCGCTTGTTTCGCTCTCCTCCGTCTCCGTCCTCAGACCTGCAGGACGCCTGATCGATACTCCGATTGTTTTAGCAGCGCATTTAATCAGAGAAGAAGACCAAGAGCTGGAGCTGTGCTGATGAGAAACAGGCGCAGGGACAAAATCACTGGGAGAATCTCATAAAAAAATATATTATTGACACTTTGCAGTGACATTACAATGCTGAGGGGAGGTTCAGCATGTTTGTTTATGATGCAGTGTTCGACAGTTACCATGGTGACAATGAAAACATAAATACTGTATTTTTCGGAATATAAGTCGCACCAGCCAAAAATGTGCAATTAAGAAGAGAAAAACATATATAAGAAACAGCCCATTCTGCTATTAATATTACGCAAAATTGACTCTTGTGACCTTTAATACATGCTATAATGTTATCACATCAAAAACATATCTGGAGGTGTGTTTTGCTTCATTCACATGTTTGAGTAATCCTGTATTATTAGTCTGTCTGCAGCTCAACTCAAAATGCTCTGTTCCACTTCGTGATGTCATGAAGCTGAAGTTTTCAAGTCAACAGCTCCTTTTACATTTTGTTCAGGACAGACTGGCAATTCCAGGTCTGATTCTAGAGAAGGTGTAATGAGTTTAAAAACAAATATGTGCAATGCTTGTGTGTTTAACATGTGACTGAAATAAAACACAACTCCAGATCTGTTTTTGATCAGAAATCAACATTATAACATGCGTCAGAGAGCCCTTTAAATAAGTAAAAGTTATTCTGATTGAGTTTTGTTCAGTCTTCCTCATTCTTCTTATAAACACACGAGATCAGGGAGAGCACCTGTTGTTTTGGCTGAGAGCTGAGCTGGAGGAGATCCACACTGACAGCAGGAGACGAGCTGCACAGCCAGAGATATTAATAAACTATTGTCCCAGTCTTTGTCTTTACAAGTTGAACATGCAAAATAAATGCACTGAATAGGATTAAAGTAACATAAGATTTATTTGTATAGCAGATAATCATATAACAAAATAAAGCACATAGGCATTTTTTTCATTACAGAGATCACTGTTTAACTTTACAGTAGATTACAGGTTTTAATATTAGTCTTGTCATGATCAAACATTTAGATGATGATAAACTGCAGAAGAAAATATAGAAGATAAATCCTAAAGCAGGATTTCACCAAACAAGGGCAGGAAAGGATGTGGAACTGTAACTGCTGGCCTGGATTAGCTACATTTGCCTGGAGCCAAACGCTGTGAACAGTCTATGGTAATAACTCAACACATGTTCGTAAAATCCCTCATTTGTTGTTAGGTTTATCTAAACATTGTAAACAAGAAGAAAGACAAGAGATTAATTCAGTTTTACTCGCGAGGAGAACGGGCAGAGAGTGGGCATCAAAACCAACAGTCTCCACACGTTCTGATGACTCAAGGCCGTTCTCCTCTTTTTATTTCATTAGGAGGCCCTAGTTACAGAACGATAATTCTCAAGGGGAAGGGGAAACAGCAAAGACATAATAAGAAACTGGTGCAGCTATGCATAGTATAAACACATAAAACATGATTAACAATCAGGAGGTGCCTTAGGTTTGGTCAGACACCATCATAACTCTTGCATGTGTGACAGTGGGAGTTGGCTTCATGTGAGGAATCATCTCGAGTTTCACTAGAGCGATAGGACACTGCACACAGTTGTCAAACACACAGAGGTTATTCAACAAGTGACAAGTGATTGGTACATTATAAATCAAAGAATTGTAGTACATAAATGGTTAACTCATAGGCATAGAATATCACACAAGTATTTAGCAAATATGGGATAATAAAATTATTCTGACATTTGTCCAGGTAAGATCCATAGCAAAGAAAAAAAAAACTCAACACAAATACAAGCATATAGACACTACACTAACATTCTTCCTCTTTCTTTATTATTCTTATAATACAATTATAATACATTTCTGTTTTTTGTTGTAATTATGTCTATAAATGCTTCAGTTTTTTTTTTTTTAAAGTTCTCACAAGGGTTCTCCAGTTATTATTGAGTTCATTGATTGACTTGTTTTCATTTGTTGTTGATCTTAAATTGATAAAACTTTGAAAAGGAATGACCCTGACTTTGAAATTTATCTATTCAAACTCCTTATTATTAATGGCTGAAAACAAATTATTGCAGTTTAAAATATAGTTATTTACAATTTAAAAAAAAAAACCCAAAAAACTGGAAGCAGACTGGTTCAGTGTATGCAAGCAAAGTGCTTCTTTACAGAATTCAATAAACAACATGGATGAGATATAAGACACAACGGATTCCAGGCACTCCAAAACAGTAGAAAAAGTTAACACATTGCACGAGGAAAAATATAAGTAAAAGGCCTTTATTTGAATGGCCAAAGCCAACATGTTTCTGATGAAGACCAGTTAAGGTCGAAACATGTTGGCTTTGGCCATTCAAATAAAGCATTTAATTATATTTTTCGTGCGATGTGTTAACTTTTTCTACTGTTTTTCAGTGCCTGGAATCCGTTGTGTCTTAGTCTTGATCCTTTTTTCCAAGAGCACCCTCTATTTGCTCCTACCGATTGGAACACCTGCAGCAAACAGCCACATTTTTGTTCTTTCTGCATGGATGAGATATAATTGAAATTACAAACAGTCAACCAAACGCTTCTCTAAACTACTGCTGCTTAAAGAGCTACTTTTTAAAATCAGAAAATATATTCATTTATTTGGTTATTTTTATTGATTTATCACAAATGAACATGGTTAAAATTGTATGAATCCGATTCATGTAAACATTCACTTATTTTGTGACCAAAGCCCTGAGAATGTTTTTACACATTTAGACCATAAGTACTCAGCTCCACCCTTGCTTTCATCTTCGATTTTATATTTCATTCTCTCCAGTTTTTTGACTTTCTCTTCATCTCCCTGCTCCTTCATCTTCTCAATCAGAAAAGGCAGGAGGATGTAGGTGGACACTGAGTGCACGTTTAGAGCGATTTTCTCCAGCTTCTCTATGACCTCAAACACCTCATCCAGACACTGATTTTTGGATTGTTTAAGTGTTTGCATTTCCTCCTGCAGACTCTTCAACAGGGCTTCTTTGTCATCAACCTCAATGGTGTCTTCCACTTGTCTGGTCTTGGTCACATATCTCCAGTTCTCATGTACATGATCCTTCACAGGGCATTTTCCAGAGCAGACAGTACATTTGCCTTCTACCATGATGGGACAGGAGGGTAAACCCCAAAAACAGTTATTATGGCAATTTTCTTGGCAGTTGTTACAAGTGATATTATTAAACCATGGGAACCACCACCATCCATTCTGTTCTTTATCTTTGTAGGTCTCTTCTTTATACATTTTGCCAGATGACTTAAGGGTTTTCAAACTTTCACTGTTCTTTTTATTGCTTCTTCTTTCTTTTCCATATCTTCAACACGATCTTTAAGGTTTTCGATGCAGGCCACCAATCTTTTCCTTTCATTCAATACCTCTGCTGTTTTCTTCAGTGACTGAGGTTGTTTTTCTCCCAGAAATTGTGTAAATTCTGAGATGCCCTCTTCAGTTAGTTCAAATACATTTTTTGCTATCTTTTCTGCATGTTTCCCTTTTCCAATCTTCTCATTTTGTCGGTTGTTAAACAGGAAATAGACTGGCTCATCGTTTTCATCTGTAGCATATTTTATATTAGCGTCTTCCAGTGCTTTTAGGGCATTTTTTGGTTCCATTCCATCTGAGTGTGTTATCATTGCCACAATATTTTCCTTCATGTCTTTACCAAAGATTGAAGTGATTGAGTTGAAGACGTATCCCATTCTCTCATCAAGTCTGTTCTCTGAGGCCTTCACCACCAAACCCACTGCATTTAATGCTTTTACTCCATCCACTTCATCAGGAGCACTGAAGAGTTCCAAGAGTTTCATTGTGGTAATTTCATCATATTCTATTCCTCTGGTGTCTCCATACCCTGGAGTGTCGATGATGGTCAGAGAATAAGGGACACTTTCCCCCTCAAATCCAAAGATTTCATAAACAGACACTTCTGAGGTCTGACTCTCAGACTGAGATTTGTCTCTGTCACCGGTGATGATTTCAAACCAAACTTTGTCTTCAAACTTGACGCCCATCACATAGTTGACCAGGGCGTTGATCAGAGTGATTTTCCTGTCCCTGTCGCTCCCACCAGGAGGACGGATTTGTTTGGGAATTTAGGATCACGTTTTCCAAGAGTGAATTTCCTCAGTTTTGATTCTTCATCTGACTGCCTGTCCAGGTTCACTCTGTCTAGTTTCAGCTTGTAACGAGCAGGAGGACCATCAGATAACTTGATGCTTTCTGTCATATATCTTAAGAATCTTTTCTCCATATTGTCCCTATATGATTTTTGTCAATAGCATCAACAAAAAAACATGTTTTTAAGTGACCAAATATATTGAACTTTTTCATGATATGTATAAATCTATTCACCCACCTTCTGTTTGCTGTGTCTGCTGTTTGGGAAAGACAGGATATGATTCTTCCTGTGGTTGAAAAAAGGAAGAGAAGAAATCAGTACTGCTGAGACAATGAGATAATCTGCCTCTCCTGATATTGGGGAGGTGTGACTTGAGCAACAATTCTCAAACAAATATTTGTGATGCTTTGCCATTCTGTAAAGGGGTCCCAACTTCAAAACCTCAAATGTTAAGAATCAAACAGCTCCCGCCGCAGACTGTATACCCCTGTTCCTCTTTAGGAGCATTTCATTCTCACACATTTCTTTTCTCCTTGCTCTTCCATTATAAATATGCATAGAGAGTGAGCTCATGTTGTGTGCTGTCCTCATGTTTTTTGGTTCTGACATTACGTTTAGTTCATGTGCAGCTTACATGAAAACATGTGTGGTGTTTCTGTGTGTGTCTCCATACAAGTGTGAGACTGTGAGAGAGCTTTCATTGCTCAGTATCAAATATTGCATCTCTTCCACTAGGATCATGCAGCAAAATAAAAACATGCCATTATGACATGGTTAAATCTCAAAAAATGTTGAATGTACATGTTAAGGGGCGGCAGTAGCTCAGTTGGTAGAGCATTCGCCCACTGATCTAAAGGTTGGCGGTTTGAATCCAGCTCTCGACATAAACATCACAGGTTGAGTGGTCAGATCCACTGACCCACAGTTTGGCTGATGTGATTCCAGTTCCCACAGATGAATGCTGCCATTGTGTCCTTGGGCAAGACACTTAACCCACCTTGCCCACAGTGTCTGTGTACACTGGTGTGTGAATGTGTGTGTGAATGGGTGAGTGGTTCCCTGTTGTAAAGCGCTTTGAGTGTCTTGAAGGTGGAAAAGCGCTATAGAAAAATGTGACCATTAAGCACATAGATGGAGCATGAGGAAGTATTCCTATTTTGTTTAATAAATTGGAGTCATAAACTAAATTAATTTGGTTTCTCTTCTGCTTTCACTCCATAACTGAGCCCAAAGTGATTGACAGGCTGAAGTGTAGAAAAACTATTTACTGTATAGTTACTACATATATACAGTGAGCAGAGTTTTACTTGATCTTGAATGAAAGTGTTCTAGTTTATCTACTGTATACTTTATCCATTATGAGAAATAATTAAATGAATCACAATAAGTATTACTATTTTGTAAAAGAGAGAAACCCAAATGATCTTGATTAAATTATAAAGACAAATTAACTTAAAATAATCCTTACCTTTTCGTCAGATCAGTCAGCGTCTGTCTGAGTGAGAGTTGAAGCACAGCTCTTTATATAGCCTCCTCCTGAAATCAAAAAGAAAGTAAAACTACCAAGTCACAAGTTATCTAATCTTTATTTGCATTGTGGCTGTTTTTAACTTTCAATTTGAGTTGATCAAGTTAATGATTAAAATTTAATTGAACAGATGTATATATTTACGAAGACCCTATAGAGGAGTAACGATGCAGTGTGGCTCTGTGGTGTGCGTCTCTATTAAGGCTACCACGGAACTGAACAAAACAACACCAGTTCGTTGGTTAGTTTGTTAGTTTATTTTAACGTAATCATTAATCATATTGTAATGATTTAACACAGAAATTATGCATATCACTAAAGTTATTCTACAGACCGAAGGGGTTTAGGCTGAAGTTTTAACACTTATTTTGCATAACCCTATTAACATACAGAACAGGATACAAGGTGGCAGACTTATTTACAGAAATCAACACAAAATTCATCTTTTATGAGTACAGGAAAGAACAGGTACTTAATTCTTTTGGTATACACACATACACAATACAGACACACAATCCAATACACGTCGATGTTCATACATGCACACACACTAATCCATGTACATGTTAGTATTCATACCTATTAGTATATAAATACACAGACACGTATAATTGATGGTTATAGCTCATCTGAAAGTTCCATAAGATAAGATATATGACAGTTCTTATCTGTTGACTCTTTTTTATACTTATGCTATTAATACATATTATTCAAGAATTATTTAAATGAAAGGTAAATCAAAATTATGGTAGAAAAACTCAGATTAAGTCTAATTTGAGTGACAGAGCTTCAAACAGAGTAGTGCTTTCAGTTGGCTTCACACCCACATGAAATGTTAAAGACATCAGATGTAATCATCAATAAACAGGCTAATTGGTGACAAAAGTTTCTTCTGATAACATGTTTACTATCCCAAAATATTTTCCTAACTCTAACCTTAACCATTTTCCTCACTTTAACATAATCCTTTTATTACATAAAACATCCACAAAGAGGCAGACCAAATATAGACTACAAAAACAAAACACAACTCCAGATGTGTTTTTTGAGGAAACATCATTACAATATGGCTAAAAAAGTCAAAAAGGTCAAGTTTGCCGACCCTTTATGTTTGTTAATGTTCTTGTTGAAAACTAATTATTGCAGTTTAAAACATAGTTATTTACAATCATTTGGCAGTTTTTAAACTGGAAATGTTATTGTATGCTAAAGTGCTTTACAAAATGCATTAAACAACATGGATGAGACATAAAAGAGATTACAAACAGCTAACCAAAAGTTTGTCTAAACTACTGTTGCTTAAAGAGATGCTTTTTAAGAGGAAGAGTCCCCCTGTATTTTAAAGTGAGTCTTTGGGACCATCATGTTACAAGGTTTTCAAATCATCATCAAATGTAGTGAATATTTTTTGTTTTTATTTATTTATTACAGAATAGCACAGCTAAAATGGTTTGAATCCAATTCATGTAAACATTCATTTTTTTCTTTACTAGGGTCCTGCCATTTTTTTTCATATTTAGACCATAAGTACTCAGCTCCACCCTTGCTTACATCCTCGATTTTAAATTTCATTCTCTCCAGTTTTTGAACTTTCTCTTCATCTCCCTGCTCCTTCATCTTCTCAATCAGAAAACGCAGGGGGATATAGGTGGACACTGAGTGCACGTTTAGAGCAATTTTCTCCAGCTTCTCTATGACCTCAAACACATCATCCAAACACTGATTTTTGGATTGTTTAAGTTTTTGCATTTCCTCCTGCAGACTCTTCAACAGGGCTTCTTTTTCACCAAACTTAATGTTGTCTTTCACTTCTCTGGTCTTGGTCACATATCTCCACTTCTCATGTACATGACTCTCCACAGGACATTTTCCAGAGGAGACAGTACATTTGCCTTCTACCATGATGGCACAGGACTGCAGACCCCAATAACAGTAATTATGACAATTGTGTTGGCAGTTGTTACAAGTGATAGTATTTCTAAACCACAGGAACCACCATCCTCTCTGTTCTTTATCTTTGTAGGTCTTCAATTCTTCACTGTTCTTTTTTATTGCTTCTTCTTTCTTTTCCATATCTTCGACACATTCTTTAAAGTTTTCGATGCAGGCCACCAATCTTTTCCTTTCATTCAATACCTCTGCTGTTTTCTCCAGTGACTGAGGTTGTTTTTCTCCCAGAAATTGTGTAAATTCTGAGATGCCCTCTTCAGTTAGTTCAAAAACATATTTTGCTGTCTTTTCTGCATGTTTCCCTTTTCCAATCTTCTCATTTTGTCGGTTGTTAAACAGGAAATAGACTGGCTCATCGTTTTCATCTGTAGCATATTTTATATTAGCGTCTTTCAGTGCTTTTAGGGCATTTTTTGGTTCCATTCCATCTGAGTGTGTTATCATTGCCACAATATTTTCCTTCATGTCTTTACCAAAGATTGAAGTGATTGAGTTGAAGACGTATCCCATTCTGTCATCAAGTCTGTTCTCTGAGGCCTTCACCACCAAACCCACTGCATCTAATGTTTTTACTCCATCCACTTCATCAGGAGCACTGAAGAGTTCCAAGAGTTTCATTGTGGTAATTTCATCATATTCTACTCCTCTGGTGTCTCCATACCCCGGAGTGTCGATGATGGTCAGAGAATAAGGGACAGCTTCCCTCTCAAATCCAAAGATTTCATAAACAGACACTTCTGAGGTCTGAGTCTCAGACTGAGATTTGCCTTTGTCACCGGTGATGATTTCAAACCAAACTTTGTCTTCAAACTTGACGCCCATCACATAGTTGACCAGGGTGTTGATCAGAGAGGATTTTCCTGTCCCTGTCGCTCCCACCAGGAGGACGGATTTGTTTGGGAATTTAGGATCACGTTTTCCAAGAGTGAATTTCCTCAGTTTTGATTCTTCATCTGACTGCCTGTCCAGGTCTATTCTCTCTAGTTTCAGCTTGTAATAAGCAGGAGGACCATCAGATAATTTGATGCTTTCTTTCATATATTTTGAGAATCTGTTCACCATATTGTCCCTATATTCAAAAAATATTTACGTTTTATCAACTCCATCAACAAAAAACATGTTTTTATGTATAAATATATAAACCTAGTCACCCACCTTCTGTTTGCTGTGTCCAGGATTTTGGAAGGACAGGATATGTTAGGTTCTTGATATGAGAGGTTCTTCCTGTGGGTGAAAAAAGAAAGAGAAGAAATCAGTATTGTTAATATTATTACAGTCAAAGAGGGGATAATCTGCCTCTCCTGATATTGGGGAGGTGTGACTTGAGCAAGAATTTGCACAAAATATTTGTTATGCTTTGCAATTCTTAAAAACCTCAAATGTTAAGAATCAAACAGCTCGTGCCGCAGACTGTGCCCCCCTGTTCCTCTTTAGGGGGATTTCATTCTCACATAATTCTTTTTTCCTCTTGCTCTTACATTACATTTATATTAGCATATGTAAAGCTAGTGAGCTCATTTTGTCTGCTGTCCTCATGTTTGTTTGGTTCTGACTGGAGATTGAGAGGCTGAAGTACATAAAAACTATTTACTGTATAGTTACTGCATAGAATATATACAGTGAGCAGAGTTTTACTTGATCCATGATAAGAAATAATTTAATTAAAACCAGTAAGTATTACTATATTATAAAAGAAGGAAACATAGATTCTCTTGATTCCATTATAAAGAGAAGTTTACTTGTATTAAAATGATCCTTACCTTTTCGTCAGATCAGTCAGCGTCTGTCTGAGTGAGAGTTGAAGCACAGCTCTTTATATAGCCTCCTCCTGAAATCAAAAAAGAAAGTAAAACTACCAAGTCACAAGTTATCTAATCTTTTTGTGTTGTGGCTGATTTGAACTTTTTATTTGAGTTGAGGAATAACAAGTAAATCATTTACATTTATACTTTCAACATTCTGACCTGACCATCCAGGATTCTAGTATTTCATTCAGTAAATTTACACTTACCATCCACCCGCCCGCCGGCGGGCGATTTTCCAATAAAAAATGTTCACTCTGTATATTCACCTTCATTATTGTTTTCACTACTGGCATGCCATACATCGTTTGAAAGCTTAATTTGTCAATAAAACAACCATATCATTCATTTTATGCCGTACAACGAGCCCGAATTTATGTGAATTTAAAAATTCACATCATAAACAAAGAATAAGATACGCGTTTCTTACCTTTGAGCCGGTTCTGTCGGTCCAAAACGCGTTCAATCCATGAAAAGTTGTACTCAATAAATCCGTAATAATCCACAGAAAAAGAATATCAAGTTGTTTTTCCAAAAAATAATTCCATGTGGGGAAATAATCCAGAAAATCGTCGTCCGTATGAGTGGATGAATCCGTGAATGAAAATATTATGTCTCTTTCTCCGCCTCTTCTCCCGCTCTCACTTCCCTTTCTCTCCCGCTCTTGGGTACGCTTGTTTTCCTCACACTCTTAGCTTCAAAATGAGACCCTCCCCGCTGTTGTCGGTGGCGGGGTTTAGGTGGGACAAGCCGCTGAAGAAGCTAACGCACTCACGTACTTCCTGGCTTTACGCACGCGTCATCAGTTTGTTTACGGGAAATCTCTTCAGTCATTGGATCTTCCAGAAAGTGATTGACATATTGTTTTAGCCTATCACCAGAGCTTTCAAACGGTGGGTGGGACATCCAGATTGTATTGGAAACGGACCCTGTGTTTATACGCGTAAGGAGAGAGGGAGACAGGGAGCAGTGCGAGCGGTGCTATAGAAGGCAGATCTTCCACTTGGAGGACAATTTTGGCTACTTTTAGTTTTTTTTCTTGAAAACATGCCTAAAGCTCAGAAAGAATTAGTATTATAATAATAACAATTATTATTATTTTTATATTATTATTATTATTTTGGCACAAATTTGGCAATCTTGTGCCGAATTGTCATTTTGTTTTACACAAAGGCTCACAGCATCAAAACCCTTTGTCCTAGAGATCTAAAATTCTACACAGTTGTTGCCAACAACTTGAACAATGAGTGTAGTGAGTCACAAATGCCTAGCATGAAGTATGCCCAAGCTAAGGCCTTTATTTATTTATTTTTTTTTTTCGAAGCAAAAAAATATTTTTTTTTTTCAATTTTAATTGACTGTACTGTAGGTATCACAGTGTACATATCTACAGAAACTAGAAGGTCTAAGCTTTAAAATGGTGCCTCACACAAGCATGTGGGTTCTAAGGTTTTCTTTTAATAAGCTATGGCATTTGGGTATGTCTTACCATTGTGCACACACCAAAATGAGGCGGTGGGTAACAGGTTAACAGATTTATCATACCAAAGACCCATAATATGACCATAAATATTGTGTAAGAGCTACAATGAGTAATTAAGTTCTCAGTTTGAGATTATAAAATTTGGTTTTAATTATTTTAATTTTAATTACAAATAAACAAACAACACAGTTAAAATACAATATCATATAAAACCAAGATGTCACTTTCTCTAAGGCTGCACTCACACTAGGACTTTAGAACCGTGCCCAAGCTCGGATTGCCCCTAAAGCGCGGTACGTTTGTCTAGTGTGAACGCAATCGAACCATGCAGCACGGATGGGATGTTGGTCTGATTGGAGGAGGTGGCCCAAAGCACGGCACGGTTGCTCATGTACGCACTCACGCGCACAACTTTTCTATACGAGCCCTGTCAGGTGCGCTGATGTTACTCATACAAGGAAAACAGTGAATAAACTCTGCTCCAAACACACGGCAAACCCACTCTCACCTTCAATAAGGACAGACAGAAGTTTAGCTGCATCCCGTCTCCGGCTGTCATCGCTTCACTGCGCTGCACTGTTTTTATATCCATAAACTCATGGAGGAGTGCGTATCATAAGAGGACGCACATCAGCCTCACTTTTTAATAGATATTTCACATCAAATGACAATGAGAAAAGGTGTGTTTTTTAGGAGAGGAGAGGAGGTGCATTGTGTAACTTTTCTGGTGGAGTGTCCATCAAACGCTTTTCTCCGTGGAGATGTTATTGCTTTGTCTGGAATGTTTCACAGTATGGTATCAAACCTTTTTATCTTCATGGAGACCAAACCAGACCAAGTTACAAGTCAGATCTGTGGAGAGGCGACCCCGCTCACAGTCAGGATGCCTGTTTTTCTACGTATTTTTGAGATACAAAACCACTTGTAGATGTGTGATGATTTTCAATTTGGCACACTTTGTTATTTTGATACTTGCGTGTCAGAATGGAAGTAATATTATCTTGTTTATATAATCAACAGTTCAAAGGTTGACTATAAAACCACATCTTATTCCAGAGTGATACAGTTTATACCCAGTGCAATAAACTTAGGTAAGATGTTAGTAATATATTAATGTGTCATGATTGATTGATTGCTTTTATATAGCACCTTTCAAGATACCCAAAGAGCTGTACAGTTCATTATTCAGTCACTCCACACTCAGTGGTGGTAAATTACTACTGTAGCCACAGCTGCCCTGGGGCAGGCTGACGGAAGCGAGGCCAATCTGCGCCATCAGCCCCTCCGACCACCACCATCACTCATGCTCACAGCTCTTTCATACTAGGCAATGTGGGGGAAGTGTCTTGCCTAAGGACACAATGACAGTTTTTTGCCACTGGCATCCCACTGTGGCACCTGGAATTCCTAATGGTCTCCCATCCAAGTACTGCCCAGGGCCAGCCTGCTTAGCTTCTGAGATCTGACGGGATCAGATTTACAAGCTGGTATGGCCACCAGTCCATGAGTTATTTCTGAAGAACCTTTATAGAATTCCTGACCGTGCTGTTTTGCAAAACAATGAAAACTTTCTAGATGAATATTGTGATTTATCCACAGGTCCACAGGTGTTGTAGACTATAGCTATATTGCAGACACAAGACAAAATGTCTTCTTTAAAATAATACGTTTCCTCTCTCTCCAACAGCACCCTGGAGACGACCTTTGACTCCACGGTAACCACAGAGGTGAACGGGCGCTCCCAGCTGCCCCTCTCCTCCAGGGCCTCCCCCATGTCGTGGCGTCTGGGACAGTCCCAAACCCCCAGACTGCAGGCCGGGGACGCGCCCTCTATGCCCAGTGGGTACGCTGTGCCCCGAGGCAGCTCCGCCACCACTGCAGCCACCGGGGGGCGCTACAGCGGCCACGCCGACTCATCCAGGTGAGAACAGCTCATTGATCAGTCCTCATTTACTTGTCTTGTCATTTTGATGGCTATATTTTTGCCATGTCTATG
The DNA here is from genome assembly GCF_026225935.1 of Boleophthalmus pectinirostris. Taxonomy (NCBI): domain Eukaryota; kingdom Metazoa; phylum Chordata; class Actinopteri; order Gobiiformes; family Gobiidae; genus Boleophthalmus; species Boleophthalmus pectinirostris. The sequence continues at coordinate 1,696,333 of NW_026571133.1, forward strand.
TCATAAATAACTGCTTGAAAAAATAAGGTTAAAGGTGCACTGCGCAATATTTCTAGTGGAGGGTTCGCTGCCAACTTGTCTCCATGGAAATGTTATTGCTTTGCCTGGAATGTTCCATGGTATGACTTTAAACACATCTATCTAGTATTTATTTATTAAGGGTGTTTCTATTGCTCAAAGTGCAATAACTCTCTGTGAATAGGGTTGCATCTCCACAGATCAGACCTGTAATGCAGCATATAGTTTGTCTCCGTTGAGATAGATACTGTAGGTTTAATCTCCACTGTGGAACATCTCCATGTTTGGTTGATAGTTGATTATAAAGTTAAGTACAGGTGACACTGATAAGATTTTGGTACAGTTGGGGTATAAAATATTGAATTGCCCTTCGTGTAAGACTTCAGTTGTACAATAAATGTATGACCCTGTTTTATATCTGTTTATTCTTTTTACTGATATCGAGGGTTTTATTTATTTATTTTTATTTATTCAGACAGTAATACATAGAACATAAATTTAAAAAATAACTAAATAATAATTTAAAAAAAAACGTAAATACATAGATATAACACAAAAAGTAACTATTTCTATTCTATAATAACAGGGAAAATAAATGTCACACAGAATTTTCCTTATGTCCGAAAAAGGAGTGGGAGGAAGTAAATACTTAAACTTGGTCAACTTGAAACTGAAAGCATTTTATTTATTCCACAGTTAGACTGATTCATTTACAGGGTCATCTGGGGCCAAGAAGACTTCCCTGAAAATTAATCTCAGTGGGTTTTCCTTAAATACGTACATACATTTGACTTGGAGATACAAAAAAGGAGTTATTACAACTAGGACATAACTCACACTTAACCATTTAAAACATTTAATTTGATTCACTGAAGCTGGGAAAGCTGTATTGCTAAGTGAACACTCAAGTGACAACCTGATGTTAAATGAGAGATTACTGAACCAAAAGTGTTTTTTTTTTTGTGTGTGTGTGTATTTGCAGTTATTTCTTCTTTTGAAAATTCCTCTTGACAATAGACAGATTTTAGAAAGTACAGTTATACAGTGGAATAAACACTGCTTTAAGTCTGTCAGTATCACTATATGGAGATTTGATATACAAACTACTGTGGGCCTTGTAAATTATTTTGATTTAGATAAATTATGTTCAGGATTATTCACAGATGCATCTTTATCACCTTTAAATTCACAGGGAAATACTGACTGTGTCCCAATGTCCACTTTATACCCTACTTAGTAACACCTCCATGAAGACAAGCAGATGACGGACCCTCCACCAGAAAAGTTAAAGATTAAAACTATAGAATATCCACATGGCTGCTCACATGCACCAAGGCTACACTATCTTTCCTCTGCTTCAACCACACACACACACACACACACACACACAGTACATTCACTTTCACACAGACCTTGAGCTACAGTCACAGATAACAAAGAACAAAAGACATGCTTTCAGTTTCATATCACAGACGTGCGTAAGCCATGGCCCCTCACTCACTCAACAGGAAAACAACCTTGAACAAAAGGTACCTCTGGGAAAGAAAAAATCTATATATGTGTGGCTCTACTGCCTCTAAAACATGTCTCTAAAATGCACAATGTCTTTAAGTTATCAGTATTACAGTACACCCGAGACGTGCCGTTGTGTAAATGCAGGTTCCACCCTCCTAACCAGACCTAGTAAAGAGAGGTACTGTGGTGTCAGGTGATCAGTCTTTGTTATGTGTGTGGTCTGTGGTAAAATTCTCCTTTTGCCATGTTGAGTCGCACATGTCCCATGCCCTTTCTGTACTTGGCCTGGAGTCTGGAGCAGTCTGGACTAGGGATGGGCATGATTAGTTGATTCATCGATAATTGATCATTAAGAATTTCATCGATTATGTTCATTTTTAATTGACAAACCGACTGTAGGTTGCTGTGCGTAGAGTAGGGTGACCAAAAGTCTCTTTTCCCCGGACATGTCTGTTTTTCACGTCCTGTCGTGGCCATCCGCTTTTTTTTTTTATTACCGTGTTTTACGGACGATTAGTCGCTCTGGGTTATAAGACGTCATTAAATGGTCTATTTACGAACTTTTTTCAGAAATAAACTGCACTGGACTTTAAACGAAACACAACAGTTGGATGGGTCAGTCGGACTTTGCTTGTGGCGTTCACGGTGACTCTGGGCTTTGTTCAGTTTTGGCGCGTAGGGAGGGTGCTGGATCGGTCGCGATGACTCAGTTGTTCAGCTGTGACTCAAATTGGCACATAGGACTCGCTTTTTTGGTTCGTTCCTTCATTCCGTTCCTCGTCCGCGTGGAGTGATGAGTGTGGCTGTCGCTGTCTGCTCCGTGTGTGTTTGCGTGTTCTGCGGGTGGTGCGGCTTTGTAGTTTACTGAAGTCGTGCTGGGACGCCCGAGTGGATTCGTGTATGGGGCGCTCTGGATTGTGGGGCGTGCGATAATTTTTTTATACGGTTAGAGGCTTAAGAGCGCATCTAATGACTCAGAAAATACGGTAAGTGATGCAAAAGTACAGGTTTTCATGATCATTCATTGGGCCATTAAAGTGAGCGTCTCTCGTAGCTCTCTGTAACTCAGAAGGAGTGAGTAGACACAAACAGTCAGTCAGCCTGCAACATGCCGAAGCACAAATGCACATTTAACGATGACTTGCACAAGAAATTCCCCGCTTTCCGTCCCGGTCGAGACAAGTGGGAGGACATGTGCACACTGTATAAAGCAGCACATATGTTTCGGTGTCCAGTGGGGGTGTCGGGGACCTCAAAGCACCAGGACACCGAAAAACATTAAAAAGCTTTGCCAGGTGAGAGTAGCTCAATGTCGATGACGCCCCCCCAAACGCAAATATGGTCACACTAACCTGTATTCCACTGAGTCGTGTCCTTTAGTCCGACAAAAGTTGAACCGTATCAGCATAAGTTTAGTTTATGCAAATTAGCCATGCGGTTTTAAGTTTTGTTTCTGTGAGAGTTGTGCAAAACTGCCTTAAACACATTATAATCTCAAACGGGCTGATGTGGCTCTAGAGCGGTTACGGTTTATATGTCTAAAGTTGAATTTATTTATGCAGATTAGTAGTGCAGATAAGAAAATTTAATCAAATGCCCATCCCTAGTCTGGACTAGTGACTGTTGTCATTGTGGAAATGTCAGATTTCTCCCTCTGACAGCTCTCTGATTTCTTGTGAGGTGATACTTGAGACTTTTTAGAGACTTGGAGCTTCTTTCTACAAAATTGCAGCTACTGGACTCACCAAGTCTTGATGAACAACAACGTTAGTACTCTGCCTGTGGGCTGCAAATAATAAATTGGCTGAATCTCATTGCACAGTTGAAGCATTCATTAGGCTTACGGCTGTAAATATTTCGAAACCCTTAAAGATAAAGAAATATGTTTTGTTTTTTTTCCTTTTGATCAGTTGCCCAGCCCTTGTACTTACACATTACATTCTAAAACCATAACTTTTCCCGCTCACAGATACATGGCAGACAGCGGGCTCAATCTTTACGGTCGAAACTCTGGTCGCTCCTCGGACTCTGCTTCTTCTCAGAGACTCAGCAAAGACGTACCCGGAGACATCGACAGGTAAGACCGCTTTCATTTACTCTGTCTGCAGTGGGCTCTTCGGTGGAGACGAACTTAACTCACATTTTATTTACAAAGTTTCATGGTGCATCCTCCCTGTTGCCGTGAAGCTGCGTTCTCCATCCCCGCTTTCCGTCAGTCCCTCACAAGTTTCTTTCTTTCTTTCTGCTGCTCGATTACCGTTTTCGGCTGAATATTTCACTATTTGCAGCGAGACAGCGGCTTTTTGTACAGGAGACATGCGCAGTAGAGCCAAGTGACAGTGGTACAGGAGGAACAGGAGCAGCAGATACTCACACACAAGACTAGAGCCTCTCGTGGCTGTCAGTCTGAACATTTTAATATATAAGTTGCACCGGAGTAGGGCTGGGCGATATGGAGCAAAAAATAGATCTCGATATATTTTGCTATATCTCGATATACGATATATATCTCTATCTGTACAGGAAAAATAACTCCCCAAAAACTACTGCAAAAACAAATATGCCAAATTCGATGGAATATGAGGATGTGCTGCTGATGCTCTTGTCCCGTAAATGATGGAAAAGGTTCAAGGTGCTAGAAGATTTTCTCTGGCACCAACTTTCGGCATTACTGCTCTAGTGAGGAGTGAATGAGCAGTGTTGGGGAGTAACAGATTACATGTACCGGAGTTACGTAATCAGAGTATAAATTATGAGTAACTGTATTCAGTTACAGTTACTGTTTCAGTGAGTGGTAATCGGATTACAGTTACTTTGTTGAAATAAATGGATTACACCACGGTATTTTCCTGTTTTCATATTTTGGGTTAAACCAGGACTAAACCAGTACTAAAACCAGGACTAAATCAGGACTAAACCAGGATTAAAATCAGGACTAAAACCAGAACTAAACCAGGACTAAACCAGAACTAAACCAGGACTAAACCAGAACTAAACCAGGACTAAACCAAGACAAGTATCACCTCACAAGAAATCAGGACTAAACCAGGACTAAAACCAGGACTAAAACCAGAACTAAACCAGGACTAAACCAAGACAACCCCCCCCCCAAAAAAAAACAGGACTAAACCAGGACTAAAACCAGGACTAAAACCAGGTCTAAAACCAGGACAAAACCACGACTAAAACCAGAACTAAACCAGGACTAAACCAGGACTGAACCAGGACTAAACCAAGACAAAAAACAGGACTAAACCAGGACTAGAACCAGGACTAAAACCAGGACAATATCAAGTAACCCAAAGTATTCAGATTACGTTACTCACTTTAAGTAATTTAATGGATTATGTTACAAACTACATTTTGGTGTGTGTAATCTGTAATCTGTAGGGGATTACATTTTAAAAGTCACCTTCCCAACACTGGATATCGCTCTCTGTTCATTGCAATTCTTAGCATTTTTGCATATTTTGGTATCTGGTGAAAGCTGTATTTCCTGAGCAGCAGGTCGTGTGTGAGTCCAGTCTGTGCTGTGTGTATATGTGTGTGTTTGTGTCTGTGTGTGTGTGTGTGTCTGTGTGTGTGTGTATATGTGTGTGTTTGTGTCTGTGTGTGTGTGTGTCTGTGTGTGTGTGAAAGATACTAAACCGTGGAGTGAGGGTAGAAATGTCAGAGAGGTTAGTCCCATTTGAACCAGAGCAGAAACTGTGTCTGAATCTTCTCCTCTGCTTCACTGCACTGATGGAGCTGCCCAAGGAACCAGGCTGTGTGTCAAAACAACACACACACACACACACACACACAGACACACACACACACACAAATGCATGAGCAGAGATGGACTACTACAAAATACCTTTATACTGTGCACTAAACGTAACTTGTATCTATGTGGAGTCCAATGTATTGACTTTATTTACATTTTATTTATGTGTGTATTATTCTTACATCTATGAACATTGTTAATACTGTGCTGCTGGGAACTATGGGAATAAAACAGCAATTTAGAAGCAGTATGTTAATATATTATTCCATTGCAAACAATTATAATATCGTGGAAAAGATTAATGTATTTTTCAGATTCCGAAGTATAAGTCGCACCAGCCAAAAAATGCGTAATGAAGAAAAAAAAAAACATATATAAGTCGCACTTTTTGGGGGAAATTTATTTTATAAAATCAGAGAACAGGAACAGACATTTCATCTTAAAAGAGAAGTTCTAGTAAAAACAATAGAAGAGAGAACAACAGACTGTTAACGTCACATATGAACAGTTCTTCAGATAAAGACAAAAGACAAATCACAATCACACAACAAGACAGAGATAACCCTGAAATTAAACTAAAAGCTACTAGTTTTTTGTCGTGGACATTTGTAAATAGTGTTACTTATAGTGAAAAAGACACTCCATGTCCCGTTTTGTGCTAAAGGGCAGCACACCAGAGCACGGAGCCGCTGTTAAATGGTCTGAGTAGTGCAGACGTGTAATCGATGAAGATCTGTCAGAGTGAGGGAGAGATGACAGAGACTCACTCCAACATATTTACACTGCAACGATTTCGACTGTCGGCCATAAACAACAAGACGACGTGTGAAGAGAAGTGGAACCAACAAGATGGATTCCGACCGTCACAACTATTAACACAGACTATGGTTTATGATGTGTCTCCATTTCGGTTACTTCGAGAAATGGCTTTAAGGCTTTTACTTCTTCATGTTTTGTTGATTGTGGCTTACAGAAAATGAAAATCCAAAATTGAGTGTCTCAGAAAATAAGAATACAGTTGTCCCTCATTTATCGCGGGGGTTACGTTCTAAAATATAACCCGGAATAGGCGAAATCTGTGAAGTAGTCAGCTTTATTTTTTACAATTATATCTGTTTTAAGGCTGTAAAACTCCTCACCACACACTGTTACGACCCAGCTCGTATGGGGGTGAGGGAAGTAACAAAAATAGCCAAGATGGAAAAATTGAATAAATTAAATAATGCTTAATTAACAGGAATGTAAAGGTAAATTAACAAAAGACTAAAATATACAGAAAATAACCTAAACTAAGAAACAGAACAACAGAATAAACTGAGTTTTGTGCCACAAAAGGGGCCACGCAGGCTTACATAAAACGAGAGGTTAACAAAGGGACACACACTAAACTAAAACACAAGTTCCCCAAATTAAACCACATAAGCCCACAAACAGAATTGAGTGACCAAATTAAAAAGGCACAAAACAGAACTAAACTAAGGCTGCGTTCAGACTGCAGCCTGAAGTGAATCCGATTTCTTGGCCCCTATGTTCCTGTATTTGATCTTTTAATGACAGTCTGAACGACACAGATCCGATTTTTTTCAAATGTGACCCAGGACACTTGGATATGTGCTCCTGAAACCGATACATATCTGATCTTTTGACATGTGACTTCAGTCTGAACGGCCAAAGCGCATTCATCCACCTACACGTTATCAGCAAACCACAAATGTACACAAACGTTCTTCTCATCATACGAAAATTGTAAATGAACTCCGTTTCACTGAAGTGAAGCACATCACCACTCACCACTCTTGGCTCCGTCTCCACATCCACACGTTCCTTTTAACAGACGTCGCTGCCGCTGTCCCACAAAACGCCACAGCCAAAAACCTCATCCTTCTCCTTCTCAATCTCCTCCTTAAAACAAGTAAGTTGTTCATGTTCTGGCTCCGGTACGAGAGGAACTTTAAAAATCTCCAGGTGCTCAATGCTGCGTCCATGTTTGGACAACTTCCGTAAACACAGAGCACGCTCGCTGCGGTTGACGTCGTCATGTCTCCAGTGCACATGCGGGACACTTTCGGGCCGTTTTACGTTCACACAGCTGATTGCATACAAGTCGCATTTAATTGGAAATGTGAACGACCTCGCAAAAACATCGGATTTCACAAAAATTGAGCGTTAAGCCCTGCAGTCTGAACGTAGCCTAAACTATACACACGAACACAATATGGCAGACTGGTCACCAAGGCCAGCAGCCCCGAACAGGTGCAGGTAGTCTTCTTAAATAGGGGGCGGAGGCTGCAGGTGAGGTGGGCGTCGACCTGCCCCACCAATCACAGACCAGGGCTCCCACAGCAGGAATCAGGAGAGCTCAGCAAAATAATTTAGAACACTCAAAACAAATTAAAACAAAAGGCCTGGGGCCGTAACACACACTTTATACACTTTTCTCACACAAGACAGTTACAATACTTTTTACATCCTTCTTAAAACTTATTGTTGCTGTCGTCCTTTTGTTATTTTCTGTCCTTCTTTATGTAACGAACCGAAGATTAATTTATTCCTTCGAGCATGTTCAGAAGTCCGACTTTTTTGGGATGGTTTGTGTCTTCCTCTGATTTTGGGTTTGACTGCAGGAACCTTTGTCGGTGCAGAACGTTTCGTCGACATTGTGAGTTTTGTCGGGGAGAAAACTTGTAAACATACAGCACTTCAGAATCACACTTCCGGTCATGTGACTCTGGCATCTGTGCTGAAAAAAAGTCTAAACTCTGATGAAACTTGATGTCTATTATAAATAATGATCAGATCCGAGCGGCACACGAGTGTTTATGGACTAATAATAACCATCAGTGTTGGGGAGTAACTGTATTCAGTTACAGTTACTGTTTCAGTGAGTGGTAATTGGATTACAGTTACTTTGTTGAAATAAATGGATTACATGGCGGTATTTTCCTGTTTTCACATTTTGGGCTAAACCACGACTAAAACAGGACTGAACCAGAACTAAAACCATATCTAATCCAGGAATAAACCAGGACTAAAACCAGGATTAAAACCAGGACTAAACCAGGACTAAACAGTATGAGACCTAATAGTAGGGTGGACATATAAGTTTCTCATTTCTCATATAAAAATCATTTCTCTATCAATAATATTTTTAATTTGGTTAAGGAAAGACTGGACTTTTTATTTTCTTTCTCTTTATTTTTCATTTTTATTATCTTCTACAGCAAACAAAAGTCTGTTCATGGAGACTTGGACTCAACAGACAATTTGAAGAGAACAAACAAGAATTTTCAGGATGTGGCGGGTACATTCATGTAGTTTTAAAAAAGCACGACAATATCAAGTAATCAAAAGTATTCAGATTACATTACTCACTTTAATTAATTTAATGGATTACGTTACAAACTACATTTTGGTGTATGTAATCTGTAATCTGTAGGGGAATACATTTTAAAAGTGACCTTCCCAACACCATATAACCATATACGTTTTTTGTCCTGATGGATGTCACGTAAACAAACTGGATTATTTGCGTTTTGTCTGAGATGTGGAAATTATTAATCTTTTAAGAGCTGGAGTTAAAATAAAAGGCTAACCTTAGACACCGACATAACGTTTATTTAAGAGCGTTTTATTCAGAATCAATTTTTTTGAGTACCGAATATAGTCGTCCACAAAGGTCAGAAATGGGAAAAGCCGACAGAACAACGCCGTAAAAAGTGGATTACAAACCTGTTTGCGGTCGGGAGGAGCAGAATTTGCTAATGCTCGTGTCTGCAGTGAACACTTCCTCAAAGGTTTGTTACAAAGATAATTAGTTTTTTGTGGTTTACCTAAACATAAACGAATCATTAACGACTAACGGCTAACGACGTTTGTTGACATTAAATAGTTCGGATAGATGTTACTGCCGATACACTACAGTTTTTCCCATAACATCTATCCACATAAAATAAGAGAAACACTCACCCTGGCGAAGACCAAACGATAATCATCATTTAGCCGTTTTGCACCGAGGTTGAGGACCCATCCACTGACAAAAAAAGTTCTATGCCTCCAAACTTTTGTACGCCTTCGTCTGTTGTCTGGTGTAGAACGATGTCTGAAGAGCTAAATAGTTCGTGATATCCTCTGCCTCGATTGTGGTTTTCAACTTCGGTTGGAAATTCTCTCATTTTCAATAAGATCAGGGTCACGTCCAATATATTTGTCGACTAACTGCTCGTACTTTTGCCTCGCTCCTGGCTCTAAATCCTTACAATAAGAACTCTTCTCCACATCTGTGTTCTCCAGAGCCGTGTTTGTTTGTCGTGTTTATCTTCACTTCCTGCCCTCCACCTGAAATTCGCGCATCGTCGTGATCACGTGACTGAAACCCTCCTATTGGAAATAAAACAGCAGCAATTTCACCTCCTTTGGCATAAATTACTGCATCAACGAGTGTCAAAACTATTGACTTTGTTCTTGATATTCTAGTTTTTTGAGACTCGTATAAGTCAGAGTCAGTGTAGTCTGTCATGACACTGTTCTGCCCGTCACCCGGAGGTGCCTCTGTTCAGGTCTTATCTTTAAATGGACCCGTGTGAGACCGGTTCAGATCCAGCCCTGGGCCTAAACCTGCTGCTGTCAGACAGAGACAGAAAGACAGAGACAGAGAAGAGCTGAACTCACTGACCTCCACACTGAACAACAGAGAGCAGGAGAGAGGAAAGTAACATGGAATCATTATTTTAGAACGCAGATATTTGCAATTTTTAACATAAAAGCTGCTCATTTAACTAAAACACACTTAAGATCATTATATTTAAAATTGGGCAAAACATGTTCCCCTTGTATTTGTTTTTTTTAGGTTTCAAATTTTACTTTCTGGTTGTAAAACTCCTGTAATTTTGCAAAGGAATTATTATGTTACAAATAGAATTATAAGTAAACACCTTTATATGTTGTAATAATGTTGAAAGTATCTGGAAAAATATTGTTTCTTGTGTGAAACCGGGACTGAAACCGGAACCTGGTTTAGTCCTGGTTCAGTTCTGGTTTAGACCTGGTTCCCGGTCCCGGTCTGGCCCCGTCTCAGTCCTGGTATGGTCTCAGTCTCAGCCCTGGTCTCAGTCCCGGTCTGGTACTAGTCTCAGTCCTGGTCTGGTCTCAGTCTCAGTCTCAGTCCCGGTCCCAGTCCAGGTCTGGTCCTAGTTTCAGTCCCAGTCTGGTACTATTCTCAGTCCTGGTCTGGTCTCAGTTTCAGTCCCGGTCCCGGTCTCAGTCCAGGTCTGGTCCTAGTCTCAGTCCAGATCTGGTCCTCATCTCAATCCTGGTCTAGTCCCGGTCTCAGTCCCGGTCTGGCCCTAATCTTAGTCCTGGTCTGATCTCAAAACTTCTGTTTTGCAGTTTTTGGAACCATCTTTGTGGGGAAATAAATCAGAGCCATGGACTCTAGATCCTGACTCTGCAAAAATGTTTCAAAAAGTCGTTATGCTTACGGCTAATTGTGTTAGAGACTCACAAGGAGAGCAGGAAAAACACTCCATTTTACTCAAAACAGTAAAAATATCAACACAACTGTAGCTCTGTAAAACATACCTAAAAGTACTTATACTCTTGGCGATATATCGATACAGCAGCCCACGATATCGAGACTGTATCATCAAATTAAACGATTTTCAGTATTTTTGCGCACCCCTTTATGTGACAGTCTCAACATTTGCGTTTTCTTGTTTCAGATCTGAATCCGTGTATCAATCGTTCATTCGTTTTTCAATATAAAACCAAAAATAAGAAAATGAAAAAAACAACGATTTTCTTCATTATTTGTCTCCAAAACCAAAATGAAAAAACGGATAAAGATTTGTTTTTTCAGTTTTCGATTTTGTGTTTAAATGAAGAATGAAAAAACAGATAACGGTTGTTTCCCGTTTACGTGACTTCCGTGACTGCGATGCCAAACTTTTGCACCGCATACGGACGGGACCAGGACTGATCCAGGTCCGGGACCAGAGCGGGACCAGAGCGGACTCCGAGCTTTGACTCCGAGCTTCCGCGGGGTCCGAGTCTCAGCTTCGAGCTCTGGCCCTGCCGTGGGCTCTGAGCCTCCGGTCTGGTCTCAGTCTCAGTCACAGCCTGGTCTCAGTCTCAGTCCCGGTCTTGTCTCGGTCTCAGTCCCGGCCTGGTCTCGGTCTCAGTCTCGGCCTGGTCTCGGTCTCAGTCACGGCCTGGTCTCGGTCTCAGTCCCGGCCTGGTCTCGGTCTCAGTCCCGGCCTGGTCTCGGTCTCAGTCCCGGCCTGGTCTCGGTCTCAGTCCCGGCCTGGTCTCGGTCTCAGTCCCGGCCTGGTCTCGGTCTCAGTCCCGCTCTGGTCCCGGTCTGGTGCCGGTCTGGTCTCAGTCCTGTCTCAGTCCTGATCTCAGTCCTGATCTCAGTCTCTGTCTGGTCTCGGTCTGGTCTCGGTCTCAGTCCCGCTCTGGTCCCAGTCTGGTCCCGGACCTGGATCAGTCCTGGTTCAGTCCGTATGCAGCGCAAAAGTCCGACATCGCAGTCACGGAAGTCACGTAAACGGCCGTTATCCGTTTTTTCCATTCTTCATTTAAACACAAAATCGAAAACAGAAAAAAACGAATCATTATCTGTTTTTTTCATTTTGGTTTTGGAGACAAATAATGAAGACAACAGTTGCATTTTTGTTTTCTTATTTTTGGTTTTATATTGAAAAATGAATGAACGAATGATACACGGCTTGATCTGTTTTAGTTCGTCTCGTGTTTGTGTGTTTGTCCTTCGAAAGCGTCAGATCTCCACTCACCCGAGCTCTTTTGGATCCTTTATTTTTGCACTGTCCTTAACAAAGCTCCGCCCTGCAGCCACACACCGCACGTTTGGACACCTCTCCTCCCTCGTGTCTCATTACTCTTCACACCTCCGCCTCTCTCCTGCCTCTACTTCCTCTTTTCTCTCTCTCTAGCTCCCTCTCTCTCTCTCTCCTGGTCTTCTTTCCTATCCTCTTTCTCTCTCACACTCTATCCCCTTTTTCCCTTTTTTTTCTCCTTTCTTTTTCTCTCCTACTCTTTCCTCTCCACTCTCTCTCTCCCTACCTTCATCTCTATCAGATTCCCTTCGTCTCTCTCTCTCTCCCTCTCTTCCTTTCCTATCCTCCTCTCCCTCTCTTCATCTCTCCCTCTTCCTCTCTCGATCTCCACCCCCCCACTCTGCCTTCCCTCTCTCCATCCATCTCTCCCCTCTTTCCTCTCTCTCTCCCTCTCCATCTCTATCAGAGTCCCTCTGTCTCCTTCCTTCTTCCTCTCTGTCTCTCTCTCGTCTCCTTTTCTCTCTCTCTCTCTCCTCCCTTTCTCTCCTTGTGCCTCTCCCCCTTTCTTTCCTATCCGTTTCTCTCTCTCTCTCTCACACACACACACACACACTCTCTCTCTCTCTCCTTGTCTTCTTTCCTATCCTTTTTCTCTCACACACTCTCCCCATTTTCCCTTTCTTTCTTTCCCCTTCTCTTTCCTCTCCACTCTCTTCTCTCTCTCTCTCTCATCTCTATCAGTCTCCCTCCGTCTCTCTCTCTCTCTCTCTGTTTCTCTCTCCCTTTCTTTTCTATCCTCTTTTCTCTCTCACTCTCTCTCCCCTCCTTTCATTCTCTCTTTCTCACTCTCCCACCTTTCCTCTCCCCTATCTCTCTCCCCCTCCCTCCATCACTATCAGTCTCCCTCCGTCTCTTTCTTAATCTCCCCCCTCCTTTCTTCTCCCTTTGTCTCTCTCTCTCTCTCTCTTCTCCTTTTCTCTCCTTTCTCTCTTTCTCACTCACACACACACACACTCCCCTCTTTCTCTCTCTCTCCATCCACCTCTCCCCTGTTTTCTCTTTCCTCTCTCTCTCTTCTCCCTCCTCACCTCCATCAGAACTTCCATCCTTCCGTCCTTCCGTCCTTTAGGCCCGGGTCCCGGAGAAGCGTATGGGGAGACGGCGGCTCCATCTGGGCTCACACCTGTGCCTCGGCAGGGGGGTGTTGTTCTGGTGGTTCTGGGGGTTCTGGTGGTGAGCTGTTCTCCGCAGATGGGGCTGTGGGATTAATCAAAGAGAAACAGGTTCGCTCTGAATCATCACATTATAAAGGCCAGAGCCGCTTAGTCAGAACTCGTGTCACGCGGAAATGTTTGAGTCTGTGGGAAATAACGCGCTGCATTCGGAGATTTCGCTTACTGTTTATTATTTTTGTGCACCGGTTCAGAACAGGGATGTGACAATTAGGGATGGGCGTGATTAGCCGATTAATCGATAATTGCTCATTAAGAATTTCATCGATCACGTTCATTTTAATCGACAAACCGAATGTAGGTTGCTTGTGTGTAGCGTGACCAAACAGGGTCTGTACATGTGTCTCTGCACTCAGAAGGAGCGAGACACAGTCGGTCAGTCTGCAACGTACCGAAGCACAAATGTGTATTTAATGATGATTTGTACAAGAAATTCCACGCTTTCCGTTGCGTTCGGGACAAGTGTGAGTCCATGTGCACAGTGTATAAAGCAGCACATATGTTTCGGTGTCCAGTGGGAAAAAGTTTTGCCAGGTGAGAGTCGCTCAATGTCGATGACGAGTCCCCACCTCCCTCCTCCCGTACGGTGTCCTGGTTTTGACAAACACAAATCTGGTCACACTAAGTCATGTCTTTTAATCCGACAGAAATTGAACCACATCAGCGACACAAGAGCTGTAGTTTTATCTTCGCTGAGTTTATGCAAATTAGCGATGCGGTTTTAAGTTTTGTTTCTGTGAGAGTTGAGCAAAACTGAATTACACATTATAATGTCAAACGGGCTGATGTGGCTCTAGAGTCGTTACGGTTTATACGTCGTAAAGTTGAATTTATTTATGCAGATTAGTAGTGCAGATAGTAATAATAATGATGATCATTTTAATATAAAAACGTTAATGATTAATCGATAATCGATCGTTAATTCTTCCGAAGATCGATTAAGAAAATTTCATCGAATGCCCGTCCCTAGTGACAATAACCGAAATATCGTGATATCGTATCGTCAAAGTTCTCAACAAAAACATCGTGGGCCATCACAATATATCGAATCACAAGTCTCTTTGCTGAAATGAAGAGTTATGGTGCAGCAATAGTTAAAAAAAGACATAGGAACTACATAGACCATGATCCTTTGCTCCATTTCAGTGCAGACTACAAGAACAAATAACAGTTCTAACACTTTTAAGTCTTAGTTCTTTGGATTAAGTTTTGTCAAGGCATTTTAAGAGGAAAAAGTTGCATATTCAATTTTGTTAACCTCTACAAAATATCGCAATAAATATCGTACCGTGAGGTTCATACCGTGATGATATCGTATCGTGAGACTTGGATATCGTTACACTCCCAGTTCAGAATTAATAATAAATGTGTTAACTTTTTCTGTGTTTAACTGTGTGTCCGTTAGGAGTGTGCAAAAATATCGAAATATTGCGGTGATACAGTATTGATATCGTGGTTTTGGTTTATTTTACTAAATTATTTTGTTACAGCGCTACAGTTTTGTTGTGGAAAGAAACTCATTTATGTGACACATTTGATATTTACAGTGTTTTGATGATTAAAATGTTTGTGTTTCATATGAACTTGGCACAAGAAGTGGTTTAACAAAAACTTTTAGTATCACATTTAGTATCAGATTCAGCCTCTATTTTTTATTGAACCGTATTGAATCGATTTGAAATATATTGTATTGAATCACTGTATTGAGATGTGTATTGTATGTGTAGAGCAGGGTAGTCGCGGGGTCTTAAAAGTCTTAAAATTATGTTGTCTTATTTTTTATCACAAAGGTCTTAAATTCCATTAGCCTGTTTTTTTGTAAACTCAACCGGTCTGCAGTGCAACGTTAAATGGAGGGAGGAAAAAAAAACAACAACGTGAACATCTAATTTGGAGCATCCGCAAACAATACGTACTTTGGTTTCTGGCACCTGCGGCAATGAGTAAACAATCAGTAGAGTGGACGAAGATGTTGGATGGATCATGGCTCTTAGATTCTAGATATAGTAGCTGTTTGGTCATTATTAGAATTGGGTCTGGCGTCTTTCACCCGCATAATGGATGTGATGTTGGTCTTAATTTTCATTTAAGTGGTTTTAAAAGGGTCTTTATAAAGTCTTAAATTTGGGGTAGTCAAACCTGGGATATGTATCGTATCGTGGCCGATGTATTGAGATATTTATCCAGCCCAAGTGTCCGTCACCTCTTTGTTTGTCTGAAAATGTCATTGCTCTGCCTGAAATGAATGGAATGCCATTAATCATCTCTATTTTACATTTATTCATTTACAGGTGGTTTTACAGCTCAAAAGTACGTAGAAAAACTGGCATTCTGACTGTGAACGGTGTCGCCTCTCCACAGATCTGACCTGTAACTTGGTCTGGTTTGCTCTCCATGAAGAAACAAAGCTTTAATGCCACACTGTGAAACATTCCAGACAAATCAATGACATCTCCGTGGAGAAAAGCGTTTGTATTTAAACTGTAAACTGATGTTGTGCTCTTAAACAAGTCCCTCTTGGATTTTCAGAGTAACTTGAAACTTATTTGGGCTTGTGTCACCACGGAAACCGCTGAACATTCCCCCAAAGACATAGACGTAGACCCCGTTAGTGTGATTTCACTGCAAAATATCAATATTAAACCTCGACACCAGCAGAAGGCAGTAAAGTGCAAGTCTGTGATCCCTGTTAGATTTATACTCTGTTTTTTGGGGATTTTTTTTTTTGTACTTGTCTTGATTTCGATACTAAGGACTCGATACTCAATACCGATTCTGTCTATGTGCTCTTATGCTTGTTCTGATACAGCTTAAGATCATTCTAAAAACATTCAGGGAAGCTTCACCTCTGTCCCGTCAATGGGACTTTGTAGTATCGATACCTCCGAAAAATGTATATATGGTTTCGATACTAGCTTTAGTATTGATTAGTATCTGATTTTCGATACTTTTGACAAGTTACAGAGAGATGCGTAATAGTTTTGAGAGCTTTTGGGACATGTTTTTAGTCGACTGACATTTTTTTTTAGTCGGCTACAGCCCTAACAATGTTACATTTTCTCCGCCAAACTACAAAACTTTGCAAATCCATAAGTTCCGGTGCAGTTTTTGTGTTTTTTGTGGTTTTTGTCGGTTTCTAAAAATAGGCTGGTATAAAACTTAGATGAGAATTGTGCGTCTGAGCTCCGTCAAAACTGGAGCTGACACCACACGCTCCACACGACGCATCAATAAGTCACTCCAGCTCTCAACAGCTCTCATTCCTTTTCTTTCTTTCTTTCTTTCTTTTTCCTCTTTTGCTGTCTCTGTCTCTCTCCTTTCTTTCTGCTACTCTGTCCTCTCCCTCCTTCTCGTGCCCTCCTCTTTTTCTCTTCTCTCCCTCTCTCCCCTCCCTCTTTCTCACTGCCTCCTTTTTCTCTCTTCTTTCTCCCTTTCTCTCTGTCCTCTCCCCCTTTCTCTCTTCTCACCCTCTCTTGTTCTCCTCTTTCTCAGTCCTTCCTCTTTCTCTCTCATCTTCCTTCCTCCCTCCTCCCCTCCCTCCCTCCTCGTCCTCTTTCTCATTGCCTCCTCTTTCTCTCTTCTCTCTCTTTCTCTCTCCTCTTTCTCCCTCCCTCCCTCCCTCTCTCCTCGCCCTCTTTCTCACTGCCTCCTCTTTCTTTCCCTCTCTCACTCTCCTCTTTCACCATCCCTCCTTCTCTCTTTTCTCTCCTTTTCCTCTTTCTCACTGCCTCCTCTTTCTCTCTTTTCGCCTTCTCTCACTCTCCTCTTTCTCTCTCCTCCCCCCTCCTCTCTCTTTCTCTCTCTCCTCCCTCTTTCTCCCTTCATCTCTCTCTTTCTCTCCTGTCCCTCTGTCTCACTGCCTCCTCTTTCTTTCCCTCTCTCACTCTCCTCTTTCTCTCTCTCCTCCTCTTTCTCCCTTCTCTCTCTCTTTCTCTCCTGTCCCTCTTCTCTCCTCCTCTTTCTTTCCCTCCCTCCCTCTCTCTCTTCTCTCTCCCCTCCCTCTTTCTCTCTTCTCTTTCTCTCTTGCTCTCCTCTTTCTCTCTCCCTCTCTTCTCTCCCTCCATGCCCCCTCCCTCTCTCTTCTCTGTCTCCTCTCCCTCTTTCTCGCCGCCTCCTCTTTCTCTCTTCTTGCCCTCTCTCGCTCTCCTCTTTCTCTCACCTCTCCTCTCCCTCCATCCCTCCCCATCCCTCCCTCGCTCTCTCTCCTCTCTCTTCCTCTCCTCTCTTCTCTCTCTCTCTCTGTAAATTAAACGTGGAATTAATATTAACCCTAAAATAAAATACAGCTTCTATTAAAACGACAATATTAGAACAAGTTGTTGAGTCAAGTGTTTTGTTTATATAAAAGAGTAAAATAAAATTATACCTGTTTGTCGTACGAGCCCTTTAACCAACTGTTTCATTTGTAAGTTCTAGTTTCATTTGGTCGAGCCGGAGCCGCGTCTCGTCTCGTCTGCTGCTCTCAGCGCTTTGGAGAGTTGTGTTTTTTCCCTGATGACAAATCTGGTCATTAAACTTTTCTCTCGTGCGTCTCCTCAGCTCCCGGCTCCACCACCGACTCGCGAACGAAGCGTCTTTTATCCTCCCGACCTAAACCGCATCAGTCACGTCTCACTCCGGGTTTCAGGGGACTTCGCCGCTGTCACTCTCCTCTTCTGCAGCGACGGTGTTTCTCGTGGACTAAACTAAATGCGCTCTCATTTGCAGAAGTAGAAACTTGGTTACGCCACAGAATGTAAAAGTTTCTGTAGAAGTCAGAAAAGAAAGAGCATTACGCCGGGGTCGTTTACGGAAGCCGAGAGGGGTCACGACAAACGCCAACGCCGCAACAAACACAAATGCGACAACACACCAAAATAAGCCACAATGGAAATGGCCGCGGGACTCTATTTTAATTCAAACGCCGCAACACAAACGCAAATGCCGCAACACATTAAAAAGCCACAACACATCAAAAAGCCACAACACATCAAAAAGCCACAAAGGAAATGACCGTGGGACTCTATTTTAATGCAAACGCCGCAACACATTAAAAAGGCACAACTCATCAAAAAGCCACAACAGATTAAAAAAGCCACAACGGAAGTGACCGCGGGACTATTTTCCGATGGACTGATCAAGCGGCAAGTGAAGAAGAAGAACTACTACCTTTAATGTGGCCCTTGGGTGATTTTCTACTAAATATTTTGATTATATTTTCTGTTAAAATATTGTTAATTTTCTGTGGTGTTTATCACAGCAGCGTCTCCAGCGTCTCTGTACGTGGCCCCTCCCACCAGAGCAGCACAAATGAAGACTTGTCTCTTTCCAAACGCTCTTAAAGGACGATCGTTTTGACTGTTGACCGTGACACCCTCATCAGAAAAATGTCCAACATGAGAAAAGTGGAGCTGAGTGCAGGATTTTCCAAGAAAAATTGACTTATTCCTGTTTACATACAAGTTAATGTTAAAACATTGTGTTAAAGTTTCAGGTTGTTCATAATATTATAATAAGAAAGAGTTAATCAATTAAAAAAGATTTCTTTAATAGATTTGTGTTTCTCTGCACAAATATTTGAACTTATTATTATTTTTGGGGTTTGTATGACATGAGTTTTCTGATCCGGGCACTTTGGAATCAAAGTAGGTTGGATACAGCCCCCGGACCAAAATGAGTTTGACACCCCTGGTGCACTGTGTAACTTTTTGGTTGTGGGTCCGTCACCTGTTTGTTTCTATGGAGATGTCATTGCTCTGCTTTGAATGTTCCACAGTGTCACATTAAACAGCTCTACTTTACATTTATTCAATTACAGGTGGTTTTATAGCTCAAAAATACCTAGAAAAACAGGCATTCTGACTGAGAGAGGGGTCGCCTCTCCACAGATCTGACCTGTAACGTGGTCTGGTTTAGTCTCTGAAGATAGAAAGGTTTAATGTCAAACTGTGAAACATTCCAGACAAAGCAACAACATCACTATTGAAGACAAGCAGGTGACGGACCCTCCACCTGAAAAGTTGCACAGTGGACCTTAAAAAAACACCACCCAATGACATCACAAGTAGGAACAGAACAGTTTGAGCTCTTGACAAGGAGACAGAGTGAATATTACTCAGACATGCACATCTTAAACACAACACAGGTGCCTTTTTCTGGAGGGAACATTTTAATTGGCCTAAAAAGCTCAAAGTTGCTCCCAAAAGTGCCATCGTTCACATCTCACTCTCTGGTTTGTGAAGACATTTGCCGCTTCTCGGTCTCCTCTTTTGCAGTGACAGTTTTCGGCGCTTTTGGTTCGTGTAAACTTGGTAATTGGCAGAAGTTGAGTGTCTGTTTTGGATTGCTCAGATGAGTTGAGCGCCACGTTAAAGCTACATCGCCGGTGCAGGTGCTGGGACAGATTTAGCTCCGCGCAAATTACAGCGTTACATAAAAAAGCCTGATCATTACAGACTGTTCACTCACAAGTTTGAACACGAGATTTCAAAACATTTATAACCAAATTACATAAGGTCTAATAATAGTAGTGCAATGTGTTTTATTGTCGCATTGGATTACATCGTCTGAAGGGTCTGACTTCCGATAGAATAGAATAGAAAGTATAATGAAATTCCCAAAACTGTAAACTGAACAGATTCAAACATTCTTTTGTGCCACTAGCTGTTAAACTGCTAAACTCAGATAATGCAGTTAAAAAATAATTATAAAAGGCTTAGGGATTGTGCAATCAAAACTGCACATAGGTGTAGGGAATGTGCAATTAAAGCTACACATAGGCTTAAGGAATGTGCAATAATTAAATCTGCACATAGGCTAAGGGAATGTGCAATAATTATAACTAAAACTGCACATAGGCTTAGGGAATGTGCAATCAAAACTGCACATAGGCTTAGGGAATGTGCAATCAAAACTGCACATAGGCTTAGGGAATGTGCAATAATTATAAATAAAACTGCACATAGGCTTAGGGAATGTGCAATAATTAATAGAACAGAAGAATGCAAGGGTTTGCCTGTTAAGGATAATTTAAGGGTCCTGTTGGTGCATCACTCGTGGTCATACTGGTCTCATATTTACTTTGTTTTATGGTGTTTGTTTATGTGCTGCTTTGTGTTGTGTTGTCCTGTTTTTTGATAAAACATGTTACCCCCTGTCCCAAGACAAATTTCTCCCATGGGAGACAATAAAGGATTATCTTATCTTATCTTCAGAGCTGCTCTGTCAAAGTGCAAGAATTAATAATAAATGAAACAAATTAACAGTTCTCATTTAGTATGGTGACATCTTTGAGGAAGAAGCTGTCCCTGAGTCTGTTGGTCCTCTTTGGAATTGAGGCAACAGGTTGAACAGGTGGAATCCAGGTTGTGTGTTGTCTTTAATTATTTTCCTCGCTCTGCTGAGACAGTGGGAGTTGTAGAATGTGGTTAAGGAAGGCAGAGGGCAGCCAATAATGTCTTGTGCAGTGTTGGTCACCCTCTGCAGACGCTTCCTGTCGGCCTCTGTGCAGCTAGAGCCACACTGACACAGCAGAGGTCAGCAGGCTCTCAATGGTGGAACGATAGAAGGTCACCAGCAGCTTGTGTTTAGTTGCTCCTTCCTGCTGCTGGGCCTTTTTGACCAATGCTGAGGTGTTGACTGACCAGGAGAGAGATGTGAACCCCAAGGAATTTGAAGGTCTCCACTCTCTCCACACTTTGGCTGTTGATGTTCAGGGGGGCAAGAGTGGCTCTGTTCCGCCGAAAGTCCAGGATGAGTTCCTTAGTCTTGGTGATGTTCAGTGCCAAGTTGTTAGTTGCACACGACTCGCTGAGTTTCAGGACCTCATCTCTGTAGGGCGCCTCATTCTCCTCTGTTATCAGCCCCATCACCGTCGTGTCATCAGCAGATTTGACAGTGATGTTCTCTGGGTGGGGGAGCTGCAGTCGTGAGTGTAGAGCGAGTGTAGAGGAGTGGGTTCAGCACACAGCCCTGGGGGAAACCGGTGCTGAGAGTGCAGGTGGACGATAGGTGGGGACCTAGTTTCAACTGCTGGGGTCGATTGATCAGAAAGCCCTTCTTAGCTTATTATTAATAATAATAAGATAATCACAAAAAAAACGATGGGTATCACTGAGAAGTTGCCAATATGATACATACCGCGATCCATAGGCCACAATACAACACATATCTCGATACAGTGCACTTTCTGTTTGATACGATATATTTCAAATCAACTTCTTGTGCAAAAATTAATATGAAACATGCCCATTTTAATCATCAGAACAATAAATATGTCAAATGTGTTGCATCAGTGAGTTTCCTTCCTCTAAACAAGCTACAAAATTGTAGCAATGTAACAAAAAGTTTAGTAAAATACACCAAAAAATACTCTTGGTGATATTTCGATACAGCAGCCCACGATATTGGTGCTGTATCATCACATTAAACAATATGATATATCAGTATTTCAATATTTTTATATTTCTCGATACTAAAATTTCAAACTTGATTTCAATATTCAGGAATAGATTTGAGACTCAATATTGATTTTGATGCCACAATAATAATAAAAACACTCTTTCTTTAGATGACAGAATGTGATTTTCCACATTAAATGGCAATACTTTCTTTTATATTCCCATGTGGCTCTGATACTTGTTTTTAAACTCCATACACCTTCACTAGAATCATAGATCGTTTCGATTTCAGACCTGGAATTGCCAATCTCTACTTAATTTAAGGTTAAAAGGAATTGTTGCTTCATGACATGACATCACAGAGTAGTACAAACATGTGTGAATGAAACAAAACGACATTATAACATGACTTAAAGCTCACAAGAATCATTTTTGTGTAATATACATTAGGGCCTTTAAATAAAGTTCAACAGAGATAAACCTGACCTCCCCTTGGCATTACCTCACCCTCATTATGATGTAATAAATTAAGATTCATCGTCTCTAAATTAAATTGCGTAATCGATCTGATGAATGTTCTATGTCCATTGACTTACATAAGGAGATAATGACCTTTCTCAAGTCCTTGGATCCACACAGTCTTGTCCTGTAGGGAGGAGGCTGGGTCCGTGTTCTAATGTTGTTACCGCCTCAGAAACAGACCTGGAGTTCTGTTTTGTTTCATTCACACATTTGCCCTGTTTACATGAGATCTTTAATTCAGATTAAAAATAATTTAATTCAGAATAACAATTAATTCTGCTTAAAAAAGAACATGTAAACACTTAATTCCTAATTATTATTTGGAATTAGACTTATCTGGAATTAAACTTAAATCTGAATAAAGTGGGTGGCAGAATGAATTTATTCTGCGATCATGTAAACATTTATTCTGATTAAAAAAAAATTATTTCCAGTCGTTCAGCACATGCACGTTGGGTCGCCTTTCTGACGCGATGACGCACTGCGATATGGTGAAAACGTTTGTATCATGTTTGTGTCCTCGTACCTCTGTTCCCCGGGGGCGAGCAAAACCGCTGGATCCGTGTGGCGAAAGTGAGAATGCGTGTGGACTACAGGTTTCGGTCGGGCTGCTCCTGTCCTCCGTGCTTGAGGACTGCAGCTGCGGCTGGTACCGAGCTGGAGCAAAACATCCAGACAGAACTGTGAATCCCTTTTGGTTGGTTATATGTTGTTCTGAGCGTCCATCCTTCGTGCTCTTGGTTCTTCCCGGGGAAAGCGCTTCTCAGGCTGAGACACCTAACACCACTTCCCAATCCAGCTCATCTGGACCTGACTTGAACTGGAGCTGCTCCCGCTGGTCCAGGAGTCTGGGTTTGGACCTCTGTTCCCCAGTTTGTATGGGCGGGGGAACAACAAACAGAGATGACAAAAAAAGCCGGTAGCAGCTGAAGTGTGTGTTTTCTTCCGGTCGACGTAAATTCATTCGTGTCTCTGTCCAATCAGAACCCTTCCCCACCCCCAGACGTTGAGCGGAATTAAATAAAGATGATTTGGGGCGGCAGTAGCTCAGTTGGTAGAGCATTCGCCCACTGATCTGAAGGTTGGTGGTTTGATTCCAGCTCATCATCACAGGTTGAGCGGTCAGATCCACTGACCCACAGGTTGGCTGGTGTGATTCCAGCTCCCACAGATGAATGCTGTCGTTGTGTCCTTGGGCAAGACACTTAACCCACCTTGCCCACAGTGTCTGCGTACACTGGTGTGTGAATGGGTGAGTGGTTCCTTCTTGTAAAGTGCTTTGAGTGCCTTGAAGGTAGAAAAGCGCTATAGAAAAATGTGACCATTTACCATTAACGTGTTTTCCATATAAACCTCAATTCAGAATTATTATTTCCATGTAAACTCGGGAGAGAATAATTTAATTACTACCAAATTATTTAATTCGGAATTTAAAAACATCATGTAAACGTGGCCATTGAATAACTCGGTATTATTAGTCTGTTTACATCGGCTCTGTTCCACCTTATGATGTCACGAAGCGATACTTTTCAATTTAACAGCTTCGTTTCGCCTTTAGCTCAGTAGAGATTGGCAATTCCAAGGCTGAAATCTTCTAAATGATTCCAGTGAGGGTGTGTGGAGTTTAAAACACCAATACCTCAGCTTAAATATGCAGGGTTTGTCTGTGAAACGTGCGAATGAAACAAAACACAGGTCTGTTTGTGATCAGGAATCAACTTTATAACACAGAACTTTAAATAATTCAAGTTATTTTGATTGCTGTTTGTTCACTCTTCCTCTTTCTTCTTTTGTTGTCGCACTAAACACACACGAGAACAGGGAGAGCACCTGTTGTTTTGGCTGAGAGCTGAGCTGGAGGAGAGCCACACTGACAGCAGGAGACGAGCTGCAGAGTTTAAAAATACAGTGAAGCACTTTCTGCATTACCACATGACTCAGCCTAAATCTGCGGGGTTTGTGTGTTAAACATGTGTGAATGAAACAAAGCTCAACTCGTAATATGTGGGTTCTGTTTGACGCTTCAGTGACGCAGACATGAGAGACAGGGAGGGAAAACATGAGGTGAACGGTAGAGGTCACACTGGAAACAAACTTGGCCAAAACTGAACATATACACACTTAAATCTATCAGAAAATGACTTACAAGTAGTGAAATTATGTGTCATATATGTATTTATCACAGTTGGTCGGCGAGCTCAGTGTCGGGAACTACACCGGAAGTTGTCATTGCATGTTTCCAAACGTCTTCCTGGATTGTGACATAAGCGTGAATAAAGCCTGTTGAATTTGTAGCATTGGCATTTTTACCTGGTTCCCGAAGGGTTGAACGTGTGTGTGTGTGTGTCCACCTGCGATAATTCTGCCATTTATGGACCGATTGTCACCAAATTTGGTACATGGGTCAAGCCCCCGGTGCCCAATGCTGCAAAAAAAAAAGTTTGGTGACAATCGGAGGTCATTTGATTCCACACAGGTTAATTGAAAAGTCACACCATATATTATGAGGGATCAGCAGTTTTGGCAATTTCTGAACCATCTGTGGGCTAAAATATTCGCCCAATCATCACACAAGTTGGCACACACATCACTTGAAGGTCAAGGTAACCAAGGTTAAATATGAGTTTTTGGTCATAACTCCACAAAGGATCGAGCTCGAGCAACGGGAGTGTCTCAAAATCCCAGAAAAATTATTATCTGTTTATAATTCTATGCATTTGTACAGTCAAATATGAATAGTTTTCGAGATAATCACTAATTATAACAGTTTCTTTCTCTTTCAGTGTAGCCGTTAAAATTCTAATTGGAACAAAAATTATTTCCATTTCTTGTTTTTCTGGTGATAAACAACACACTGATCTACAGTCACACAACTAACACACACACAACTCCTCATGAACAATGACATTTTGGTGACACACTTGTAAACACAGACATTCTCATGTGTGACCAACATCACACAAATGTTCATGGGCCTGTACACATACACACATTACATTGTGGATATAATGATCATGTGATATGGGCTGGACTCCTCAGAAACTGCTTCTGTGGTGATGAACTGAAACACCGACGCCTCATGGGACCAGGTTGATATCTCTGATTGTGCTTGTTTTGATTATACTTGAATTTACTTTGCTTTTTTTTTAAAAGTAGACCTATCTAGAAAAAAAATACATACAGTTCTGATCAATAAAAATATCTTGGACATTTCTGAGCGGTCAAACAGAGGACTTAAACAGAAGAAGGTTACACATGTGCTTAATGTAAAGGACAGATCAAGACATGACCTGTGTGTGACTCATGTGTTTCTATGGGAAAGGTCTGACCTCACACAATCATGAATATGCAAAAACACAGAGGGCACACTGGACATGCATAATCTGTACTTACCGTAGGCAGTGATGTCACCTACCTTCTTAAAGCTGCATTGTGTAACTTTTCCGTTGGAGGATCCATCATCGTTTTCTGTTTGAGCGAAGAACTGAGTCTAAATATGCAGCGTTAAACATGTGTGAATGAAACAAAACACAACTCCGGGTCTGTTCGTGATGAGGAAAAAACATTATAACACAGATCAGAAAAGTTACATCATGCACCTTTAATGAATCTTTGTTTACACCTTGTTGTGCTAATCTCTCCTTTGACAGTGATGCAGTGTTATCTAACAATCTAACAGCACATCTTTAATTACAACAGCGCCTCCGATAACAGTTCAAACTTTTAATGGAATAACTTTCTGTAGTTGAATTTCCTCTCAGGACGAAGCCGTCGATGGTGAGTTTGTGACACGGGGTTCATGTGATTAGTTACACGGCTCCAAGCATTCGCGCTTTAAATCGGAAAGAAAAAAAACGTTGAAATGTATTTATTTACCTATAAGAGCTAGACATTTTCAACAGCCTTCAAAGTCTGTGGAAGCCTTTGTGGTACCGTATTTTTTGGACTATAAATTGCTCTAGAGTATAAGTCGCACCAGCCAAAAAATGCATAATGAAGCAGAAAAAAACATATATAAGTCTCACTTTTTGGGGGAAATTTATTTTATAAAATCAGAGACCAGGAACCGACATTTATCATTAAAGTGAAGTTCTAGTAAAAACAATAGAAGAGAGAACAACAGACTGTTAACGTCACATATGAACAGTTCTTCAGATAAACTATAACATAAACAACAGAACAGAACAAGTTTAACAAACTCTCCATCTCACTCCAAATCACGAAATCCATTCAATTCTTCATCCTCGGTGTCACTTCTGAGCAACTCCATGACCTCCGGAGGTAAACAGAGCGCCGCTTCCTCTTCTGTGTCGCTGTCGTCAGACTCAGCATCAGTTCCAGTTAGAATTATTCTGGTCTTTCTGAATCCCGACAGGATGGTTTCGGTGTCACTGAAGTTCAGGCTTGGTCGATCTGTCCAGTGACTTCAGGGCAGTTTCATGGTGCATCCTCCCAGTTACCGTGAAGCTGTGTTCTCCAGCCCTGCTTTCTGTCAGTCCCTCACAAGTTTCTCACTCACTTCAAACTTCCTTTCTGCTGCTCGATTACCATTTTCGGATGAATATTTCACTACTTGCAGCAGGACAGAGGCTCTTTTTGCAAGAGACATGAGCAGTAGAGCCAAGTAACAGTGATACAGGAGGAACAGGAGCAGCAGATACTGACACACAAGACTAGAACCTCTCCACGCTTCAGTGTGAAAATTTTATATATAAGTCGCAAAGGAGTATAAGTCGCAGGAAACACCCAAACCATGAAAAAAAGTGCAACTTATCATCCGAAAAATACGATACATTGAAGATATTATTTTCTTTAAACATATCAGTATTTTTGTTTCCACTGCTCTTCTAATTCTTATTCTTCTAATTGACTCTTTTGAGCTTTTTGCTCATCTCCAAAGCTCAAAATACCATTTTTTGGAATCCGATCCAATACGATACTTGACCTTGGTGTCCTTGCCGATACAATTCCACTCCAATACTATGATGTGAAGAAGTAGACTAAAGATACTCAATTTTATTACAGTACAAGAGCAAAAAGTAAATCTTAGATTTTAAGTCTAAGACTTATAATGGTTTTGTATTGGAGTAAACATGTTCCACCTTGTGATGTCATGAAGCTGTAGTTTTCAAGTTAGCAGCTCCTTTTACGCTTTGTTCAGTAGAGATTGGAAATTCCTGAGTTGTCCAAATGATTCTAGTGAACGTGTATGGAGTTTAAAAACACAGTGGAGAACTCAGCTGAAATGTGCAGGGTTTGTGTGTTAAATTTGTGTGAATGAAACAAAACTCCAGGTGTGTTTGTGTTGAGGAAACGACATTATAACAGATCAGAAATGGACCTTTAAAAGTTGTTATCTAGTGCACTTTAAAGTGTGCAGACCCAAAATATTTCTTCCTCAATAAATGTCTCCTTTTTAATTTCGAAATGAAAGTTAAACTCAGACAAATTTCACATGGACTTGCTTCCTAATATTAAAAATGTCATCATCTAAACGGTTTCTTAAGTAACAGCTCAGTCCTTAGTCACCATCAGAATAATGAAATCTGTCGTCAGGAGCATTTCCGCTGCTACCAAACTCAATTAAAGCCTCAGCTCAGCAGTGGTGTGTGCGGCGAGACTGACCTTGGACAAACCCGAGGAAACTGTTGCCAAGCAGTGACACAAACTCCGGAGCGGCAGGAGCAACAGGAGCGACAGGGGCGGCAGGAGCGACAGGAGCCTGCTGCAGTGCGACAATAAAAACCTGACCATTGCATCTGTAGCTGTTTCTGTGAAGGAGAAGAGTGGGGAAGCTAAACACCAGTAGGGCTGTTACATCGACTAAACACATGTCCTTCTGATTGATTATTTGACTAAAAAGGGGGCGGGGCTAATGCTTAAACTTAGACTATGTTCAGACTGCAGCCTGAAGTGACCCAAAGCTGATTTTTTTCACCCCTTTGTGACCTGTATCTGATCTTTTAATGACAGTCTGAGCGACACAGATCAGATTTTTTCAATTGCGACCCAGACCACTTGGATATGTGGTCCTAAAACTGATACATATCCGATCTTTTGACATGCGACTTCAGTCTGAACGGACAGGTCACATTCATCCCACCTACACGTTATCAGCATAGACGAAGATGTGAGAGTGGTACAAGTAGGCGCTCACAAATGTACACAAACATTCTTCTCATCAGACGAAACTTGTGTATGAAGAAGCAGAGAAGCGCATATCAATCCCACCACTCTTGGCTGTGACTCTGCACCCACACGTTCCTTTCTACGGATGTCGCTTCCACTGACCCACAAAACGTCACGGCCAAAAACCTCGTCCTTCTCCTTCTCAGTCTCCTCCTTAAAGGGCCCATCTCATGCAAAATCAACTATTCAGAGCTTTCTACCTTCTAAGAGTGATGTGTGGGCCTTGTATATGTTGCCGAAGTGGTTTTTAGATTGATTTGGCGTTTATTTTTTAACAAATTGCAGCGTATTTCTGCCACCCTCCCACGTGACAACGAACTAAAGCTGCTACACCTATGACGCATTTGACGTAGCAGAAAGCGCTTCGCACCCGCCCCCGCTCCACCGCCTCCACTCCACATCGTCTGACAATTCCCACATGAACACCTAAACAAAAGCGACAGCATAAGCTCATTGTTCTACACTGCAGTGAACACGATATAATAAGTTTATCTACTAGTGTTTATTAATACTTTATCAATCAGTAATGTTCAGTTGATGTGGACGCGGTGCTTGAGATTCGTGCTTCTCAAAGTCCTCGTCCGATTCTGGTCTCCCCCTCCCTCCCTGAGATGGCGGAGGAAGGGCGGCTCACTCAGAGCCTACGTCACGTTTGGAGGGCGGAGCCTGTGCTTTCTCAGGACGGGCGGGGGGAGGAGCAATAGTCGGACTTTCATAGTTCCTGGTCTGTGACTGTCTCCAAGAAATCAGTAAGATTTCATACCTATTGTGTAATGGATGTTCCAAAACCCAAATTGTGCTTGTTTATGTGGAGAAGATACAATGTGAAGAGTTACTTTGCATGAGATGGGCCTGTACATGTTCTGGCTCCACTACGACAGCAACTTTAAAATCTCCAGGTGCTCAAAGTTCACCTGTTTAGGCAACTTCCGTAAACACTTTGAATGTATATGCGAGACACTTTTGGGATGTTTATAAAGTTCACACTGGAGATCACATACAAATCACATTTAACTGGAAATGTGAACGACCTTGTAAAAACAAAAAAACAAAAAAAAACAGATTTCACAAAAAATTGAATTGAGCATTAAGCCCTGCAGTCTGAACGTAGACCTAGATTTAGACAAACTTTATTGATCCACTAGGGAAATTACTTGGACACAGCAGCTCGCACATCACAATGTAATACAATAAGAAGCAGCGAAAATGACAAGAGACTGGTGTCAAATAAATTGAATTATCAGTGCATTTATTGATCTAAAATTGAATAAAAAAGTTCTTACTGTGGCATCATTGTCCCCATTGAGGTAGTTTAATGCCATACTGTGCACGTAAAGAAATAGCAACCCTAATCCTCCTGAAAAGTTATATAGTGCAGCTTTAACAATACTTTTCAGTTTTCCAATATGCTCCCTAATTTCACTCACTCTAATTAAAAATCTTTATGCTTTGTACTTTCGCACTAATTATACCACGGGTAGTGAGAATTCCAATGACATACTGCCTTGCGTTAATAGGAACTATTCATGATGGAAATGTATATTGTGGAAAGATAAGAAAAGTAACAATATCCAAATCTCTTGGTACAATATTTTCACGATATACATCTCACGGTACGATATTTATTGTGATATTTTGTGGAGGCTAAACAGCTAAAACTGTTAATATGCTATGTTTTCCTCTTAAAATGCCTTGACAAGATTTAATCCAAGACTTGACAAGACTTAAAAATCCATGTATCATTTGTTCATTTGTTTTTCAATATAAAACCAAAAATAAGAAAATGAAAAAACAACAATTTTCTTCATTATTTGTCTCTAAAACCAAAATGAAAAAACAGATAATGATTTGTTTTTTCAGTTTTCAATTTTGTGTTTAAATGAAAAATAGAAAAAAAGGGATAACGGCCGTTTCCCGTTTACGAGACTTCCGTGACTGCGATGCCGAACTGAACCAGGACTGATCCAGGTGCGGGACTAGAGCAGGACCAGACCGGGACTGAGACCGAGACTGAGACTGGGACTGAGACCAGACCACGATCAGACCGTGACCAGAGCGGGACTGAGACTGAGACTAAACCGGGACCAAACTGAGACTGAAACCAGACTAGGACCAGACTGGGACCAGACCAGAGGCTCAGAGCCCACAGCAGGGTCGGAACTCAAAGCTGGGACTCCGGTCTGGTCCCAGACCTGGATAAGTCTTGGATCAGTCCTTATGCAAAAGTGCAAAAGTCCTGCATCACAGTCACGGAAGTCACGTAAACGCGTTTTTTTTTTCCATTTTTCATTTAAACACAAAATCAAAAACTGAAAAAAAAAAAAAAAACCTGAATCAATTTCTGTTTTTTCATTTTGGTTTTGGAGACAAATAATGAAGAAAATATTTTTTTTCATTTTCTTATTTTTGGTTTTATATTGAAAAACAAATGAATGAATGATACACGGATTCTTAAAAGTGTTAGAACTGTTATTTCTTCTTGTAGTCTGCACTGAAATGGAGCAAAGGATCATGGTCTATGTAGTTCCCTCTGTCTTTTTTTTTTTACTATTGCTGCACCATAACTCTTCATTTAAGCAAAGAAACTTGTAATGGGTGTAAAGGTGGTGTCAGATTTTTGTGTATTTAAGCCCCAAAAACGCCGTCACCGTCTAAACAAAAGGCACTTCCTATAAAATAATTTGTCGTTTTTACCTGCAAGCTTTCTCGTGTAAACAGGCCCTCAGTTTCACAGGTGAGAAATTTGAGTTTGTAGCCATGATAGAAGCGAAATTAAACAATCTAGAGCTGCGCGTTTTGCAGTTTTTACGCACGCCGCAGTCATAGTCGTTCCTCCGCGAAATGCGTTAAAAGCTCCTCGTGGTTTAATGCTTACGAATACAGTTTGACTTGAATGAATCTATATTAATTTGGTCATTTTTCTTTTTTCTTTAAACCAAAATTAAGGATTTCATGGACCGTTTTTCCACTTGAAACAAAGCATCCGGTTCGTCTAACGTAATCCTCCATATTAACAGAATAAATAATGACCCCCAGTCCCGTTGACGTTCCCAGTGCAGCTAATGTGCCGTAGATTAGCGGATAAACGGCGGAGACTTGTGTCATCTCCCATCATCGACTCCCGTACGACTCCATTCATCTCGTAACAGCGGGTAATGGGTTCGCTCGGATAAAGATCGAACTGCTATCGGGGCTAATTCACTTTTCACATGCAGAGGCCCAAACTGTCTCTGAGCTGAGATTATCCAAACGGAGATCAATGGCCGCCGCGATGCTCTGATTACTGCACAGCCCGCTCACAGTCATAACTATACTGGCTTATCGTTCAGTATTCTCTGGGAGTGTGATGCTAACTGTGGGCTCTGCTCTGTCTGAGGCTTTATTAGACTTTAATTTGAGCTTTATTTTTACACAATCGACCAAAAAGAGCAGATTTAGCTGGAGCTGCGACAAGTGAGCAGATGTGTGTGTCTTAAACAAGTCTCTCACGTAAAAAATTAAATCTATTTTGTACCATATTTGTACCGCGCTCTGGATTATAAAGCGCACGGTCACTGAATGGTCTATTTTCGATCTTTTTTCACATATAAACCTCACCGGACTATAAGGCGCATTAAACGAAACACAAAAATTAGATAAGTCAGTCAAACTTTATTTAACACGTTCACAGTAACTCTCAACTTTGTTCAATTGTAACATGTAAAAAAAAATACTGTCTGAGATGCTAAATTGTTAAAGTATTCACAAGAACTCATAATTGAAATGTATATTGTGGAAAGATTTCTCTCTTTCTACCTTAGAGCAGACCAGTCATTAGTAGGACTGTAAGGATATCCAAGTCTCACGATACGATATCGTCACGGTATGAACCTCACGGTACGATATTTATTGCGATATCATAGGAAAGCTCACGATATGGTGTGGAGGCTCAGGATTAGGGATGTAACGATATCCAAATCTTTCAGTACGATAATTTCACGATATACATCTCACGGTACGATATTTATTGTGATATTTTGTGGAGGCAAACAAACAAAACTGTTAATATGTGACTTTTTCCTCTTAATATGCCTTGACAAGACTTAATCCAAGACTTGACAAGACTTAATCCAAGAAGACTTGACAAGACTTAAAAATCCGTGTATCATTCGTTCATTCGTTTTTCAATATAAAACCAAAAATAAGAAAATGAAAAAACAACAATTTTCTTCATTATTTGTCTCCAAAACCAAAATGAAATGATATTTATTGCGATATCATAGGAAAGCTCACAATGTGGTGTGGAGGCTCAGGATTAGGGATGTAACAATATCCAAATCTTTCAGTACGATATTTTCACGATATACATCTCACGGTGCGATATTTATTATGATATTTTATGGAGGCTAAACAGCTAAAACTGTTAATATGCTACGTTTTTCTCTTAAAATGCCTTGACAAGACTTAATCCAAGACTTGACAAGACTTAAAAGTGCTTAGAACTGTTATTTCTTCTTGTAGTCTGCACTAAAATGGAGCAAAGGATCATGGTCTATGTAGTTCCATCAGTTTTTTTTTTTTTTTTAAGCGTGGCTGCACCATAACTATTTTTACTCTTATTTTCTGCACTATATGGTGCTCTGGATTATAAAAGAGCACCTTTTTTCCACATATAAACCTCACCGGACTTTAAGGCGCATTAAACGAAGCACAACAGTTAGATAAGTCAGTCAAACTTTATTTAACGCGTTCACAATAACTCTCAACTTTGTTCAATTGTTACGCGTAAAAAAAAAAACTCTCTGAGACGCTAAATTGTTAGTGTATTCACAATAAGTCAGTCTCGTCATTATCCTAGTCAGTGTGGTTACTGTTCCCTGGCAGTTCAGTGATGATTCGGGTCTTGGTGAAAGCTCGGACCACAGTTGATACTGATCCTGAGCCCGGGCGTCCACGATCCGTTGGCAGATCGTGGCGTAAGTCGCTCGGCGCTGTCTCCCTGTATTGGTGAATGTGTGTTCACCTTCTCTCATCCACTGCTCCCACGCAGCTCGCACTTTCACTTTATAACAGCCTTGAGTTTAAAGTGGGCGTTGTAAGAGTGTCTCTTGACAGGTGCATTTTGATATTAAAACGAATCACAGTATGTATTACTCTTGATGCTCCTGTCTATGGGAGCCGTAATGCTGCAAGTGGTGTGGCTTTGTAGTTTACTAAAGTCGTACTAAGACACCCCAATAAATTCATATATAAGGCAATCTGGATTTTAAGTCACGCAGTCGTTTTTTGATGAAATGAAAGGCTTAAGTGCGCGCTATAGTGCGGAGAATACAGTATTTTGGACGCAACGAAATTCAGGAAAAGTAAAAGTCACATGAGGTAAAGTACTGTTGAAAGGCCTTTATTTAACTGACCAAAGCCAACATGACTCTTCATCAGGGCTTAGTTGGATTTTGTATTTTTTCTTGAGTTTTCAGACAATCTTAAAACATTTTTGGTTGTGTTTGTCAATGTGCGCATTGTGTTACTCCTGAACATTCCACCGTAGAGATACACGTAGAACACCCCCAGCGTGCGTATCACTGAGTATCAAGTGAAGTATCAAAATGAAAGTTGGAACAGTCATTTTGGGGCGTAGTATTTATCCTTTTTACTTTATCTTCATGGAGACGTGCAGCCTTTTAATATATCACGCTATTGAGCTTATCCCTAATTTCTTAAATTTGTTAGAAAAGTTGTCTGTTTCTTTAGGTTGGTGATTTGAGCCTCTGGTCGCTACTGGCCTTGTTGTTGTGTCTATTGCAGAGCTGGGGACTTGCGAGTCGTGACTTGGACTCTAGTCAAACTTGAATCACTATTTTTAGGACTTGAGACTTCACTTAATACAATAGACAAAAACTTTGGACTTGACTTGGACTTGAAGGTCAGTGACTTGGAACTTTACTCAGACTTGAGCCCTGTGACTTGAGAAGACTCGATGCTTCTCTTAAAAATATATGTTTTTAGAAAATACGGTGTAATACGGTACAATGCAGTGCTTAATTTGACAGGAACAAACTGGAACATGTCCTTTCCACTTCTGTTTGTTACTTTGGATGTAACTGAAGTCCTGTGATGTGATCCTTCCATTACACTGCAGACTACATGACAACAACTGTTATTAAACTTAAATTTAATTCTTTCTATTCTGACTGTAGACATTTAAAAAGAAAAAAATAGCATTTCTACACCTATATAAATGCTCATATGTAAAAATACCATGACTTTTTAAGTACAATTTGATTTAAAATTCATATAAATTGCAAAAACCAAAGCTATATTTGGTACTTTGGTTTACTGGAGGCTCGACTTGGATTTTCCTGTCTTTGACTTGGGACTTGATTCATATTTGAGGTTAAAAGCTTGAGACTTACTTGACTTGAGACTTGCAAAACAATGACCAACTCTGGTCTATTGGCAAGACACATCACAAGACACAAGATTTGTATAAAGCAAAGTGCAGTGTATTACCTGTAAATATTCAAAGTCTGTTTGAGATGAAAACAAGCCACTATAATTTAAAAGGAACCTACATGTTTAAAAAACCCAGATTCAAACCAAGGTTATAGCGAAACATAAAGGAGTTAATTTCATAAAGTCATACAAAGATATAAAAGAATCAAGTACAATGATGGCATTAAAAAATACATGAAGTCAAATACAATTAGTAAGTAAATCTTTATTTATACAGCACCTTTCACAGATAAAAAAAAAAATCACAAAGCGCTTTACAGAGCAATAAACAACATAAAAACAACATAAACAAGAACAAATAAATAGCAGTGTCTTGAGCTGCTTTTTAAAAGAACAATGTGTATGTATGAAAAAGAAAACTAAGTTGTTGTGCATAAAAGTGAAGAGTTCTGTTCGCAATTGATTAATAATTGTGCCTGAACTGAAATATACTGATTTGAAATGTTTTAAAGTAACTATCGGCGTAGATGTTTTGTCTTGAAAAGGGAAAAGGGGCAGATAACATAAGATGACTCTTCTTCTTTCTGCTCCTTTTCATTCATTCATTCATTCATTTTTTTGTATGTTTGATGTTGTGACACTGTTGATGTCTTTTTATACTTTATGAATGAAATAAATAAATAAAAGACTCACAATATCCATGCAGATGTGTTATTGTGAGGATTGTATTTGCCATAGTTAATCATCAGTCTGACCCAAGGCAGCTGTGGCTATACTAAGATTACCACCTCAGAAGTGTGACAAAATGGGTCCTTATATATATTTTTTAGATATTGTACCCTCAAAACCTTTATAGCTCATTAATTAGTGGCATTAAGATTTCAATTACTTGCACTGGTGACATACTGTGTGCCTGTTCTTTAACCTGATTGGCTGTGCTCACTGAAGTAACACTAACAGAGACAGTTGGTGAACCTCATCTGAACTCATTCCCAGCAAGAGCTATGGCAAATCTTCATGCTGCCAGCCCCTCCTATTAAAAAAAACAACACCTCATTTACTCAAAAATCTATACGTTTTGTTTTACGGCTTGGCTCCTTCGCTGTTGTAAACGTTATTATGAAGACAGTTCAGTGTAGAGTTTTTTCCAGTCATAATTTTTCACCTTTGAGACAAATACATATATTTATTGTCATTTATCATCAGATTTATCATTGTTTTTAATATAACGCAGATCTTCATTTATTCAACCAGGCCCTCAAATTATTTTTTCTAGTCTGCAGTCCTTTTCCCAAATATTTTTTTTCTTTTTTAAATGGTTTAACCCTGATCTGCAGCATCTTAATTCAGGGTTTAGTCCTGGTTTATTCATAGTTTAGTCCTGGTTTGTACTAGTCTAGTTTAACTCTGCTTCAGTACTTAATTTTGTATTTTACTTTTCGCAAAAAATGATTAGAGTAGCTGTTGTTTTATCATTATTAAAACTGATCTAGATATTTTGCGCAACCTGAAACTGTGCTAAAAGTGTCTGTCTCTAAAGAAAATTAAGTTGAATTGAAACCATAATTTTCTATATTTAATTTTTTGTGCCCTGAGAAACATTTGTGACCACTTTCCTTATCACCATCCTGGAAAAAAAAAATCTATTTTCAATCTCCCTTTTCAAAACCACCTCACGTTTTATGCATGAGCTCACTCCTAGTCACATCCTCCGCCGCTGTCTGCAATTAACCACTGTGTGACTGCACTCCGCTCGCCCGATTGGCTGAGTGGAGCCGAGGGGGGCGGGGTTTAAACACGGGTGAGGCGTCTGATTGGCCGGGGGCGATGCAGGGGGCGGCGTTTGCAGGTGGGAGAGGCAGTGAGCATCAGAAGTGGAGCAAGGAGGTGCCTTTTTCTTGTATCTATATTCCTGACTCCAGCTGTGTTAGAATATCAGACAGGTTTAGTTTACTGAGGAGGAGGAGAGGAGACGAGGAACTAGGAGACAAGGAGACAAAGCAAGTGTCTAGACCCAAAGAGGTGAGTTGGAACGACTGTTTTCTTTTTGTCTTTTTAATATTATTTATGTATTTTCGGCTACGCGCTTTGAAAATTGAACTAGTGTTGTTTCAAACTCGATTTTCAGAACTCAAAACTGATTCCGATCCCGCGATGATTATAAAAAACACTTTGATTTCGTGTTAAATTAACATTAAATCATCCCGTGTGGCCTTCTGTAATTTTTAAGTAGATTCATTTAACATCCTCAAATTTTGTGAAAAAAATAATGAAATCGATGAAAACATTGATTGAAAACGTGTTATAATATTTTGTTTTTAAGTAACGTTGCCATCAAAATGAGGTCTTAACCAAATCAGATGTTACACGTATGAACTTTAAATAAAAAGATGACAAAATATGAACTAAAATAGAGGCTTACAGAATGGTAAATCTGAGTTTCTTGCAGTAGCTTGCAGTGACATCTTGAACCACTTGCATTTTATTGTATTGCGAGTTGAATAAACGTCCTTGGTCCTCATTGTCACCAGCGTTAAAAACTGTTCTGAATGGATATAACATGTAATCTCTTCAGTACAGGATTCAATACAGGAAAATATTCGCTTTCCTGACAGAATTGTGTAAATGCTTTCATAGTATTTCCTTCCACGGTGTTATTCTATTTCAAAACTAGGCCCAGCTTGCGTTGAATGTACTTGACCGTCATGACTTCATCCATTTCCTTTCCTTTTTAAAAAAAAGCCATAATCTCCGGGACTGAAAAACTGCAAAAAAGTCTGACAATAATATCAAGGGCCGTCACAATATATAGAAATCTCGAGGATCTTTGCTTAAATTCGTTGTTCTGGTGCGAAAAGAGAAAGAACTACATTTACCATGATCCTTTGCTCATTTGCTTGTTTCAGTCCAGTCTTCAAGTTATTAAATTAAACATAGTTACATCTGAATTATTTGCATTATGACCGGGAAGAAAAGCATTTCACAGTTTTGTTAGGCTACACAAAATATCATAGATTGTGAAAATGTTGTATCGAGAGATTTAAATACTAAAATATTTCTAGTGACAAACCAATCTGCAGTCGTACTAGACAGAAAACAAAAAAAAATGCAACAATTTCAACCAAAAAAATGTATAAAAAATAGACAACAATGAGAAAAATAGTAACTAAAAATATATGTTTCTTCTCATTATCCGGGGTCAAGTCTAAGCAGGGAGAGTCAGACTTCCCACTCCCCAGACAATTCCTCCAGCTCTTCCGTTGGGATCCCGAGGCCCAGAGACAGTCCCTCCGGTGTGTCCTCTGTCATCTTCTTCTATTTTTAGTTTTAGTTCATGCAAGCTTCCATACTGCCGCGTTGTATTGAGGAGACAGGTGACGGGTAAAAATACTTGAAAATGTCCCTGTTTTCCAGTGTGATTTATTTAGTCAGCAATGGAACAGTGGCTCCTGCCCCAACTAGAGTAAGATCGTAATAAGTAGTGGTGGGCGATATCTTGATATTTTAAATACATCCAGATATTTTATAAGTAAGTAAGTTTTTGTTTATATAGCGCTTTTCACAAACATATGTCACAAAGACGCTTTACAGAGCATTACAGATTCATTATTCTAAACACAAAATGGATTCTGACATATCGTATACATTGATACAATGCTTATTTTAAGTCTGATTTTGCCAATTTACTTGTTTGCCTTCACTGTGCTTGAGCCTGCCTCCTTTATTTTGTTACCTCTCTCCTCTTGTTGTCTCATTCATTACTCACTTCTGCCGTGAAAGCCAAAAGTTGGTGCCAATCAAAGCTTCTAGCACCACAAACCTTTAGTCTTGTCCTTTAATCCGACACGAGCTGAACGCATCAGTGCACAAGGAGCGAGCTGATTGTTTCAGCGTTTATAGTTTATGCAAATGAGCCATGTGGTTTTAAGTTTCATTTCTGTAAAACGTAAACAAATGTGCTCAAAGCTGCATTAAACACATTATAATCTCAAACAAGCTGATGTGGTTCTATAGTCGTTATTGCAAAGAAGAAATTCAGTTTGTCGACTGGACAAGAGTTTATTTGGTCGATAACGCTCATCCACGCTGCTTCTTCAGTTCTGGACAGTCGCTGGTGGACACTTCCTTATATCTGTCTGCAGGGAGGAGCTAACTACACTGAAACTAAACTGAAACTGACACACCTACTTGTTTACAGTTTCTGTTTGTTTGTTAGCTCAGCCTAAACTACTCTGAGTGTGGGGTCTTATTAGCAGAATCATTCAGGAACATAATGAAGCTTTCACCCCTCTGGGCCTGACCTGGCTACACCTGTTGTTCTCTTGTTTGTTTTGATTTAGGTTTGAGGATTGAGTTGTAAATAGGAGATAGATAGAAGAAAAAGAGGTAGAGCGCATCACTGGGTCATAAAAAGTATCAAAAATAGCACTACAGTTGCT
Source organism: Boleophthalmus pectinirostris (assembly GCF_026225935.1). NCBI lineage: Eukaryota > Metazoa > Chordata > Actinopteri > Gobiiformes > Gobiidae > Boleophthalmus > Boleophthalmus pectinirostris. The sequence goes on from NW_026571133.1 coordinate 1,735,618, forward strand.
CTATGAGGGTTAAAACAATACTCTTTAAACACAAGTTACCCTTACTGGAAAATGTAAAAGTGGGCAAGGTAAAAACCCGAGGCACGAAGCCCTGACGAAGACCATCTTGCTGGTCGAAACTCGTTGGCGTCCCTTTATGAAATAAAGGACTTTTAATATATTCAGTCGGAGTGCCTCGGGTTTGTACCTTGCCCACTTTTACATTTTCTAGTAAGAGAAACTCTGTTTAAGGAGATAGATGGTGTCTGAGGTCTCCTTTTCTGTTATAATAGTTATGGTATTTATATGTTGTAAAGTTTATTTATGCAGAAGATTTGAATTAATAATCTGCTGCAGTGTAAAACTTATACAGTTGTGTCTGGAAACATTCGGTTTGATCTGCGTAATCGATTGTGGGATACATCACAGCTCCTCACCGCTGGTTTGGAACATGGATCTGTTAAAATAAGGAACCTCCCGAGCTTCCTCTGCTAAAGGAGCTCACGGTTATTTTACAGTTAAATTATTATTTTTGTATACAGGGATTTTTTAAAATGGAATTTGCCATATTTGTTTTTGAAGTAGTTTTTTTGGGGAGATTCTTTTTCCTCCACAGATATCAAGATAAATATCATGTAAGAGATATCGCAAAATATAGCAAGATATATTTTTCGCTCCATATCACCAGGCCCTAGAATAACTATGGGTTTCATAATGATGATACTGTAAGTTAGGACCATTGCCACAGCAGTTAACAATTCAAAACACAAAAATTTATATATATTTTGCGTGGTCCTCAAAACGTCACCATATTCACTGAAATCCATGCACACAGTCTCTAAATTCAGCGCGGTTTATTATTGCCTGGTTTGAAATGGTGTAAGTCTTGAGTAAATCTTTATGTAAATTCCCATTATCACAGTGTTGGCGTAACCTCTTTAGCCTCTTTAGCTTAGCCTCCGTGAAGGAACGAGACCAGCGGCTCTGAATATTGTATGACATCATGTTTGCTTCAGTGGGTAGAGCCTCGGCACTCGTGTAAAGAGCCGGCGTTATCAGGAAAACAAAAGGAACTCAATCAGCGCATTCAGTTTAAGAGTATAATTATAAAATACACGTAAATAGATAGACATGAGCTGTTGGTCTGTTGGATTTCAGACGGCGTCTAAGAGTTTGTGCCCGATTTTTCCGGTAAAATACTGTACGTCTTTCCCCGCTTCATGTATATTGTATAAGCAGCTCTGGAGGTCAGAATAAGTCAGCCGTGTTTCGTCGGCATCTGATTACAAAGTGTGTTATTTTCAGGAACTGCGTGTCAAAGGGTGTAGATGTAGATGTCAAGGGCTGTTAGCATGCTAGTTGTTGTGGGACAAACGCTTCGAAACTCATCGTGGTGAATAATTAGGATGGTCAGAATGCATAAGGTTGTTGTTGTTGTTGTTTTATTAAGGACAACAGAATATAACATTTAACAAAATACAATAATCAACGTTTAACAAAAAACAATCATCAGCATTTAACAAAAAACAATAATCAACATTTAACTACAATAATCAACATTTAACAAAATACAATAATCAACATTTAACAAAATACAATAATCAACATTTAACAAAATACAATAATCAACATTTAACAAAATACAACATCAACAATAATCAACATTTAACAAATACAATAATCAACATTTAACAAAATCACATTTAACAAATAACAACACATTTAACAAAATACAATAATCAACATTTAACAAAATACAATAATCAACGTTTAACAAAAAACAATCATCAGCATTTAACTAAAAACAATAATCAACATTTAACAAAATACAATAATCAACATTTAACAAAATACAATAATCAACATTTAACAAAATACAATAATCAACATTTAACAAGATACAATAATCAACATTTAACTACAATAATCAACATTTAACAAAATACAATCATCAACATTTAACTACAATAATCAACATTTAACAAAATACAATAATCAACATTTAACAAAATACAATAATCAACATTTAACAAAATACAATAATCAACATTAACAAATAACAAATTTAACAAAATACAATAATCAACATTTAACTACAATAATCAACATTTAACAAAATACAATAATCAACATTTAACAAAATACAATAATCAACATTTAACAAATACAATAATCAGCATTTAACAAAATACAATAATCAATTAAAAAACAACAACATTTAACACAATAATCAACATTTATACATAATCAACATTTAAACAAAATAAATAATCAATCAACATTTAACAAAATACAATAATCAACATTTAACAAAATACAATAATCAACATTTAACAAAATACAATAATCAACATTTAACAAAATACAATAATCAACATTTAACTACAATAATCAACATTTAACAAAATATAATCATCAGCATTTAACAAAATACATTAATCAACATAAAACAAAAACAAAAAACCCACAAAAACATAAAGCAACACCCACAACGAATACAAAACTACAAAAAAAAAGATCCTCAGATTTTTTATTTTTTATTTTTTTGGACTGACGTTTGTTTGCACGTGTAAGGAATTGGCCCTTGTTTTTTTTTTTTTGTTTTTTTTTTTTTTTGGTGAATCAGTTTAAATAAGAGAGTAATGTGGTTGGGGCATCCGGTGTAAAAGTCTGACTTGTAAGCTTTGGCGAGTTCTGATGACAAAAGGCAAATAGATAATAAAAAAAAAACTAAAAACTTTAAAGAAAAGCCAAGAAATTATGAAGACGATGGAGACTATGGGGAATCCTAATGCTGTGAGGTCAGACGGTTTCAACGAAGTGAAACCGGCTGATGATTCAGGCTATGGTTTGGGAGCGTCTCTGCTAAAAACAAGAACTCCCTGAATCAGTCGGTTAAATGAGCGAGTGAGGTGATTGTTCATCCTCAGAGCCGCCTGGACTCTCTGTACGCGAGACACTTACAGACGATGTCCCAGAGTTTTATAAAAGACGTGCAACATCCACTAAACTCAGAGTTTCAGCTGCTTCCCTCTGGTCAGAAGCTTTTAGTCCCAAGATCTAGAACGAATGCTTTAAAAGGAGCTTCGTTCCAGCTGCTATCGTACTTATTATTAATAAATTGTAATCTATTTATTTATCAATTTTAGTACGTTTGTCTTGGAAAAATCATGTGTTTTTATATATATTTAATATTTATTGTGATTTTAGTCAAGTGTGATGGCAAGGCAAGGCAAGGCAAGTTTATTTGTATAGCACAAAGTAATTCAAAGTGCTTTACAGAATAAGAAATACATAAAAATCATAATAAAAACAAATCAAAACATAAATAATCATGAAGATTAAAATTTTAAAAAAGAGAGACATAAATTGGTTATAACTTTGGATTACTTGGTTTGCTGTAGAGAAGCAAAGACGAGGATAAGATGTTTTGTCTGATAAAAGAAAATGAAAAGATCAGATTTTACTGAACCAAATTAAAAAATATTATTGATAGAAGAGGAGGAGACACGTCCACACAGCATGGTTTAGTCCTGTTAAATCCTGTTAAATCCTGTTTTAGTCCTGGTGTAGACCTGGTTTTAGACCTATTTTAGACCTGATTTAGACCTGGTTTAGATCTAGTTTAGACCTGGTTTTAGTCCTGGTTTAGACCTGGTTTTAGACCTATTTTAGACCTGGTTTAGACCTGGTTTTAGACCTATTTTAGACCTGATGTAGACCTGGTTTAGATCTAGTTTAGACCTGGTTTTAGTCCTGGTTTAGACCTGGTTTAGGTCTAGTTTAGGCCTGGTTTTAGACTTGGTTTGGACCTGGTTTAGACCTAGTTTTAGTCCTGGTTTAGTCCTGTTAAATCCTGTTTTAGTCCTGTTTTACTTCTGATTTTAGACCTATTTTAGACCTGGTTTAGATCTAATTTAGACCTGGTTTTAGTCCTGGTTTAGACCTGTTTTAGATGTGTTTTAGACCTGGTTTAGGTCTGGTTTAGATCTAGTTTAGACCTGGTTTACTTTCCGGCAATGAGTGGAATTTCCAATTTCCAAAAAAAAAAAAAAGGGATATAGCCCAAAATGTGAAAACAGGAAAATACCTCTGTGTAATCCATTTATTTCAACAAAGTAACTGTAATCCAATTACCACTCACTGAAACAGTAACTGTAACTGAATACATTTACTCATAATTTGTACTCTGATTACGTAACTTCGGTACATGTAATCTGTTACTCCCCAACACTGCGTGAGAATATTATTGTCAGTATCGCAGGTGAAGTGGTGATTTTAAAAGTCATTGAGAGATTGTTTTGTCTAAGTTTATAAAAATACAATCCTTATACTTTCCAAGACTACGAATGTACCGTGTGACCTTTTCAACACCGATATAGAAACTTCATATTCGACATTTTCCCAGAATTCAACCGCGCCTCAGCGTTATATTAATATGGATATGGGCACATTTGAGCCGCTGTCTGTCTGAAGATGTGGAATGACCAACCAGGGGCAGGTCACGAGGCGTTCACTGTCTGAAAGAAAAATGGAAAAGTGGGATAAAACTTCACTAACAAGACACTGGAGGATTCACGGGAAGTCCAGATAGTCCTTAAAAATGTGTGGTAGGTAGGACTGGGTGTCATTAAGAAGCTGTAGATGCGATACATACCTCGATACAGTGCACTTTCAATCGATACGATATATTTAAAATCGAATCGATACGGTTCAATAACAATAAAGGCTAAATCGTGGCTGGATTCGTGCCAGGACAGACTGAAAACGCTGATTTGAACTCATTTTAAAGACATACTATGCAGCTTTTCTTGGGTCTGCCACCTGCTCATCGACATAGAGATGTTGTTTAACTTGGAATTGTCCACAGTGAAGTTACAGGTCAGATCAGCGGAGAGGCAAGCCCACTCACAGTAGAATGTTTTTCAAGGTTACAAGGATCTATAATTATTACCAAATAGAAAAAAAACCAACAACAAACACACATTCTTGCTGGATCCGTGTATCACTTGTTTATTTGTTTTTCAAAATAAAACCAAAAATAAGAAAACAAAAACAGCTATTTACTTTATTATTTGTCTCCAAAACCAAAATGAAAAAATGGATAATGATTTATTTTTTCAATTTTTGATTTTGTGTTTGCATGAATATTGGAGAAAACCGGTAACAGCCGTTTCCTGTTTATCACGGATTGGCTGAATTTGTGAGCCGACCCCCGTTCATTGACATGTACGAAGGGCGGGACTTGGTCACTGTCTCCAGTTCTATATAAAACATCCATGATTTTATAACATGCACTCAGGCATAAGAACAAACGGAGCACCTTCGTTCATCCATTCATAAGAATAATGTTAGTAATAGTTTCTGTTTTGGCTGAATGTGCAAACATTACTTATTTATTTATTTGAGACAGGGACAGCGCACAATTTTTGCATTAACCTTAACAGGAGAGATTCATTGTACATCAGGATGTAGCATCAGTGTTAATTTCCACCTGTCGTCCCTGGGCAGGTTCATTGATTGATTGTATTTTACTGACCTTGACTATCAACTGTTCTGGAGACCTGTAGCATGTTTTGGATTGATGGGGTAAACCGCTCCGGTTTACCCCATCAATCCAAAACAACCTGGATGAAACCTATCCAGACACGGGCAGAAACATGCAAACTCCACTCAGAAAGGGATCGAACCCAGAACCTTCTTGCTGTGTTGCCACCATTTAAACTAGAGATGTGCGACCAGGGATCGGGCAGATGGCGAGAAATATATATATATATATATATATATATATATATATATATATATATATATATATATATATATATATATATATATATATATTTCATCCAGTCTCTTATCATTTTGCTTTAAATTAAAAGAACAAACCTTGAATATGACACAGATTTTTTCTGTTGCCATATGTTCGGGTTTTAGGGTTACCAAGAAGAAAGGACGTATTTCCGCGAAAAAGGACGTAGGTTTGCACATGGGTTTCCATTGTGCAATTTCCATAGGCGTATACATGTATGTCTATGGCACTTTCTGCTTAACTTAGGTAAATGTGTCAATTTCGGGTCACGGAAATGGGAAACAGTCGTTATCTGTTTTTTATTTTATTCATTTAAACACAAAATCTGAAAAACAAATATTTATCTGTTTTTACATTTTGGTTTTGGACACAAATAATAAAGTAAATAGTTGTTTTTTTCTTTGGTAACACTTTATAATAACTACACCTTATTTAGCCTTAATAAAGCATGAACAAAGGCTTAATTAATAATGAAGAAAGACTTAATTAATAATAATTCACACTTAGTAACTACTTAATTACTACCTTAATTAGCACTTGCACTTAATTTGCCTGTGCTGTAAATAGTTACTCATAATTATTTCATACATAATTACTCATGAACTAACCATTTGAGCATTTATTAATCATTAATAAGCTATGAGAGAATGATTTACTAATAATACAATGCAATGATAATTCAGGCAGCTGTTATCTGTTAGTTAAGTCTTGAGCTTTTCTAAAGTGAAGACTAATTATGCTTTATTAAGCATTTACTAAGCATGAATCATTATTAATTAAATCTTTGTTCATTATTAATTAAGTCTTTGTTCATGCTTTATTAAGGGTAAGTAAGGTGTAGTTATTATAAAGTGTTACCTTTTCCTTTTCTTATTATTGGTTTTATTTTGAAAAACGAACCAACGAACGATGATGTTGCCGTGAGTGAGCTCGCCTCTCCACTGCTCAGACCTGTAACTCCAGTGTCATACCACCTGAAATGTTCCGTAGTGCATCTTTAGCGCCAAAAATCACACACTCAGAGCTCCAGTAAAGTCGAAGTGTCCGGTGAAATCAGCCAACGAGATACGACCCCAATTCTGTTGAGATGAACCCTAACTGAACTGCTTTTATCACATGAAAATACACCAGTAATATCTATTTTTTAATGAATTTTGTCTGCAGAAGATGTTAAACTGCTGTTGCCGTTTGATAATTGTGTGTTTATTTCCAAATGTCAGGGCTCTGTGTGAGTGTGCGGTGGACAAACTCGTCTCCGGGGGCGTCATGGAGGATTTTGGGGGGAATTATTCTGCACCATCTGCCCGTTTTAGCAGCTTGTTTGTGAAATAAATGGGACAAAATCCAGACTCGAACTTCTTCTCTTTCTCTCCTCTTACATCCTTCTTTTTTTATCTCTCCCCCGAGCTCTCCTTTTCTTTCCACACCTCTTCTACCTCTTTGTTTTTACCTCTCTGTCTTCTCTTCTCTTTCTCTCTGTCCTTTCTTCTCTGTGACCCTCAATCACCTCTTCTCTCCTCCCCTTCCCCTCTCTATCCTTCTCTTCTCTCTTTCTCTTCATCTCCATCCTTTCTTCTTTGCACACTCGGTTCTTTCCCATCTGTCCCTGACTCTTTCTCTCGTTTCCCCTTTTCTCTTTCTTTCATCCTCTCCTTCCCTCCACTCCTGTCTTTCTACGCTCTCCTCCCTCCATTTTTCTCTCCTTCTCCTCCTCTTCTTCTTTCTCTCCCCCTTTCTCCCGTTCTCTGCATCTTTCTCTAATGCTCCTCCTCCCTTTTTCTCATTTATCTCCCTCCCTCCATCTCTCCTTCCATCCATAATCTTCACCTTTCTCCTTTTTCCCCCTTTCCTTCTTTCTCTCCCTTTCCCCTTCTCCCTCTTTCTCTCTCTCTCTTCCTTCTCTTTCTTTCTTTCTTTCTTTCTTTCTTTCTCTCTCTCTCCTTCTCTCACTTTCTCTCTCCCTCGTTCTCTCTCTCTTTCCATTTCTCTCTTTCTTTCTTTCTTTCCTCTCTTTCTCTCCCTCCCTCCATATATCATCTATCTTCTATCCATAATGTTTATCTTTCTCCTCCTCTCTCCCCCTCTGCTTTCTCTCTCTTTCCACTTCTCCCTCTCTTTTGCTCTTTCTCTCTGTTTCCTTCTTTCTCTCTCTCTTTCTCTGTCTCTCTCTCTTTCTCCCTCACTCCCTTTCCTTCTTCTCCTCTCTCCCTCTGTCTCTCCTTCCATCTTCTTTCTCCTGCCCCTCTGTCTCCCTTTCTTTCTTTCTTCTTTCTCTCTCTATCTCCCTGTCCCCTCTCTTCCTTTCCTTCTTCTATTCTCTCTCCTTACATCTTCTTTCTCTTCCCCTCTCGTTCTCCCCTTCTTTCTCTCTTTCTTCCTTTTCCTTCTTTCACTATTCTCTCTTTCTATCTCTCACTCTCTCTCCTTTTTCTCTTCCCTCCCTCCCTCCCTCCTTACATCTTCTTTCTCTTCCCCATCTCTCCTCTTTCTCTCCCTCCCTTCCCCTCTCCTCTCTTTCCTCTCCTCTTTCCTCTGTACATTTCTCCTCATTGTTTATTTAACCCTCTCTTTTCTCTTCCATCTCTCCTTCCATCTTCCCCCTCTCCTTTTTTATTATCTTTTACACGATTTTAAGTGACAAGTGACGTCACAAATGTATTGTCCCTCCTCTTTCTCTCTCTCCATCCCCCTCTCCTCTCTTTCCTCTCCTCTTTTTCCTCTGTACATTTCTCCTCATTGTTAATTTAACCCTCTCTCTTCTCTCTCTCCTCTCTCTTCCCTCTCTCCTCTCCTCTTCCGTGGGGGTGAGTGGGTTCGCGTGTTCCCGTCTTTTTACCCGGGACGCTCTCTCGCTCTCTCGCTCTTTCGCTCGCTGCTCCTGTGGGACGGCCGATGACGTTGCCGTGGCGATGCCGGGTCTGGTTCAACACAGTTCTGTCAGAGCGCGTTTTAAAAGAGGAGCCCATGAAATATTTAGAAAAGTAAAACCACACAGACTTTAAACGGGGCCGGTTCTGCGGGATTTTAATACTTTTTATTTTTCTAGTTTATTTTTCAAGTTTTGTGTAGTGAAAAACAAACTAACAAATAAAACGAGTGGAGCTTTTTCGCAACGGACGGAAGTGTCGCGATGTGTCATAATTATTTACCGCAAATTCTGACTAGAGCAGAGTTTTGTTATTACAGCGCGATCCGTGTGTCATTTGTTTATTTGTTTTTCAAAATAAAATCAAAAATAAGAAAATGAAAAAAACAACAATTTTCTTCATTATTTGTCTCCAAAACCAAAATGATAATGATAACTGATAATGATTTGTTTGTTCAGTTTTTGATTTTGTGTTTAAATGAAAAATGGAAAAAAACGGATGAAGTCCCGTTTCTGTGACTTAAACTGCGATGCCGGACTTTTCCACCGTAAAACTGACTGAATCAGGTCTGAAACAGGACTGAAACAGGACTAAACTGTTTTCAGTCCTCGTCTGGTCCCAGTCTCCATCCTGGTCTGGTCCCGGTCTCTGTCCTGGTCTCAGTCCCAGTCTGGTCCCGGCCTCTGTTTTGATCTCAGTTCCGGTCTGGTCCTGATCTGGTCCTGGCGTCTGTTCTGGTCTCAGTCCCGGTCTGGTCCTGACCTGGTCCTGGCCTCTGTCCTGATCTCAGTCCTGATCTGGTCCTGGCCTTTGTTCTGGTCTCAGTCCCGGTCTGGTCCCGGTCTGATCCCGGTCTGGTCACGGACTGGCCTTGGCCTCTGTCCTGATCTTAGTCCCGGTCTGGTCCCGGCCTCTGTCCTGATCTTAGTCCCGCTCTGGTCCCGGCCTCTGTCCTGGTCTCAGTCCCAGTCCCAGTCTCCGTCCTGGTCCTGTTCCCGATCTCAGTTCCGGTCTCAGTCCTGGTCCTGTCTCATGTCCTGGTCTCAGTCCTGGTCTGGTCCCAACCTGGTCTCCTGGTCTCAGTCCCAATCTCAGTCCTGGTCCTGTTCACGGTCTCAGTCCTGGTCTCAGTCCTGGTCTGGTCCCGACCTCTGTCCTGGTCTCAGTCCCAGTCCCAGTCTCCGTCCTGGTCCTGTTCCCGGTCTCAGTCCTGATCTAAGTTTTGGTCTGGTCCCAGTCTCTGTGCAGGTCTCTCTCCTGGTCTGGTCCCAGTCTAAGTCCCTCTCTCAGTGCCGTTCTGTTTCCGGTCTGGTCCCGGACCTGGTTTAGTCCTGGTTTAGTCCTGGTTCAGTCAGTATGTGGTGCAAAAGTCCTTCATTTTTCATTTTAAGTCATGGAAATGGGAAACAGCCTTTATCCTTTTCTTTTCCATTTTTCATTTAAACACAAATTCAAAAACTGAAAAAAACAAATCATTATCCGTTTTTTCATTTTGGTTTTGGAGACAAATAACGAAGAAATTTGTTGTTTTTTAATTTTCTTATTTTTAGTTTTATTTTGAAAAACGAATGAACGAATGACACACAGATTCAGCCCATCGGCCTTCAGTTTAATGCTTTACTGTGGAACATTCCAGGCAAAGCAACAGCCTCAGTAGTTTACAATGGCCAGAGTTGTTGACAAAAACTCTATAAATGAATATTCTCGTTGAAGTGGCAGCTGCGCCTCCCTCTCATTTCCTCTGATTTCAAGTGTTTCTAATCACATCTGCACCGAGAACCGAGCTTTTCAAAACACTTTCAGAATCAACACACTCAACAGGAGCTCGTTTATTTATAATATCTGTGTATTTCTAAAGATTAAATTATTACAGGGTTATAGTGTTTTCATTTTGGGTTTATTTTAGAAAAGGGTCTGTAACAAAGATCCATGTTGTTGTTTATCAAAAGGCTCCAAATTAATCGTCCTTTAAAGGGATATAAGTGTATAAGATTGTGGTTTAGTCCTGGTTTAGTCCTGGTTCAATCCTGGTTCAGTCCTGATCTAGTCTCCAGTTCAGTCTTGGTTTAGTCCCAGTTCAGTCTTGACTAATTCTTGGTTAATTCCTGGTTCAGTCCTGGTTCAGTCCTGGCTTAGTCCTGATTTAGTCCTGGTTCAGTCCCAGTTCAGTCCTGGGTTCCTGGCACAGTCTTTCATAGTCCTGGTTTAATTCTGATTCACATCTAGTTTAGTCTTGGTTCAGTCCTAGTTCAGTCCTGGTTTAGCCCTAGTCTAGTCTCCAGTTCAGTCCTGGTTCAGTCCCAGTTCAGTCCTGGTTCAGTCCCAGTTCAGTCCTGGGTTTCTGGCTTAGTCTTCCATAGCCCTGGTTTCTTGGTTCAGTCCTGGCTTAGTCCCGATTTAGTCCTGGTTTAGCCCTAGTCTTGTCTCCAGTTCAGTCCTGGCTTAGTCCTGGCTTAGTCCTGGCTTAGTCCTGGTTTAGTCCTGGTTTAGTCCTGGTTTACTCCTGGTTTAGTCCTGGTTTAGTTCTGGTTCAGTCCTGGTTTATTCCAGATTCAGTCCAAGTTCAGTCTTAGACTTAGACAAAGACAAACTTTATTGAACCACACGGGAAATTACAGTTCAGTTGGTTCAGTCCAGGTTCAATCTTGGTTCAGTCTTGGTTCAAGCCTAGTTTAGTCCTGGTTAGTCCTGATTAAGTCCTAGTTTAGTCCTGGCTTAGTTCTGGTTTATTCCGGGTTTGGTCTTTGTCTCGTCCTGGTTTAGTCGTGGCTCAGTCTTGGTTAAGTCCAGGTTTAGTTCTACTTGAAATATGGTTTGGTCTAGATTCAATCCTGGTCCAGTCCTGGTTTAGTCCTGATTCTTTTTGCCTTTTTAAAACTACAAAAAAAAACTAAAAAATCAATGGCCCCATGAACCTGCCACTGGATTTATGGTAAAATCTGACAATAGTTGAATAATTAACTATGATAATTCCAATATTGTTTCTGTCTGAATTAAAACACTTTGCTAATGAGCTGAATCTGAATTATTTGGGTTAATTTCAGAGTGGATAATTGAAAAGCTTCATACGCGTCATAATTAAAACTGTGAGGGTCTGAATTGGACTCATAATTAATAAAGCCACATAGATTAAGTATTAATTATAATCCTGTCATTCACACTGTGGTTCATTGAGCTCGTTATTTAGCGCCCCCTGGTGGTGAGTTATTAGTGTGTGGAGAGAGCCGTCTGTGTGGATCTGTGGATAAGACTCAAGTCGCTCAAGTGCACCAGGTCCATCTGCTCCTGGGGCAAGAAGACAGCGAGAATGAAAATGTAAAAAAAAAAAAAAAAAAAAAAAAAGTGTGTATGTTAAAAATCTAAAAAAATGTAAAAAAAAAAAAAAAAAAAAAAAAAAAAAGTGTATATGTTAAAAATCAAAAAAAAAAAAAAAAAAAAAGTGTATATGTTAAAAATGTAAAAAAAAAAAAAAAGTGTATATGTTAAAGATGTAAAAAAAAAAAAAATGGATATGTAAAGCTTGCACATTTTACAGCTTGCACTTATTTTTTCCATCATTAATTTAAACACAAAATTGAAAACTGAAAAAACAAAGCTATATACATACACACTTTTCATATAAATCGTTTTTGGAAATAGTGTTATTTTGTTAACACGATTGCCTAAAATGTTGGACATGTTTTTTTTGTTTGTTTTTTTTCATTTTTTCCATTATTCATTTCAACACAAAATTGAAAACTAAAAAAAACTATTGTTATCTGTTTTTTCATTTTGGTTTTGGACACAAATAATGAAGAAAATAGTTTTTTCGTTTTCTTCATTTTAGTTTTATTTTGAAAAACGAATGAACGAAGAATACACGGATTATAAATTTATTATAATTATTATTTATATCTTAGTAAACGCAGCATCCATGGTGTTTAGGTGTTTGATTTTCAACAAAAACGAGAAAGACTAACTAAAAAACTGTTGGCTTATGCTTGGTAGTTTGTGACTGTAATATTGGATGGATTTGTTTCATTCATTCCTTTCATTCATTTATTTCTTTGTTTGAGGTACAACAAAATTCGAAAACAATAACAAAAATAGTGATATATGCATGACATATTTGGGACCTGGTGCTCAAAAGGAGTAGGATGAAGTTTAAAAAACTTATAGAGTCCTACCCCAATTGTTTTACATAATCACGTGGTTCACTTTTTTTTATTTTATTTTTTTTATTTTAATCACCTTTGGAGTGCTTACGTGTCATTTGCAAAAAAATATACCCACATATATACAAAAACATATCCACATATACTTACATACATATGCAAGTACACATTTGTAAACACATATGTACATACAAACATACATATACACATCATAGATATCCAGTACATATACTCAATATAAATGTTTACATATACATACATGCAGAAACATATTTTCGTTTATAGTCATACAAACTAATAATTATGTTCATCTAGGTACAAAGTTTATCGTTTATGATCATATAAAATAAACAGCAATGAGAATGAAAAATGTAAGGATTTTTTGTTTTCGTTTATGGTCGTACAAACCAACAACGGCAATGAAGAAGGCACAAGAGTTTAACATTTATGATCATACAAAATAAACAGTAATGAGAATGAAAAATTTAGGGATTTTTTGTTTTGTTTTTTAGGGAGTTGTTTTTTAACTGTAAAAAGAGCAGTGCCTCCAGTTAGCTTCACCCCCAGAGAATACGACGGCGGCGGTGGTGATGACGGGGATGTTCCCTGCAGCCACATTTCATTCTAATCTCAATAAAACATTTTTCATTTTTTTCTGCCAGTCTCCTCCACACATTAATCTCAAAGGATACAAAAAGGAAATGGCAAATAATGGATTTTGAAATGAAAAATTGTCAGTCCATCTACAGCCTGGAAATTGTGTTTTTGATTTGATACGTAAAAGTGACGCTTCGTTTTTTCATGTAATTTTGTTCCTGTTTTTTCTTGTTTCGCTTTGTTGCAGTTGACAAATAAAACATTCTTGGTCTAAAATGCAAAACTTTAATACATATGTTGACAATTCAGGTTCAGACTTCTCAAACTTTATTGATCCACAAGGGAAATTACAGTCCTGGTTCAGTCTTGGTCCTGTCCTTGTTCAGTCCAGGTTTAATCTTGGTTCAGTCCTGGCTTAGTTTTGGTTTATTCCAGGTTTAGTCTTTGTCCAGTCCTGGTTCAGTCGTGGCTCTGTCTTGGTTCCAGGTTCAGTCCTGGTTTAGTTTTGTTTCAAATATGGTTTAGTCTAGATTCAGTCCTGGTCCAGTCCTGGCTTAATATCCTAGTCTAATCCAGGTTTGGTCTATGTCCAGTCCTGGTTTAGTCCTGGTTAGCTCTGATTAGGTCTTGGCTCAATCCTGGTTTAGTTCTGGTTTATTCCATGTTCGGTCTTTGTCCAGTCTTGGTTCAGTCGTGGCTCAGTCTTGGTTCAGTCCAGATTCAGTCCTGGTTTATTTTTGCTTCGATTATGGTTTAGTCTAGATTCAGTCCTGGCTTAGTCCTGGTATAATCCCGGTATGGTCTTTGTCCAGTCCTGGTTTAGTCATGGCTCAGTCTTGGTTCAGTCCAGGTTCAGTTCTGGTTTAGTTTTGTTTCAAATATGGTTTAGTCTAGATTCAGTCCTGGTGCAGTCCTGTTTTAGTCCTAATCTCATTCATCCAGGTTTGGTCTATGTCCAGTCCTGGTTTAATCCTGGTTAGTTCTGATTAAATCCTGCTTCAATCCTGGTTTAGTTTTGAGTCAAATATGGTTTAGTCTAGATTCAGTCCTGGTGAAGTTCTGGCTTAGTCCTAGTCTAATCGAGGTTTAGTCTTTGTCCAGTCTTGGTTTAGTCGTTTCTCAGTCTTGGTTCAGTCCTAGTTTAGTTTTGTTTCAAATATGGTTTAGTCTAGATTCAGTTCTGGTGCAGTCCTGTTTTAGTCCTAGTCTCATTCATCCCGGTTTTGTCTTTGTCCAGTCCTGGTTTAGTTCTGGTTAAATCCTGGTTCAATTCTGGTTATTTCTGGTTTAATACAGGTTTAGTCTTTGTCCAGTCTTGGTTCAGCCCTGGTACAGTCCTGGCTTTTCCTAGTCTTATCCCGGTTTGGTCTATGTCCAGTCCTGGCTTAGTCCTAGTCTGATCCAGGCTTGGTCTATGTACAGTCCTGGTTTAGTCCTGGTTCCTTTTGCTTTTTTACAACTGCAGAGAAAAAATAAATAAATAAATTGAAATGAAATGAAAAATTGTACGGCCTGGAAATTGTGTTTTTGTTTTGATCCATAAAAAACATTCTTAGCCTAAAAAGCAAATTGTAGTTAGTTGAAAATTTTATATGTTTACAATTAGATGTACTTTTTTGTTTACATTTATTAGTATTGCCTGGAAATTGTGTTTTTATTTGATATATATATCGTAAGTGCTGCTTTGTTTCTCTTTGCAGTATAATCATTTCTAGATATTTGAACTGTTTAAAATTCCAATATGTCCGTGTTATGATTATTAATTCTACTTTTTTAATCATTCATGTATTTACCTTTAGGGCTGTTAACAATGTGGACGTTTCTAGCCTAATTAAAGTAAGAATTAAATCTTTTGTCGGTGTAGTTTGGTGTAGAATTGTGTATTTTTGTGTGTATTTTGACTATAAAATTCTTATAAAAGTCTTACAGCACCATTTAACTCCCATTTTGACCGTAAATTGTATTAATGTGCTGCTGTAAAGTTAATCTGCAATTATCTTTTATGGCCCTATTGATTTTGTGAGACATGAAGTCCCCAAATCAATAAGTGTAATAACTCCGGTTTCTTTGAGCCATTGTTCCTCCATTTTTAGTCGATCTCTGAGTTTCTCCTTTGGCTCTTGCGCAATATAAATGTCGTTAACGTAATAAATAGGTTTAGAAATTAAGTGATTCATGTGTGTTGGAGGAATCTTTAATCGCGTATTTTCAGCAGAGTTGGGTCATTTTGGTACAAATGAAAAAAAAAAAAGCGTGACCTGCAGCTGTGCATCAGAGGTGCCGACAGCTCCCATGCACTTTCCCGCATATACGAAGAAAATGTGTCTTCCTGTAGTCTGGATAAAGAAGTGGATTAAGGGAATGTGACGTCACCCACGGCGTTCGGCTCCAGTCAAATGAAGCTCATCGAGGCTTGCGGTTACAGAGGTGAATTCATTTAAGGACAAAATAGAGAAACAAAAACACCAGGATCATGTAAAGCAGGTTAACACTGAATAAAACTGACAAGCCTGACAGCAGCAGTTACTGAGAAGGGTGTGACATAAATGTTCAAAAATTACATAAAATCCAGTGCAATATGTTTGTATATTGTGCGTAAAAGTGAAGATTTCTGTTTCCAGTTGATTAATATTTGTCACTGAAATGAAATTTATTGATCAGAAATGCCATCCATCCATTTCCTTCCGCTTATCCGTGGCCGGGTCGCGGGGGCAGCAGTCTCTAAGCAGGGGCTCCCTACTACTTCCTTCACCCCAGACACTTCCTCCAACTCTGAGGCGTTCCCAGGCCAGCCAAGAGATATAGTCCCTCCAACGTGTCCTGCGTCTTCCCCAGGGTGCTCTGGTGGAACATGCCCCGAACACCTCCCGAGGAAGGCGCTCAGGAGGCATTGGGAACAGATGCCCAAGCCTCAGCTGCTCCTCTTAACGTGGAGGAGCAGCGGCTCTACTCCGAGCTCCTCCCATGTGACTGAGCTCCTCACCCTATCTCTAGGGGAGTGCCCAGACACCCTGTGGAGGAAACTCATTTCGATCGCTTATATCAGCGATTTTGTTCTTTCGGTCATTACCCAGAGCTCATGACCATAGGTGAAGGAATGAACGAAGACTGACCGGTAAATCGAGAGCTTCGCCTTTCGACTCAGTTCCCTCTTCACCACAACGATCCGATACAGCGACCGCATCACTGCCGACGCTGCACCGATCCACCTGTCAATCTCACGCTTGAGATTGATTTGAAATGTTTTAAAGTTACACTAAGTGTTAACATGTCTGGAAAAGGGGTCAGAAAACATAAGATTCTTTTCATTTTTGTATGTTTAACATTAGGACACTGTTAATGTCTTTTTATACTTTATGAATAAAATAAATAATAAAACAAACAAAAAAATTCAATACAAAGTTATTTGGACCCAGAGTGAATGGAGCCAGAAGGGCGCCCATGTTCACTTCCTATTTTGCAACGAGACGGTTAAGGGGTTAAAAATGTTCATTTGTACACAGGTCTTGCTGAGTACTGCCGCTATCTAATATACAAGTGTTTCATGGTCCAAGAATCAGGAAGTGTGTGGTCAGCATGCTAGTTGTTCTGAGCTTTACCGTGATGCAGTGAAAAACTACGATGCTCTGAATGCTCAAGGGTCAGTGAGGAATAACTTTGGATCACTACAAACTGTTTCAGGTTGTTGTTTTTTTTGTTTTTTTTTTTTACATTTTTGAGACACCGGCTTTGGTCTCGCCTGATCAGATTTATAATAAAACACAAAGTCTTGTAAATGTCTTTTTGGCGTTGCTGTGGAAACGGGTCTGAAAAGCGTTTATTGCCTCTGCCTGTGGTGCTTCTTGCTCAGACGGGGAGCAGCTGCGGACCCCGGTGTTCTCAGACCGACTGATGGCTTCTGATGGCCCTAATGACGTTGTAGATTTGAGCGCTGATGGTTTGTGACAGTTCGTTTAGACCTGATTAAATGTCTGTGTTTGGGCCATATGCTCCTGGTTCAGAACAGACACCGCAGAGATCGAGCTACGACACCCGAGATCTTTTGTCCTTGTTTTGGTGAATGAGAAGCTTAATGACCAAATAGAGACACAATTCAAAGTTAATCAGGCTGAAACTGATTAATAGAACTGTATTTTCAAATTTGTGTCCGAGTGGTTGTGTAATCTTAGTTTTTGTTTTTGAGTAACATAGATTAGTAAAAAATATAGATGTTTTATTAGTGGTTGTACCTGCTTATCGTGGGAATATCAGGTACCACAGTGGGGCAACAGTGGCTCTAGAAAAGGGGTCTCCAAACATTTTTCCTCCAGTGAGCCTCCTTTAAAAAACTAAAATGCCAGAGAGCTACTCATTTTAGTAGTCGCAAGAAATTGAGTGCCGTGCTTTTCGGATTATAAGGCGCACTTTAAAATCCTCGAGAGTGCACCTTATAATCCGCTGCTTCTTATGTATTAATTCTGGTTGTGCTTACTGACCTCAAACTGATGTTATGTGGCACACGACACTCAAAAATCTGTCAAAATGTTTTAGTACGACTTTGGTAAACTATGAAGCCGCACCGCTTGATGGATTGTCTGAGCATTATGGCATTTTGTTTCTGTAAAACAAATGTGCGCAAAGCTGCAATAAACACATTTGTACTTAATGTATATTTGAGTCCACCTTGTAGGAAATAATAAAAAAAAAAAAAAAACACACATTCACATTCATAATAAACGTTCACTAAGATAGGGAGGCAAAGCCGGGCGAATTATGCCACAATCTGCCGATGGATCGTGAACACTTGAGCTAAGGATCAGTCTCAAGTGTTGTCCGTTTGTTTCTCTTAATGCGCTTTATAATCCGGTGTACCTTATGTATGAAAATAGACCAGAGAATTCAACATTGCTGATATTGTGCTTTATAATCCGGTGCGCTTTATAATCCGAAAAATACCATAATTATAAGAGCCACGGTCTTAGATAGGAACAGTTAGAAGCCTTTAGAACATAAACCATTTTCAATGTATTCATAAAGAAAGTAACGAAAACGATACATTTACAATTTTAATAGTCATTCTATTCATGAAATTTTAGTTAATTATAATTCAGAAATTCCTTGGTGAGGTACTTGGAAGGGGGTGGAGAGCTACTGGTGGCTCCTGAGCTACAGATGGTGGATGCCTCGTCTCCATCGGTCTACACCAGGGCAGCTGTGGCTACAATAGTTTTTTGCCGAGTGTAGAGTGTGGATCTGCAATTCGGGCATCAAATCATTGTGCGAACTTCTATATTGGACTGGTGATTTGAAGAGATCTGACGTGGCTACTCAGAAAATGATTAAGAAATAAAGAAAATAACATTCTCTATACAGTAAACCAATATTTTGAAGTGATTCTTGAGCATATATAAGATTTTGCCGTCACTTGCTCTAATATAATCTATGAGCTATTATAAAAGTTTGTGCATCTTTTTAAATGTTTTTATTTCCCTGTGTGTTTTTTTGCAGTTGGGACGACAGCAGTTCTGTGAGCAGCGGCCTGAGCGACACTTTGGACAACATCAGCACAGACGACGTGAACACTCCGGCCTCGTACACCGGGGGCAGCAGCGCGCAGAGGAAGAGCAAAGCGGGACAGGTGAGCAGAAGAAGTCGCTCAAACATTTTATTTAAATCACGTTTGGAAACACGCGGATGACGACTTCCGGTGTAGTTCCCGACACTGGGCATGTGATAAAACCGTGGATTCAGCAGCAGCGTCTTCACAACCTGCCACAGCTTTTCATGAGGGACGTGACTCTGATTGTTGTAACTGTTGATCTGCCGAACATAACGGAACGCTACAATTACATCTTTTTTTTTTTTAATTAGACAAAATTATAATACACAAATTAATAGGCAGTTTATAAAAGGAAAAAAGAAAGAATTCAATGACATGTAGTTGAAGAAAACCGGGGCATTTTCTCAGTTTTCCCAGATTTTGTCCGACTTACTTTCGCCAAGTCGTCATCCACATTTTCCCAAACATCTTCCGGTTTTATGGCCTAAGCGTGAATAGAGCCTTTTAAAAGCTACAATGTGTAACTTTTCTGGTGGAGGGTTCATCAAATGCTTTTCTCCGTGAAGACGTTATTGCTTACTTGCTTGCTGGAATGTCACGTTGGCGTACACGACGTCGTCACACACAGAGAGCATGCTCAGTGTTTACAGAACATCAGATTTGGGTCACTTCAGGCCGCAGTCTGAACGTGGCCTATTTAACACAAGTAAAACTACTGAACCAAACCAAGTAATGAACATGAAAACCTGCTGTAAGGACTTTAAAATGTGACGTTGGTGGATGGTCCGCTACTCGTTTGTGTTCACGGTAGGGATGGGCATGATTAGTCGATTTAGAATTTCGTCGATTATGCTCATTTTTTAATCGACAAACCGACTGTAAGTTGCTGTGACCAATCGTCTGTTTTTCACATCCTGTCCTGGCCGTCCGGGTTTCTAATTTTTTTTATAAAGTGATGCAAATGTTAGCGTTTTTGTTTCCTTTCAATGGGACATTAAACTGAGCGTCTCTCGTAGCGTCTGTGACTCAGAAGGAGCGAGCAGACACAAACAGTCGGTCAGTCTGCAACATGCAGAAGCACAAATGCACATGAGTTGTACAAGAAATTCCCTGCTTTCCAGTCGAGACAAGTGTGAGGCCATGTCCACAGTGTACAAAGCATGTTTCGGTGTCCAGTAGGGATGGGCATGATTAGTCAATTAATCGATAATTGATCATTAAGAATTTCATCAATTACGTTCACTTAAATCGACAAACCAAATGTAGGTTGCTGTGCGTAGTGTGACCAAACAGGGTCTGTACATGTGTCTCTCTGCACTCAGAAGGAGCGAGACACAAACAGAAACATTCAGTCAGTCTGCATCGTACCGAATGCGTATTTAAATGTGTATTTAATGATGACTTGTATAAGAAATTTCACGCTTTCCGTTTCCGGTCGGGACAAGTGTGAGTCCATGTGCACAGTGTATAAAGCAGCACATATGTTTCTGTGTCCAGTGGGAAAAAGTTTTTCCAGGTGAGAGTCGCTCAATGTCGATGACGAGTCCCCACCTCCCTCCCCCCGTACGGTGTCCTGGTTTTGACAAACGCAAATATGGTCACACTAACCTGTATTCACCTGAGTCATGTCTTTTAATCCGACAGAAGTTGAACCACATCAGCGACACAAGAGCTTTTTTTTCTTCGCTTAGTTTATGCAAATTAGCCTTGTGGTTTTAAGTTTTGTTTCTGTGAGAGTTGCACAAAGCTGCATTAAACACATTATAATGTCAAACGGGCTGATGTGACTCTAGAGTGGTTATGGTTTATATGTCGTAAAGTTGAATTTATTTATGCAGATTAGTAGTGCAGATAGAAATAATAATGATGATCATTTTAATATAAAAACATTAATGATTCATCGAAAATCAGTAGTTAATTCTCCTGACGATCGATTAAGAAAATTTTATCAAATGCCCATCCCTAGTTCACGGAGATGTCATTTCTCTGCCTGGAATGTTCCACAGTGGGGCATTAAACATATCTCTCTTACATTTGTTCAGTTCCAGGTGTTTTATTGCACAAAAATACATTAAAAACATGAATTCTTACCATGTGCCGGCTCCAGTGTGATGACAGAGTTTATTTCCGTACTGTGGAATAATCAAAGGCAAAACAGGGAGAAGAGAAGTCGGCGGACCCTCCAGGAGAAAAGTTCCGCAGTGCACCTTTTACTCTGTGTTCCGGTCTGGAGCTGTGTCAGATGTAAATGAGTCTGGCAGGACGCTGGCTCCTTCCTCGTCGTGTATTTTGCGTTTAGTGTTTTACATAAAGTCAGGGCCAGGTGTGAGCGTGAGGGATGACAGGGGGAGCTCAAGGGCGCTGCTTTTATCCCTCTTTCTACCTCCTCTCCCTCTTTCTTTCCTTATATTTTTCTCTCTTTCTTCTTTTGTTCCTTTTTTTCTCTATCTCCTTGTATTTTGCGCTTTATCTCTTTGTATTTCTCCCTCCTCCTGCTCTCTCTGTCTTTCTCTATCTCCTCCCCATCCCTCTCTCACCCCCTACTCTCTTCTACTGTTTTCCTCATTCCGTTCTCTCTCTTTCTCTCTCTTCTCTTGCTCCATCTGTCATTCTCTATCTCCTCTTCAATCATTCTTTCTCCCTTTCTTTATCTTTTGCTCCCCCTCTCTTCATCACTCCTTTAGCTCCCTCTTGCTTTCTCTTTATTCATATCTTTTACTCGTGCTCTTTCGCTTTCTTTCCCTCCCACTTTTTTTGCTTAGTCTCTCTTTTTTCCGCTCCCCTCTCTCTCTCTCTCTCTTCTTACACCCCGTTCTCTCTTTCTTCTATCTATCTTTCACTCTATCACCCTTTTTTCTCGCTCCCCAGCTTTCTCTCTTTTTTCCCATCTTTCCCCTCTCTCTTTCTCTCTCACTCCACTCCCTTGCTTCTTTCATTATCTTCCCCCCCTCTCTCTCTCTTCTTGCACCTCTCTCCCACTTTCTCTCTCTCTCCCCTCTATCTATCTTTCACTCTCTCTCACCATCTTTCTTGGTCTCACAACCCTCCCTCTCTCTTTCTCCCCCCTCTCTCTCACACACTTCGCTTCCTCGCTCCATTTCATTTTCTTTCCCCTCTCTCCTCTTTCTCTCTCTCTCCTCTTGTACAATTTCTCTATCTCCTCCTCTGTCCCTCGAACTTTTTCCTTTTCTTCCAGCCCCCTCCACTGTTTTTCTCCTCCATCTGTCTCTCTCTCTCTCACTTGTTCTCTCTCTCTGTCTCATTCCGCTCCCTCGCTTTCCTTTTCATTTTCTTCCCCCTCTCTCCTCTCTCTTCTCTCTCTCTTCTTGCACCTCTTTCTCTCTCTCCTCTAGCACAATTTCTCTAGCTCCTCCTCTATCCCTCTGTCTTTTTCCTTTTCTTATTTTTGTTCTTTTCCAGTCCCCCTCCACTGTTTTTCTCCTCTATCTGTATCTCTCTCTCTCTCTAGTTCTCTCTCTTTCTCTCTCTCTCTACTCAGTCTTACTCTTATCTTTCCCCTGTCTCCTCTCTCTCTCTCTCATTTCTTGCACCTGTCTCTCCCCCTCTCTGTTTCTCCTATTTGCCTTTCACTCTGTCACTCTCTCTTGATCTCTTTTCGCCCACAACCCTCCGTCTCTCTTTTTGCCTATCTCCCCCCCTTTTCTCTCTCTCTCTCTCATTCTGCTCCCTCGCTCCCTTTCATTTTCTTTCCCCTCTCTCTCTCTCTCTCTCTCTCTCTCTTCTTGCAGCTCTTTCTCTCTGTTTCCTCTTGCACAATTTCTCTAGCTCATCCTCTGTTCCTCTTTTTCCTTTTCTTATTTTTTTTGCTCTCTTCCAGTCCCCTCGTTTTCCTCCTCTTTCTCTCTCTCTCTCTCCTCTTACTCAGTCTGTCCCTCTCTCCCCCCTCTCTGTTTCTCCCCTCTTCCTCCCCTATCTCCTCTCTCTTTCTCTCTCACTCTTCTTGCACCTCTCTCCCACTTTCCCTCTCTCTCCCCCTCCTATCTAGCTTTTACTCTCTCACCCACTTTCTTGCTCTCTTTTCTCCCTTTCTCTCTCTCACTTCTTCGCTTCCTTGCGCCATTCCCCCCCCCCCCCCGCTGCTCTCTCATTCTCTCTCTTCTCTTACTCAGTCTGTCCCTCTCTCTCCCCCTCTCTGTTTCTCCCCTCTTCTTCTCTCACTACGCTCCCCCTCTCCCTTTTTCATTTTCTTTCCCCTATCTCCTCTCTCTCTCTCTCACTCCGCTCCCTTTCTTTCTTTCTTTCTTTCTCCCCCTCTGTTTCTCCTATCTAGCTTTCACTCTCTCACCCTCTTGTTTGCTCTTTCTTCTCTCATAACCTTCTCTCTCTCTTTTTGTCTATCTTTCCCTCTCTTTCTCTCCCTCTCTCTCTTTCTCTCACTTCGCTTCCTCGCTCCATTTCATTATCTTTCCTCTCTCTCTCTTCCTCTCTCACTACGCTCCCCCTCTCCCTCGCTCCCTTTCACTATCTTTCCCCTATCTCCTCTCTCTTTTGTCTATCTTTCCCTCTCTTTCTCTCTCTCTCACTCACCTCTCTTGCTTCTTTCATTTTTTTCCCCTTCTCTGTCCTTCCTCTGTTCCTCTATCTTTTTCCTTTTCTTATTTTTTGCTCTTTTCCAGTCCCCTCCAGTGTTTATCTCCTCTCTGTCTTGCTCTCCCTCGCTTCCTTTCTTTATTCCCTCTATCGTCTTTCTCTCTCTCTCTCTCTTCTGACTCGCAGCAGAGGCACCATCTGTCCTGGGTGGGCTTCTTATCAGACACAGAGGGTGTGTCAGATTGGACAACAATGGATCTAAAGATAGCGCAAACTTCTCACAAACTTCTGTCGTTAATGAAAGTCGGTTTTGAGTTCGTCCCCGGGTAAATCGAGGTGAAATAAAACCTCGACGTGCGCTCCGACGAGGTGCATCTGGGCTCCCGATAATTTATGTTAGAGTTTGTTTTCATACCTGACGGTTTCAGTTTCGTCCAACCAAAAGATAAAATAGAACCGGAGCGAACCAGGACTGGACCAGGACTGAACCAGGACTAAACCAGGACTGAACTAGGACTAAACCAGGACTAAACCAGGACTGAACCAGGACTGAACCAGGACTAAACCAGGACTGAACCAGGACTAAACCAGGACTGAACCAGGACTGGACTGAACCAGGACTGAACCAGGACTAAACCAGGACTGAACCAGGACTAAACCAGTCCTGACACTCAGGACTGAACCTGGTTCAGTTCTGGTTCAGTCCTGGTTTAGTCCTGGTTCAGGTCACTACAGGACAGTCCTGCAGATATCATGAGCCTATGCAGTTTGTTTTCACTGTTGCCAATAACAAATATAAAAATAAAACTTAAATGTCAAACATTTAAGTTGTATATTATATATATATATATATATATATATATATATATATATATATATATATATATATTTTTATTATATATCTCTCACGTCAGGAAAAGTGGGTGGACGGCGAATCCCCACGTACCACGCCCACTACACCCCTGACTGTAATTGAATAAATGTAAAGTAGAGCTGTTTAATGTCATACTATGGAACATTCAAGGCAGAGCAATGACACATCCATAGAAACAAGCAGGTGATGGACTCTCAACCAAAAAAATGACACAGTGCATCTTTAAATTCCCTGTACCTGCAACAGTTGTCTTGTTCTAGTACAGATATATTCATTCTATAAGTAGCTCTTGAGATCAAAATAAGTCAGCTGTGTTCTGTTTGCATCTAATTTTAAAGCATTTTATAATTTGATAATGTGTCTGAAGTGTGTGTTAGCATGCTAGTTGTTTAGTGTTAGCTTTATCATAATGGCAAAACTCTTGAAGTTGTGAAAAGCATTTATAAAACTCAAAATTGCGGGGAATAATGTGAGTGAGGCGTGACTTTGGACAACTGCAAACCGTTTAAAATGATCTAGTTTTGTTTTTCACATTTTTCAAGGGCAGTGCTTTTAATAGTTCATTGATATTCATGTATTGATCCCCATTTTTCTCTCCCCCCCAGTCCCAGAGAGGCAGCCGGTCGAAGCATGCAGAGTCAGAGGTGAGCAGTAGCTGGGCCGGAGCAGAGGACCTGAAGAAGGTGGAGGAGGAGCAGGACGGAGGAACCATGGACCAGAGCGGCGGATCTCAGAGATGGAAGCCCACGGCGGCATCTCCCTCTGCCCAGACACAGACCCACCAGGCCCACCAGACCCACCAGACCCACCAGACCCACCAGGCCCACCAGACCCACCAGACCCACCAGGCCCACCAGGCCCACCAGGCCCACCAGGCGCAGTACGAGGAGCAGGGCCAGAAGGGGGCAGCACTGGGGCAGGTGTCTCAGACTGGCTCCTGGAGAAGAGGGATGAGCGCTCAAGTTGGAATCACTCCACCGAGAACCAAAACCCCATCGGCTGCGCTCAAAACAACAGGTAAGAAAGAGCAATACATGGTTACAGCGTCAATTAAAGCAGCTCTATTACGCAAATCAACTTTTCAGAGCTTTTAACCATGTTGTGGTTGTTTCTGCTTCTCATTTACTCTCTCAAAGTTGTGTTTGGAATGATTCTTGCATGTTTGAGCAATCTTTAATCACTTATGTTAAAGACGCCATGTTACAGATCATGTCATTTTTACCGTCCCTGGTAAGGCAAGGCAAGTTTATTCGTACAGCACAATTCGTACACAAAGTAATCAAAATGCTTTACATAAGAATAAGAAACACATTAAAATCACAATACAAACTAATCAGAACATTAATATTCATAAAATTAAAGAGAGAGAGAGCGACATTAAAGGGACAGTCCGGAATTTTGGACATAGGACCTTATTTCCTCGTGATCCAGAGTGTTGGAGACGTGTGGAGACACTTTAGACTAGTGCATAGTTCTCCTGCCACTAAAAACAGTCTTACCCACTCCACAAAACACCCAAAGAAAATCTATTATTACACCAAACTGTCCATGTGAATGTCTGTGTTGATAGAATAATTTTAGAAGTAAAACCAACCTTACATTTGAAGGATTTATGTCTGAGCAGCAGCAGTGAGTTGTACTTCCTGATATAAAGCTCGGCAGCGGGGGACTGATATCACTTAGCACTTATCTTACCGGCAAAGTAAAATGCCGCTGCTGCTGCTGAGAAAATAGTCCCTCAACATGTGACAATTCATGCGATGCAAGGTTAGTTTTATTTCAAACATTATTCTATCAACACAGACATTTACATCGATAATCTGGTGTGATAATAGATTTTCTTTGGGTGCTTTGTGGAGTGGGTAAGACTGTTTTTACTGGCAGGATAACTAAGGCAAACTTAAAAAAGTGTCTCCACACGTCTCCAACACTCTGGCTCAATAGGAAATGAGGTCCTATGTCCAAAAGTCTGGACTGTCCCTTTAAATGAGAGAGAAGAGTGGGTAAAGAAAACCTTTCAGTCACACGCAGATAAACAGAACTGTTTTGACCCTGGATTTAAACAGAGTCAAAGTAGAGATCTGTCTTACATGTTCACACTGTTCAAGGTTTTAGCTGCGTGAACCTGAAACTCTGACTCTCCGTGTTTAGTCCAGACTCTGGGCACCAGCAGGAGGCCGGTACCTGAGCTCCTCAGACTGTGAGATGGTTCATATGACACTAACATGTCACAGATGGACTTTGGAGCTCGGCCATGGAGAGACTTGTATAAAACAGAGCCGCTTTAAAGTCTCTGCGCCACAGGGGGCAGTGCAGAGACCTGGGCAGAGGACGCATGTGCTCGTACTTCCTATTTCGAGTCAGGACCCGAGCTGCAGCGTTCTGGATGTTCTGCAGCGTGTCACAGCTCGTTTGGAGAGACCAGTGAGAAACCGTTACAGTGTCTAACCTACTGGAGACAAACGCGAGTCTGATTTAGACAGTGTACCTGATTTTTGCAGTTTTTTTTTTTAGATGGTAAAAGGCTGCAGATTGATTATTGATTTGATGTGACTGTTAAAGTTAAAGTCTTACCCTCATTGCTTTCTGCGTACTTCGTTCTTCAATTTTATTTCCCAAAATCGATGATACACCTAGGATTCGGCAGGTGTAGTAGTGTTATGTGCAGCTATGGAGACGCCGACGCCGACTCTTTGTTATTTTGTTGTTTACGGCGACGCCAGCTCCTATTGGGCACCACAGTTTACTAACGCGGAAGACAGCGAACTTGTTTCTCTTATTAAGTCTTTTTAGATGAATATTGTGATTCAAAATGTCCAAATTATAACAGAATGATGATTATAACTATAGAGCAAACACCAGCACAATAGGTCTTCTTTAAACCTTTTTCTATAATAAATTGTCAATTAAAACAGTGATTGCCAAAGCGGGACTGAGAATTATGAAACTGTATTTAATCTCTTTAGTGGCAGCACCATTAAACCAACTTACGTCAGGTCTGTGGAGCCCAGTCACACTTCATGTACACAAGCAGGTGAAAAGTTAAAACTGATGTAATAACACGAGCTCTCATAATTCACTAAAAGTTTTATGTTTAACTATATTCAGTGCGATAACATTTTTATAGAAACTGCAAATATACTGTTTTCATTCTGTTCATAATTTTAGAACAGTTGATTGCGTTTGACGATGGGAAGTGCTGCTCCGAGGAAATGCATTATTCATGAATGTGTAATGAAAGAGCCGGAGCAGAGTTTGGTGAATATCTGAACATAGAAGTCTGTTGTTAAAGTGGTTCAGCGGCAGCAGCAGGTTTCTGTGTAATCATGAGAGTTTTTTTTCTGTTTTAATGAAGTCTGGATTTGTTTCAGCGCTCAGATAAAGTCACTCCTGCCTCCTGAATCTATGTTTGCTGCAGAGTATAAAAAAACACATTGTCTAACTTTGCTTTTAGGCTTTTGAGTGTTTAAAGGTGCACTGCGTAACATTTCTAGTGGAGCGTCTGCCACCTGCTCATCTCCATGGAGATGTTACTGCTTTGTCTAGAATGTTCAACATGTATATTAAACCCATCTATCATGAGGGAGACAAGCGGACAATGATTTTGAGCAATAGAAACATTTGTAATGAATAAATGCCAGGTGGATTTGTTTAATGTCATACCACGGAACATTCCTGGATGCAAAACAACTTTCTCTAGCTAAACTCAGACAAGACAGAAGTCATAGTGTTTGGCCCACAGAAACAAAGCGACTGTCTCTCTAAAATCTTCAAATCAGGCAAGAAATTTAGGGGTAATAATGGACCCAGACTTGAACTTTAACAGCCACATTAAGTCAATAACATCTGCAGCCTTTTACCATCTAAAAAAACAACAAAAATCAAAGTTTTAGTGTCTAAATCAGACTTGGAAAGACTTGTCCATGTGTTTGTCTCCAGTAGGTTAGATACTGTAATGTTCTGCTCACTGGTCTCTCCAAACGAGCTGTGAGACGCTGCAGAACATCCAGAACGCTGCAGCTCGGGTCCTGACTCGAACCAGGAAGTACGAGAACATAAGTCCTGTGCTCAGGTCTCTGCACTGGCTCCTGTGACTCAGAGACCTTTAAAGCGGCTCTGCTTGTGTACAAGTCTCTCCACGGATGAGCATCAAAGTCCATCTGTGACATGTTAGTGTCATATGAACCATCGGCACTCTGAGGAGCTCAGGGACCAGGCTCCTGCTGGTGCCCAGAGTTTGGACTAAACACGGAGTCAGAGTTTCAGATTCAAGCAGCTACAACCTGTAACAGTCTTCATGAAGATGTGAGACAGGCCTCTACTTTGACTCAGTTTAAATCCAGGCTCAAAACAGTTCTGTTCGGCTGCATATGACTGAAAGGTTTTCATTTCGCACTCTTCTCTCTAATTTATTTAAATTTTATGATGATTATTTATGTTTTGATTTGTTTTTATTGTGATTTTAATGTTCTTCTTATTCTGTATAGCACTTTGAATTACTTTGTGTACAAATTGTGCTGTACAAATAAACTTGCCTGGCAATGCAATAACATTAGAAAAGTTGCACAGTTCAGTGTAGACATATTCATTTTTGTTTTGTTTTTTTTTTTTTTTTTTTTTTTAATTAAGGCTTTAAATTGGACTAAAATGGGACTTCCCTTGGACTGAATGAGGATGAACCTTTCTGAGTCTGCGTTGTAATTTCCAGAAAAGTACCCAAAAATAGTAGGAGTAAAATTGTTTCCAAATTAAAGGTGCACTTTTCTGGTGGTTTAGCTGTCAGCTCGTCTTAACTGAAATGGTATTGCTTTGCCTGAAATGTCCCACTGTGCACCCATCTGTGTTGACTTTATACAATTGCTAGTGTTTTTATTGCTCAAAAAGCCCTTAAAAACATCTAGATTCCTATCGCCACAGATCTGACCTGTAGCTTGACTGCTTGCCACTTGCTTGTCACCATGGAGATAGCTAAGATTAATGGCATACTGTGGTATACGGTATATTCCAGGCTGCACAATATCTCCGTAGATAAGCAAGTGACAATCCAAACGGAGATTTTTTCGGTTTCTAATACTGTCTGAAAACTGAGGTGGATTGTCGTTGTCTCATTGAGAATAGTCACCGTGAACGATCTTAAAGGGACAGTTCGGAATTTTGGACATTTTTTTCCTACTTATCCAGAGTGTTGGAGACGTGTGGAGACACTTTTTAAAATATTCCATCCAGTCCTTGTATTTGCAGAGGTCGCTGGTGTAAACTAGTGCATGTCAATGGTCATAGTTTATCCTGCCATTAAAAACAGTCTTACCCACTCCACAAAACACCCGAAGAAAATCTTTTATTACACCAGACTGTCAATGTGAATGTCTCTGTCGATAGAATAATTTTAGAAATAACACCGACCTTGCATTTGAAGGATTTATGTCTGAGCAGCAGCGAGTTATACTTCCTGACAGAAAGCGCCGCAGTGGTGGACTGATATCACCTAACGCACCGTCAAATGCAAAGTCAAATTCCGCTGCTTCTGAGAAAATAGTCCCTCGATTCATGCGATGCAAGTTTAGTTTTATTTCAAACATTATTCTATCAACACAGACATTTACATGGACAGTCTGGTGTAATAATAGTGCATCAGTTTTATATAGCGCTTTTTTTGGACACTCAAAGATGCTTTACAGTTCATTATTCATTCACTCCAGACCCGGTAGTGGTAAGATACTACTGTAGCCACAACTGCCCTGGGGCAAACTGACAGAAGTGCGGCTGCCAATCTCCGCCATCGGCCCCTCCGACCACCACCACCACTCACACACCACTTTCATACTAAGCAATGTGGGTGAAATGCCTTGCCTAAGGACACAACAACAGTTTTGTACAACTGGCACCTGATTTTCCCAGTGTCTCCCATCCGTGTACTAACCAGACCCGGCCCTGCTGAGCTTCTGAGATCTGACGGGATCAAGCTTCCACAAGCCGATACGGCCACATAATAGATTTGCTTTGGGTGCTTTGTGGAGTGGGTAAGTTGTGATTGCTTTGTCTGGAATGTTTCACAGTATGGCATTAAATCTTACTATATTCATGAAGACCCAACCAGACCAAGATACAGGTCAGATCTGTCAGAATGCCTGTTTTCCTACGTATTTTTGAGCTTTAATCCTCTCAGGCTCAAATTAAATTTTAGTAACAGGAAAAAATCTGATATTTGGGGAAAATGATCATATGGGGTAGTAATATACAGTCCTGACTTTTTTTTGAGAGAAACCTTCACATCCAGTGTGTTCTGGGATGTTACAGATTTGCAGCATTGGTCCGGTGTGGGAAATTAACACTGAAGACTGAAAATGATATGAACACTAACTTTATTTGTAAACCACTTTTCATAACAATGAAAACAGAAAGCACAGTGTAACAGCTTTACAGTGGCAGAACAACATCACTTTTTCGTGTGATGCTCTAAAAAACAATTTTTATCCTTTGTAAAGCACAAAAGTACTTTGCACTTCTGGCCATTTGTGTGTAGCCGTTCTTGCATAGTCTGCATCGTCCACGTTTATCAGCATGATGGGAAAAAAGGCTCCTGAGTAAAAAAGCTCATAAAATATGGATTTGGAGTAAGTAGGTAATTGGCATTTAGCTGTTGCAAATCTGCAACACCTGCCTGGAGAGGGTTAAAACCACCTGTTATTGCATAGATGTAAGGTAGAGCTGTTTAATGTCACACTGAGGAACATTCCAGACAGAGCAATGACATCTCCATAGAAACAAACAGATGACCCCCAACTAAAATGTTACATAGTGCGCTTTTTGTTCTGTTGACGGAATAATTAATCCACATTTACTTCTTGTCTTTAGGTAAAACCGATGACGCCAAAGCTTCAGAAAAAGGCAAAGCTTCGTCAAAATCTGCTTCTGGAATCCAGCGCTCCCCATCGGACGCCGGCAAGAGCAGCGGAGACGAGGGCAAGAAACCCCCGTCCGGCATCGCGCGCCCGCCTGCGTCCACCTCGTTCGGGTTCAAAAAGCTCCCTGGACCTTCCGGAACTCTCATCACCTCCAGCGGCGCGACGTTGGCCAGCGGTTCGGCCACGCTGGGGAAAGCCCCGAAGTCCCAATCCGCTCTGGGCAAAGGAACGGCGATCGTCGGCGCGCGGAAAACGAGCTTGGACGGATCCCAGCCTCAAGACGACGCCATTTTGATCAGCTGCGGGGGATCCAAAATGTCGCTTCAGTACCGCTCGCTTCCAAGACCGGCGAAATCGTCCAGCGGTGTCGCGTCGAGGAGTTCGCACCGCTCCAGCTCGAGTAGCATAGATTCAAACGTTAGTATAAAATCGGGAACCCAAGCTGCAGGCGCCAAGAGACGAGACAGCGGTAAAGTCTGTTCGGATCGCTCCAGTCCGATCACCATCAGCCAAACGGAGAACAGCAAAGTGTCAGACCAAGAAAATACTTTGGCCGGACTGTCAACGTCACCAAAGTCGAGCCCTACCTCTTCGGGACAATCCAGTCTGAGGCAACCGGGGTCCAAGTATCCGGACATCGCCTCTCCAACGTTTAGAAGGTAAGACTTTTGAGATAATATGTCGTTTTTGTGTCTAATTTGTCTTTCACTGTTGCGTATTTTCCATTTGGCACCAACATTTCACTGTTCATTGTTGATGTGAAAGTTGTTTTGTGTCGTCCGTGCATTTCTTTCACAGGTGTAGGCATGGAAAAATAAATTATATTGATACTTTGCAGCTGATAACGTCAACATTCGGTGGGGGTGTGATGCTAACTGGAAGCACTACTCTGTCTAAAGCTCTGTTAATCGAGTTAGGCTTTAATCCGAGCTTTATTTTAACACAATCTGACCAGAAAGAGATGGTTTAGCTGGAACTACAACAGGTGAGATGCTCTTAAAGAAATCTCTCAGGGCCAGTGAATGCTTGCGAGTAAAAACGACTAAATATTTTATCAGAAGTGCCTTTCGTTTAGACGGTGACGCCGTTTTTTGGGGGCTTAAAAACACAAAAATCTGAAACCACCTTCCAGAGTGGAAAAGTTGAATACGCGCCGCCGTAGAGTTTCCGTCTACACTGCCCAAGACGCAAAAATATGGTCACATCTGCTCATGTCGCGTACACATTTACGTCACATACATACAGTACACAGAAACAAACATGTCGGATCGTTTCCATGCGTCGGACCTTCAACAAACGTAGAGAATCTGCAGAGATACTATTAGTGAACAGAGGAGGATCTGCAATCACCTCTGTCAAATTCTGGATGCACCAGGTCATTGTAGGCGAGTCAGACGGATACGGACGAGACCTGGAGAACCAGTCAACTTTGTGGAAGGAGGAGCTGATGAAAATGTGTGTCGTGAAACTTCCGTATGTCCAAAGACGCCCTTGTTGCTTTAAGTACAAACATACGCAATCGAATTCCACACACTTTTGCGTCACCATACGCTCGCAGATTTCCTCCCCAAAACGCTCGTCTAAACGGGGAATAAAAAGTGAAGACGCGACGCCACTTTTACGTCTTCTGTTCAGACCGTCGTCATATAAACGCATCCTCAAACGTAAAATTACCTTCACAAGCTACCAATTAGTATTCAGTTAGTCACTCTCACCTTTTTGTTGGAAATCAAACACCTAAACAGCACCATGAACGCTCTTATCGATTACCTGAAAATGTGCTGTTTAAATCCATTTATTATTTTTTCCACGAGCTTTCAAGGCATTATTAAAAGATTTTGGCTCATGTTTTTACTGAAGTGTGCATTGACAAACATTTTGCTAGTAGAGATATATGTAGAACACCCCCACCATGGTGTCACTGCAAAGTATCAATACGATTCAAAAGAGAAAAGAAACTAGTTTGTTTATTTGTTTTCAGTGGGGAAAAAGTTAGTTAAGTCTATTTTACTGCCCCAGATAACACTAGGGACAGAAGATGGAAAGTACAGTTCATCTTTTCTTTGGTGAGATACAGGAATTTGTGCACAGTCCCTGGCTAATAAAAAATAATCTGAACTAAGTGAAATATAATATAAAAACGCAGAGCAAGTGAGAGCTTCAGGATCTTAGTTAAAAGTCCTCAACAGGTGCTCTTCAAGGACGAGGCTCAAAAAAGAAAAACAACATCGCCCTCTCTCTGTATCTGCTGCTGTCAGGCTCCTCATTTTGATCTTAAAATGTTCATGTATGTACCCAGTCTCCATGATCCTGGTGTTTTTATTTCAGTATTTTGTGCATAAATCAATTCCTAACATGGAACTGGCTCCAAATTTTCCACTATAACTCAGAAGAAGAGAAGAGGTAGAGCGCTTCACTGCGTCATAAAAAAGTCAAAAGTAGCAGTACAGGTGCTCTACGAGGGTTAAACCTGAAATCTAAACAGAATGTTGCTCTTACTGAAAAATGTAAATGTGTTTAATGAGACCTGTGTGTCCTGTTCCACCCACATGCCCTGACGAAGACCATAATAAAGGACTTTTTTATACCGTATTTTTCGGACTATAAGGTGCACTATATTTTAAGGAGTAATATCAATAATGTTGAATTCTCTCGTCTATTTTCATACATAAGGCGCACCGGATTATAAAACACATTAAGCAAAACAAATAGAGACACTTGAGACTGATCCCTTAGAGAATTAATTAATCATTCATGTTTTTATATTGAAAGTATCATCATTATTATTACTATTACTAATCTGCGAAAATAAACTCAACTTTACAACATATAAACCATAACCACTCTAGAGCCACAGAAACGAAACTTAAAACCGCATGGCTCATTTGCATAAACTACACCTACATTCAGCTTGTCGATTAAAAATGAACGTAATCGACGAAATTCTTAATGATCAATTATCGATTAGTCGACAAATCATGCCCATCTTTACCCTTAGCCCAGGCGTCTACGATCCATCGGCAGATTGTGGTATAATTGTCTTGGTGAATGCAGGTGGATAATTTAAGTTAGTTTTTTTTTTATTTCCTACGAGGATGACTCAGATATACATTCAGTAATAATGTATTTAATGCAGCTTTGCGCACATTTGTTTACGTTTTACAGAATCAAAACTTAAAACCACATGACTCATTTGCATAAACTATAAATGCTGAAAACAAAAAACAGCTCGCTCCTTGTACGCTGATATGGTTCAGCTTCTGTCGGACTAAAGGACACGACTCGGTGGAATATGAGTGTTCTTTCTGTGACAGAGGATGTGCTGCTGATGGTGTTACTCCGCGAGGCTCCTGACTCCTTCAAGCGGCGCGGCTTCGTAGTTTACCAAAGTCATACTAAAACATTTTGACAGATTTTTGAGCGCCGTGCACCACAAAAAATCCATTTGAGATCAGTAAGCAAAACCAGAATTAATACGTAAGTCGCACTGTCGATTGTTAAGAAAATTTAAGGATATTAAGTGCGCCTTATAGTCCGAAAAATACGGTATTCAGTCGGTGTGACTCGGGTTTGTACCTTGCCAATCTTTACATTTTTCAGTAAGAGCAACATTCTGTTTCGATCTCGTTTCATTAGACTGGAGCTGAATACTTTGGGTGACGTCACACTCCCTGAGCTCACTTCTTTATACAGTCTATGGTCTTGGTTTATTACTTTACAAACCCCATTTCATTCCTTTCATGTATGATGTATATTATTACCTGCTACGGCCTCATTTTACTGTCCGTGTGTGTTTGATATGGCACTGAAGATAGAACACAGCTCCCTGAATAGACTTTCCTTCGTATTAACCCAACGCTATGTTCAAACACGATATCAAAACAGACAGGAGTTTCCCCGCCTCATTTCCTAAGTCATTACGTAGCATATTTCCAAACTGCTTCTCGTGCTTCCACTTCTACCCGCCATATTTTTTCACTGCTACGGGATTTGACGAGCTAAAGCAGCATAAGGAGAAGTAAATATATGAGACAGCCGAGTGTGAGCGGCGAACAGAGCAGCTTAAGCCAAACGGCGGAGCTCAGGCCAAGCAGTTGTGTCAATGTTAGCATGACAAGAGACGTTTTCACTTATAAGTATGTGAGATGTTGGTTAAATGTGTTCTGAAAGGTGCACTGTGTAACTTTTTGGTTGGGGGGGGCATGTCATTGTCATTGCTCTGCCTGGAATGTTCCACAGTGTGACATTAAACAGCTCTACCTTACATTTATTCAACAGATGCATCACAAATTTCGGTCATCACACAATCCATACTGGGAAGGATTTTCCGAAAAAGTGAGCATCAAACCGCCATGTTTGTTTTCCCAGTGGGATGTGTCTATTGTCAAAGTCGATCTTTTCAAGTTTTTGAACCATATCGCTTTTGTTTCTGGTTCTGATATTGTCATATTTTAGTTTTGGGATTTGGACATCGTAATTGTGTGGTTGTTGGATCCTAACAGCGGAAAACGGCTCGAGAAACGGGCTTTGGAAGTTTGCGAACTCCATAACTGCAAAAGTGAATCAGATGTGTGTGACTGCAAACCTCCGTTCAAACTGTTTCTCTTTCCAACGGAATTGAAAAATAGTGAAAGGTGAAGGCGATGGGCAGGATTCATCCACAGGAAGGACCAAAAAGGAAACATTTGGCTGTCTAAGAAATCATCCTGAGTTTGCAGAGAACATTTTGTATGTGGAGCGACAACAAAACAAAATCCCGTTTGTTAAGTAAGAGGTACAGGAGACAAACAGACTGAGCTGCACTTTCTTGTTCCTTTGGCTTTACAGCAACATCACGTCTTGGTCTCTTTGCAGTGGAAGGTGATGTTCGCTGTAAACTCAGGATGATTTAGGCAGTCAAAGATTTCCTTTTTGGTCCTTCCTGTGGATCAATCCTGCCCATCGCCTTCACATTTCACTATTTTTCAATTTCATTGGGAAGAGAAACAGTTTGAACAGAGGTTTGCAGTCACACACATCTGATTCACTTTTGCATTTATGAAGTTTGCAAACTTCCGAAGCCCATTTCTCGAGCCGTTTTCTGCTGTTAGGATCCAACAACCACACAATTACGATGTCTGAATCCCAAAACTAAAATATAATATCAGAGCCAGAAACAAAAGCGATATGGCTCAAAAGACTAGAAAAGACTGGCTTTGTTAATAGACGCATCCCACTGGGAAAACAAACATGGAGGTTTGATGCTCACTTTTTCGGAAAATCCTTCCCAGGATGGATTGCGCAATGACTGGAAGTCCGAGATTCGTGATGCATGTATTACAGGTGGCTTTATAGCTCAAAAATACCAACCACACTGAAACATTCCAGACAAAGCAATAACATCTCAACTGGGAAAAGCATTTGATGGACTCTCGACCAGAAAAGTTACACAATGCAGCTTTAAGATACAAGTTGTGCCTCTTCAGTCTGATGCCCTTCCTGCTGCTTGAAATCATCGCTTACAAATTGTCACTGCTTCATAAACCATTGGCTATTAACGACCCAAATGTCCTACAAAGTGCAAAGTATGTCGACAATGTAAATGCAGTATATTTAATTTTTTGTATTCAAATTGACAAAAAATACTTGAGAATAAAAATGAATGTAGAAAAGCCATTTTTACTTCAATAAATTTTGCTACTGGGGATTTATTGTTGGACATACATTTAAAAAAATATTTCTGACGTGTATTTCCAGGAATGTCTAACATGATCAATATTCTAAACAAAATCTAAGGAAAGTCACAAAGCACTTTACAGTAACTACACCTAATAAACCTGTAAGACTTAATTCATAATGTACAAATAGTTAATTAAGAATGATTCAGGCTTAGTAACTACTTCATTAATACTCTAACCCTAACCACTAACCTCTTAATTAAGCAGTTACTAAGCCAGAAATGATCTTAATAAACAAATAATAATGTATTTGTTCCTTGTGAATTAAGTCTTTGCTCATGGTTTATTAAAGTTATAGTATGTAACGTTTTTTGCCCAAAAAAGTAAGATTAAAAGCATGTTTTTTTTTTCATTGTGGGTGTGTTTATCGCACTGAAAAACATAGAAAACATGCATCTTTACGGTGAGTGGGCTTGCATCTCCACAAACCTGACTCATACTTGGCCTGGAGGTCAGTGTCAGTCCATGGAGAATTCAGAGTGTGGTTTTAACTCTTTAACTCTTGATTTTTCACCTCCAGAAAGTGACATATTATCACTTTAAGGCTCATAAGGTGTTGTTATTGAAAAGTGCAAACAAATACTATTTAGATTAAAGAAAATGGAAACAAACCTAAACTAATCAAAACTATTCTTCTATCTTCTACCTGTTACAGCTGAAAGAGCTTTAGCCCAATTAACATTCCCTGAAGCATTGCACTTTGTAGGACCCACTAACCCCCTCTCCTCTGATTCCTAAAACTTTCCATTGCTCAGCAGATTGTGGCGCTCTGAGCATGTCTAAATTCTCTGACCCTCAGACTGTTCGGCTCCAAAGCGAGCAGCAAGGCCAGCACCCCCGGGACCCCCGACTCCGGCCCCCACGGGACCCTGGTGCGGCAGCCCAGCCTGGACTCTCCCTCGTCGGGCACGGGGAGTCTGAGCGCGGGGGCTAGCGGAGGCAGCAGCCCTCTGTACGGTAAAGGTCTGGAGCTGTGCAGTGACTCCTCCGGCCTGTCCCTGCCCTCGGCCTCTCGGGTCTGGAACAGTAAAGACACTCTGAGCTGCCAGAGCATGAGCAGTCTCCACACCAGCTCCGAGTCCATAGACCTGGGCCTCCACCAGGGCACTAAAGTGTCCCGCACCGGCAGTGTCAAGTCCACCCTGTCTGAGGGGTGAGTAAGGCTGGGCCTGGACCAAAGCAAAGGGTTGTTTCATTGGACGACTGAGATAAGAAGCTACAGTGGGATTATTTTATCGTATCATAGTAGTTAAAGTTAGTCCAGTTAAAGGTTGTTGTGTTTTGGTTCATTCACACATGTTTGAGTAACACTTTATTATTAATCTGTACATCTCCAAAGCTCAAAATGCTCTGTTCCACCTTGTGATGTCATGAAGCAGTAGTTTTTAAGTCAACAGCTTTTTTTTTTTCAAATATTTGTATAAATTTCCAGACCAAAAATGTTTACATGAACAATTGACCACATTAACATCGGTCAACATAACCAAAAAAAAAAAAAAAGAAAGAAAGAAAACAGGCTAATTCACACACTCACACACACATACACACATTCACATATTCAGTAACAATGCTTGAACAATACAATTTATTAGCCATAGGTAAGTCAAATATTCAGTGGAAATATAATTCTTAAAAAGGGAAAATGGTTAGAAGAGAGAGAAGTAGAAAAAATACATAAATAAAAAAAATGAAATCATCACCAGTGCCAAGTCCAGCAGCTTTTACATTTTACCTTTTGTTCAGTAGAATGTGGCAATTCCAGATCTGAAATAATCCAAATGATTCTAGTGAAGGTGTATGGAGTTTTAAAACGCAGTGGGGCACTTCCTGTATCACCACGTGACATCACAAGGTGGAGCAACGAGTGTTTTTAGTTTGAGAGAAGAACTCAGCCTAAATGTGCAGGGTTTGTGTGTTAAATAAACGTGTGAATGAAACAAAACACAACTCCAGGTGTGTTTTAGATGAGGAAACATTAAAACAGATCAGAAAATAGCGTAGAAACACACTTTAATTTAATCTCATCCAACTTGTTAAAACATAAACAATATTATTTTGCACATTAGCTGCTATGAAATGCAAATTATCACATAGAAGAATTAGTAATTAAGCCAAATACCAGCGCTAGTTCAGTTTAGTGCAGTAGTTTCATGCACAGGAACCATAAAGTACATTGTAAGTCTCATTTTCATTAGTTTTAGTCTTCCATCGTATTCTCTGTACGCACTTTCAAGTAGCAGAAACAGACATTAGCTGTTATTAAGTGTCGCCATTACATTTTTTACAAGTCTCCAAAATGAAACAATGGATTTTACAGTGTGTTTTGGTGGGATCTTGTCTTCTGTGTCCCGTGTCTTGTCTGTAAATGTCTTTTTCATTCATAAATTTGTCATTGGTGTTAAATGTAAGGGTTTTCTTTTCTCATGGTGCACTGCAAAAAAGAACGTCCAGGTTGGTTAAAATGACTTGAACTTTCTTTCAGTATATTCGCATCGCATTTTGAGTAAAAGCGTGAAGTAGGAACGTAGGAAGGAGTCTGTACAAACATGTGTAGTCTGAGCTCGAGTCTGATCTCCCAGATTTCAGATGAGCATGATTGACAGACGGTGTGTCCAATCAGAGAAACACATGCTCACTCTGTATCAAAACAAACATGGGGAAAAGAGAAAAACATTAATACATTAAAACACAGAGAAACGAATCAGAATCAGAAACGATTTGTGTCTAGACACGTTGTTTCTGTGTCCACAATCCTTCCCTATCCACACAGCTTTGAGCATATTTGTTTACATTTTACAGAAATTAAACTTAAAACAACATGGCTCATTTGCATAAACTAAGAGCTTAAAAAAACAGCTCGCTCCTTGTGCGCTGATGCGGTTCATCTTCTGTCGGACTAAAGGACACGACTCAGTGGAATATGAGTGTTCTTTCTGTGACAGAGGGGTGTTCTGCTGATGGTGAGTCTGTTCTGTGCTTCTATCACGTTGGAGATGGTTCATATTAAACTTTTCAGAAATTATACGTCTGCAGGTCGTACGCACAGACACACGTTTATATGAATGGACATATATTCTTGCCTCTTAGTGTTTTGGAGGTGAATTACTTCGCTGCACATAGACCTACATCAGAGTATCAGCGTTTTCAGACGTCCACACAGTGCCGGATCAGATTTGTTCTCAGATGAATTCGTGGGAGTTGGCAGCACCAGATCGTTCCGTCTCTGGAGCCGTTTTCCATCAGATTAGTGTGAATGAACACTGAATCCACAAAGAAAATGACTCGAATATGAACTAGTGTGGATGTGTCCTTAGTTTTAAGTCCACAGCAGGTGCTCCTCAAGGACGAATCTCAAAAGCGAACAGATGAACAGTGAAGATGACCAGGCTTGTAATGTAAAAACTTACTGTGATAAAGTAAAAAGCGGTTACAAAGTCCAAGGCACTCTGTTGAAATTAGAATAAAAATCCTTTAATGGTTTCATGGGACAAACAGATGCATTTCGACACATGTGGAGTCTTAGTCAAGGATCTCCAACATGTAGCTACCAGGAGATCTCTGGAAGAAGAAGGTTGGAGACCCGTGCATTAATACTTTATCTTAGGAAAAAAAAAAAAAAAACTGTCTACAAAGCTAAAACTCATAATCTTTGCAAGTCCAGA
This sequence comes from Boleophthalmus pectinirostris, assembly GCF_026225935.1. NCBI lineage: Eukaryota > Metazoa > Chordata > Actinopteri > Gobiiformes > Gobiidae > Boleophthalmus > Boleophthalmus pectinirostris. The sequence goes on from NW_026571133.1 coordinate 1,776,272, forward strand.
AGGATGTCACAGACTTGTTTTTTACAGCGACGCGTGTGAAACGAAGGAGCTCATTGGTCAAACATTATTGTGAACAAAATAAAAAACTCAGTCATTGATTCTGCAGCAATCAGTCATGTTTTTCCGTCCCCTGTAATATTTTTTTCCCTTACTTTTTTCCTCGTAAGCAGCCACATTTGTTTTGATACGGACAGACCATTCCTGTCCCTGATTGGCTGATCCACCTGTCAGTCACACCCATCTCAAAACGGGGAGATTCATCAGTAACCTCATTTCAGACTCACATTTTCGTAAAGTATTAGAAAATCTGTGTAACTCTGGATCTCAGGCGACTATAAACAAACCGTAAAAAGTAATACAAATCCCGTTATTGTTACTGAAACTCTGAATTCAAGTCATTTTAACTCATCTGGACAAACGTTTCTTGCGGTGTATTTTCTGTGGTGTCCATCTAATCCATTCATCCTTGTGTTAACAGCATGCCCCTGGACAGAAACACTCTGCCTAAAAAGGGACTCAGGTACATCTGCATCTGTGCTCTGCTCTGACATAACCAGGACATACGTGCTTGAGTTATGTTGCTCACGGAGGGCGGGCTCTGCAGTTTCTGTGTGTGTGTGCGTGTGTGTGCGTGTGTGTGGAGGGGGGGCTGATGCATGGAGGGCTGTGGAGTTATCTTTTGCAGTGCTCACAAATCACACACTAAAGAAACTGTATGAATAAATAAATGCGAGACAAAATTAGCTGTTCCAAAATATGCAAAAAGCAGAAGCAACGTGCTGCGGAAAAAACACTGTCGACTAGGGCTGGGTATCATTAAGAAGTTGCCGATACGATACATACCTCGATACACAGGTCACGATACGATACATACCTCGATACAGCGCACTTTCGATTCGATATGATATATTTCAAATCGATTCGATACGGTTCAATAAAAAATAAAGGCTAAATCATGGCTGTGACACTAAAAGTCTTTGTTAAACCACTTCTTGTGCAAAGTTCATATGAAACACAAACATTTTACTCATCAAAACAGTAAAAATATCAAATGTGTTGAATAAATGAGCTTCCTTTCACTAAACAAGCAACAAAACTGTAGCTCTGTAACAAAATTATTTAGTAAAACACACCTAAAAATACTCTTGGTGATATATCGATACAGTAGCCCATGATATCGATACTATATCATCACATTAAACGATACGATATATCGATATTCCGATATTTTTGCACACCCCTACTGTCGACCCAAACACGGTGCTCACAGTGATCAGTGTAGTTAAACAAGTGAAATGCCGCACTGTGAAACATTCCAGGCAATGCAATAACGATCTCCATGGAGACAAGCAGACGGTAGACTTTAAGTTAAGAATCATGTTAAAGGTCTTATAATGATGTAAAATTTACTCCTGTGAGCTTTAACCCGTTTTATAATCCTGTTACCTCATTTGAAACAGACCTGGAGTTGTGTTTTGTTTCATTCACATGTTTGAGTCTACATCTCCAAAACTCAAAATGCTCTGTTCCACCTTGTGATGTCATGAAGCTGCATTTTTTTTTCAAGGTACGTTTCAGTAGATCAGTAGAGATGGGCAATTCCAGGGCGTCAGTGAAACAAAACTCTGGGTGTGTTTTGATGAGGCAGCAACATTATAACAGATAAAAAAAAAACAGTCATATTTCAAAGTCGAGTTAATAAACTTCAAATTAAGTGAATACTGCTTTCGATAACCGCACAGCTTTATGTTTCTGCTTGGCTTCTTTCTTATCACTGTCACTTCCATTAAACTTTCTTCAGACAGAAAAAAATAAAATAAAAATCAACATCCTAAAAAGAGTTGAAGAGTGAAACCTGCTCTTACATCACAGTCCCACCGTCTCTGCAGGAGCCTCTAGTCCAGCCCAATTACCCCATCATCAGAGGAGTGGGCTCAGAATACAGCTTTTATTTTCAGGAAAGAATAATTCATCTTGCCTAACGAACACGAGATCATGTGGGTTTTTAACGATGGACTTTACACGACCTTCTTTTGGCTGTAGTTGTCGGAGATGAGAGATGGGCCTAGAATGTTCCACAGTATAGCCGTAAACTTGAGAATCTCCATGGTGACTTGGTTAGGTACAGCAAGAATGGACGGTTTTTAAGATATTTTTAGCAATAAATAACACCTGTACTTGAATAAAAGAAAAAAAAAAAGCAAGACAGATTAGTTTAATGCCATACTGTGGACAATTTAAACCAAAGAATTAACATCTCCATGGAGACAAACGCGTTGCAGACCTTCAGAAAAGTTACACAGTGCAGCATTTAAGATAAAGAAACACGATGGGGAAATTAGAAAGTTGTCTTAAACGCAAAGTTCAAAAACAGCGGGAGAATAATAAGTACATGCAATCAAAATCAAGATATATTATACTAAAAAGATTTACAAGAGACATAAAAAAACTAGTGCAAGACTAAAAAAACTAAAAGTAACTAGAAGAAATGAACCCTAACCCTAACCTGCATTATATGGAAAAGGATTAAAACCAGTGATTATTGATGGTTTTCAGATTCTAAATGCAGTTATGTCAAATTCTCGGATGGGGGCAAGAGGCAGACTTCATGATTAATTCTAATCAGTTAATATCTACAGTGGTTGAGCCGGATAATTTTTTTACGATTAGACCCTAGAGCTTTCTATGTTACAATATAAATCTGCCTTTTGACCATTTTAATTTTAGCTGCCTCATCTGTACTTAATAGTATTGGCTTATAGAGTCTCATCTGAAACCCAACAATGTATAACTTTTATTAAATGTAGCCTTTTATTATCTTTTTTTTATTTTTTATTATTCAATCTTTATTTAACCAGGAAGGTCCCACTGAGGTTCAAAGATCTCTTGGCCAACATATACTGGTACACTACCGGTCAAAAGTTTTAGAACACCATAATTTTTCCAGTTATTTATTACAATTGAAGTCCAATGAAGAGCTTGAAATGGTACAAAGGTAAAAACTGAACAGACAGAGGTTAAAAAAAGATACAAAACACAAGTCCAAGCTCTGCCAAAACTACCTCAGGGAAAAAAGAACAAGATGGTAAAGCTTGAAAACATGAAGTGTCCAGCAGCACAGTGGAGCTGGTTTGGGATGAACTGGACAGAAGAGTGAAGCGACCTACAAGTGCCACACATTTATGGAAACTTCTGCAACAGACTTGGGAAAACCTTTCTGAACAATATTTGATTTCTACTCAAAAAAGAACGAGCCACGAGTGTGTTCAGCTGTTGTATCTGCCAAAGGTGGACACTTTCATCAATCCAAAGTTTTAGAATATGTTTTGGTCAACAGTAAACAGAAAACAGCAAAAAAAAAAAAAGTGTGGTGTTCTAAAACTTTTGACCGGTAGTGTATACTGTGGTCCAAAGCACGAAAAAGGATCTGACGAAAGCTTTTTGCCGAAACGTAATTTAGAAATAATAAAAGCTTTTGGACATCGGCCATCTGAGTGTGCAATTTTCACTTTTGGATCCCTGGCATCAACAACACCAAAGCTGGAATTGTCTGAACCCACCTAAAGCGATTATCTAAAGCACACGATAGCTGAACAATAGAGGATAATCAATTTTAAAACTACTATCGAAACTAGATACTCAATTGAACAAGTATTAATACTGAAAAAAAATTACACTACACTTCCCGAATAGTTTTATTTGTTTTCATAGTCTTTGGGATATAATAATCTTAGTCAAGCAGACGGACATCAACACAATAATTTAAACAATAAACACACATACAAACAAAATGATATTCAACCAAAGATTAAATCACACTGACAAAAAATGATACAAAATATAATAATAAAAAACAAAACAAAACAGGACAAACAAGTAATCCAGAACACAGACAGAACAGACAGAAAACAGGCAAGACAGACAGGATACACAGAGAGGACAGACAACAGACGGGACACAGATGGGACGAACAGGACACAGACGGGACGGACAGGACACAGACGGGACAGACAGGACACAGACGGGGACAGGACAGGACACAGACGGGACACAGACGGGACGGACAGGACACAGACGGGACACAGACGGGACGGACAGGACACAGACGGGACGACAGACAGGACACAGACGGGACGGACAGGACACAGACGGGACACAGACGGGACGGACAGGACACAGACGGGACACAGACGGGACGGACAGGACACAGACGGGACACAGACGGGACACAGACGGGACGTACAGGACACATACGGGACGGACAGGACACAGAGGGGACATGGACAGGACACAGACGGGACGGACAGGACACAGACAGAACAGACAGAACGGACAAAACACAGATGGGATGGACGGGACACAGATAGGACACAGACAAGACAGACAGGACACAAACAGGATGGACAGAACAGACAGAACACAGACGGGACGGACAGAAGAGAGGGGACGGACAGGACACAGACGGAATGGACAGGACACGGACAGGACACAGACAGGATGGACAGGGGATGGACAGAACACAGATGGGACGGACAGGACACAAAAAGCACAGACAGGACAGAGAGGATAGACAGAACAGACGGGAAACAGAGAGGACACAAACAGAACAGACAGAACACAAACAAGACACACAAAAATAGACAGGACGAAACAGAAAGAAAGAAAAACTGGACAGAACAAGACAAGTACCTGAAGTCCCCGCCCCAACCACAGGCCCCACACCCTTCGTGAACAGGTTTAGAACAGTCCCGAATGCTCCAAATCAGAACCGGTCTTAGTCTGCACGGTGATGTTAAATAGAAATATTGGACGAAACTAAAAAACCCCACTGCAAGCTCTAACTTTGCTCAGCACGTTCTCCAGTCAGCATGCTTGTCTGGATTGTCGGCTTATAGGTCACCGCCGGCCGGTTGATTCGCGGCTCTTAAATGTTCTGCTTTCACTTCATGTTTCCTTGTCACACCCAATTGGCCGGACTTTCTGTAGAAATCCAGTGGAAATGAGAGGGGTCAGACGTGACAGCGGCTGTAATGGGGTTTCCTTTAGTCCGTGAACGCTCCGGCGCCGTGAATACAAACGCAATTATGATTCTCGACGGATTAAATGTGGCCGATTGTGGAGGGGACGATAAGAGGAGGACGTCCGCTGAGCCGCTGCTGCCGCTGCTGCTGCTGAGACGGGGACGAGAGAAAGGAGTGAATGGGAGGAAAAATGAGAGAAGGAAGGGGGGATGGAGGACAGAGAGAGAGAGAGAAAAGAGAGGGAGATGAGAGCAGGGAGTGATCACAGACGGGACGAAAGACAGGGCCGTGTATGGAGAAGAGAGGGATTGAGGGAGAGAGAAAGAAGAGAGAGATGAGAGAAGGAAGGGGGGATGGAGGGAGAGAGAGAGAAAGAAGAGCGGGGGAGAGCTGAGAGAAGGAAGGACGGATGGAAACGGAGAAGGAAGAGAGAGAAAAGGGGGGAGACAAGAGCAGGGAGTGAACGGGAATGACCACAGATGGAAAGACGGAGGGGTGTATGGAGGATAGAGGGAAGAAGTGGAGAGGGAGAGAGAGATGAGAGAAGGAAGGAGGGATGGAGGAGAGAGAGAGAAGAAGAGACAAGAGCAGGGAGTGAACGGGAATGACCACAGATGGGATGAAAGACGGGGAGTGTATGGAGGAGAGAGGGATGGAGGGAGATAGAGAGATGAGAGAAGGAATTGGAGATGAAGGAGAGAGAAAGAAAAGAGGGAGAGAGAGATGGGAAAAGGAAGGAGGGATGGAGATAGAGAAGGAAGAGAGAGGAAAGAGGGGAGACGAGAGCAGGGAGTGAACAGGAATGACCACAGATTTACGGATGAAGGGTGTATGGAGGAGAGAGGGATGGGGAAAGAGAGAGAGAAAGAAAAGAGGGAGAGAGAGATGAGAGATGGAAGGAGGGATGGAGGGAGAAAAGTAGAAAGAGAGAGAGCAGGGAGTGAACGGGAATAACCATAGACGGAAAGATGGGGTGTATGGAGAGGAGAGGGAAGGAGAGAGAGAGAAAGAGAGCAAGAGAGGAAAGAAGAGGGGGAGAGAGAGATGAGAGAAGGGAGAGAAGGAGAAAAAGAGAGAGGGGAGAGATGAGGGCAGGGAGTGAACAGGAATGACCACAGATGTGTGGAAGAGAGACGGATGAAGGAAGGAGTGAGGGAGAGAAGATTGGTTGTGAAAGAGAAAAAAGAAAGAGAGAAAAAGAAAGTTGAGAGAAGGAAGTGGGGGATGGAGGGAGAAACGGAAAAGAGAAGGGAGACGAGAGGAGGGAGTGAACGGGAATGACCACAGATGGAAAACGGGAGGTGTATGGAGGAGAGAGGGATGGAGGGAGGGATGGAGGGAGAGGGAGAGAATGAAGGAGTGGAGAGAGAGAGAGGAAAAGAGGGGAGAAGAGAGCAGGGAAAAAATGGGAATGACCACCGGGGCCAATATGAAAGAGAGAGGGATGGGGGGAGAGAAGGAAGAACAGGAGAGAGAGAGAAAGAAGAGGAGGAGAGAGAGATGAGAGAAGGAAGGAGGGGAGGGATGGGAAGGGAGAGAATGAAGGAAGAAGTGCAGTGAGAGAGAGAGAGAGAGAGAGAGGGGAGATGAGAGCAGGGAGTGAGGGGGAACGACCTCAGGTGAACGGGGGATGATGAGGGAGAGAGGGATGGAGGGGGAGGAAGGAGGGAGAGAGAAAGAGAGAGTGGCGCGTTAACGGGAATGACCACTGGAAGACTGGAGCTAATATGAAGGAGAGAAGAAGGGAGGAGTGAGGGAGAGAGGTTTGGTTGTGAAAGAGAGAAAAAAAAGAGAGGAAGCGAAAAAGAGCTAAAAAAAAAAAAAACTGCATGTTGCTTAATCTGGCATGTTTTTGATGTTAAAGCAACATCATGTGACTGGCTTGAAACGGACACTGCATCCTCTGTAAAACACAAGCTGGAATGTTTCACAGTTGCCACGTTTACATGAAAGCTTTAATTCTGGATAAAAATAATTTAATAAAAAAAATAATAATTCTGCTTTAAAAAGACCATGTCAACACTTAATTCCTAATGAAAATGATTATTTGGAATTAAACTTAAGTGGGTGGTTCATCAGCCGGTTTCACTTTGTGGAAACCGTCTGACCTCGCAGCATCAGGATTTGTTCGCTCGATAGTAGGCGGGTACTTTTTTTATTTAACTGATCACTGCTATTTGGTCGTGACTTATGTAATGCGCCAAATCCCGTAGGAAGAAGGACAATAACGTCTTTCCCCTTGATAAAATTCACCAAACATTCTCTTTATTCCGGCTTTAAATCCTCGATCTCGGGAATCGTTGCCAACACAGAATGTCTGTCTTCGTCTACATCCATCTCGACATTTTGTCCCTTTTGTTTGTCTACAAAAGGGACCCAGACAGACGCTTGAGTTTGACGTCATGGCTTCACAGCTCTTCGCTGATTGGCCGGTGCGCGGTCTACAACTTCCAGGGTTCGTGCAAACCGTCTAGTGTGTTCCAATTCCTGACCTAGTAGCTGGAGAGAAATTAAATTCCAATTTTAAAGCCAAATATATTTATTTCTCAATCATGTAAACGTTTATTCTTCTTAAAAATAATTCCGGTCGTTCAGCGCATGCTCGTTGTGTCGCCCTTCTGACGTGATCCCGACAATCCGGCTCCACCAGTCCTGGCTTCGGACTTTCATCCACGTCTCTTTGGATTTGCGAGCGGGATGTGGGAGTGGGCTGAGGTAGAGCAGCCTCAGACTCAGTTTGTCTTCTTCCTCCCTTCTCCGACACTCCTCCCTTCTCCTCCTCAGCCGACAGACGTAAAGCGCGATGATAGATAAAAGTTTGGATCGTGTTTGTGTCTGCGGCGTAACGACAAACCGAGATGACAGAAACGCCGGTAGCAGCTGAAGTGTGTGTTTTCTTCCGGTCGACGTAAATTCATTCGTGTCTCTGTCCAATCAGAACCCTTCCCCACCCCCAGACGCTGAGCTGAATTAAATAAAGACGATTTAACGTGTTTTCCATGTTAACTCGAAGGAGAATATTTCAATTCCAAACTATTTAATTCAGAACAATTAATTCAGAATTAAAAAACATCATGTAAACGTGGCCAGTGTTGCTTTAAATGCACTTCGGTTCACCCTTCACTTGAATGCCCCTTTCCCCTCGCTGTTTTTTCACGCTACATTTCCACAGATTGGTCTCACACCTGTCGGTTTTTCCAGGTACCCCCCTTCGTCTCGTCAGGCCTCACACGAAGAGGGGAAGGAGTGGCTCAGGTCCCACTCCACCGGGGGGCTACAGGACACGGGGCAGTCCCCAATGTCTCCACCGGGGGCAGCGTGTAACAACGCCGGAAAATACCACTACTCCAACCTATGTAAGGAAACACAGCTCTGCACAAGCAATGGTACATTTACTGTTTTATTTCATCTCTTTTTTTCTATAGCTGTGTTTTTTATTTAGACATATTTACTGTAACTGCACAGGCCAGGGTTTATTTCCTTCTCTAACCCTTCTCTTTCTCCTTCTTAGTCTTTGTTCTCCTTTCTTTATTAGTCTCTTCTCTCCTTTTTCTCTCTTGGTCTCATCTTCCACTCTCTCTTTGCCCTATTTCCCTCCTCTCTTTTCCCTCTTTCCCTCCTTCCTTTTGTCTCTCTCATCCTCTCTCCCTTCTCTCTCTTGGTCTCATCTTCCACTCTCTCTATCATCTCCCCTTTCTCTCTTTTCCCTCTCTCCTTCCCTCCTTTTGTCTCTCTCTACAGTATTCCCTTCATCTTGTTTCCCTCCCTCTTCCATTTGTATCTCTCCCTCTCTCCCTTCTCTCTCTTGTTCTCATCGTCCACTCTCTCTACCTTATTCCCTTCCTCTACTTTCCCTTTCACCCTCCTTCCTTTTGTCTTTCTCTTGGTCTCATCTTCTACTCTCTCTACCATCTTCCCTTCTTCTCTTTTTCCTCTCTGCCTCGTTCCTCTTGTCTCTCTCCCTTCTCTCTCTCTCATCTTCCACTCTCTCTACAGCATTCCCTTCCTCTCTTTTCTCTCTGTCCCTTCTTACTTTGTTCTCTCTCCCTCTCTCCCTTCTCTCTCTTGGTCTTCCTCTCTTTTGTCTCCCTTCCTCCTCCTTTTGTCTCTCTCTACAGTATTCCCTTCCTCTCTTTTCCCTCCCTCCTCCGTTTGTCTCTTTCCTCCTCTCCCTTCTCTCTCTTAGTCTCATCCTCCACTCTCTCTACCCTATTCCCTTCCGCTCTTTTCCCTCTCTCCCTCCTCCTTTTGTCTTTCACCACAGTATTTCCATCCTCTCATTTCTCTCTCTTCCTCCTCCTTTTGTCTCTCTCCACCCAGTTCCCTTCCTCTCTTTTCCCTCTCTCTCTCCTCCGATTGTCTCTTTCCCTTTCTTCCTTTTTTCTCTTGGTCTCGTCTTCCACTCTCTCTACAGTATTCCCGTCCTCTATTTTCTCTCTGTCCCTCCTTCCTTTTGTCTCTCTCCCTTCTTTCTCTTGGTCTCATCTTCCACTCTCTCTACAATCTTCCCTTCATCTCTTTTCCCTCTCTCCCTCCTCCTTTGGACGCTCTCCCGCTCCCTCCTTCCTCTTGTCTCTCTCTCCCTCTCTCCCTTTGCTCTCTTGGTCTCATCTTCCACTCTCTCTCTGCCCTATTCCGTTCCTCTCTTTTCTCTCTGTCGCTCCTTCCTCTTGTCTCTCTTCCTTCTCTCTCTCTCGGTCTCATCTTCCCTCTCTACAGTATTCCCTTCCTCTTTTTTCTTTCTGTCCCTCCTTACTTTTGTCTCTCTCCCTCTCTCCCTTCTCTCTCTCGGTCTCATCTTCTACTCTCTCTACCCTATTCCCTTCCTCTCTTGTCCCTCTCTCCCTCCTTCCTTTTATCTCTCTTCCTTCTTTCTCTTGGTCTCATCTTCTGCTCTTTCTGTCGTCTTCGCTTCCTCTCTTTTCCCGCTCTCCCTGTTCTGTTTATCTCTCTTTTCATCTTCCACTCTCTCTGCTCTATTCCCTTCTGCTTTTTCCTCTCTCCCTCCTTCCCTTTGTCTCTTTCCCTTCTCTCAGTCTCATCTTTCACTCTTTATTCCCGTCCTCTCTTTTTCCTCTCTCCCTCCTCCATTTGTCTCCCACCATGACTCCCTTCTCCCTTTTAGTCTCATCTTCCACTCTCTCTGCCCTACTTCCGACAAAAAGAAGGCGTTAGAGAGGGAAAAGAGAGGAAGGGGATAGGGCAGAGAGAATGGATGTTTGAGAATTACCTGAATATTTGAGAATAATCTGAATAGACCTTGTTCACCAATGTTCAGTTAATTTACTCTGTTCTTTATTAAATTGTGTAATCAATAACATGACGTTGTGTTTTTCTCACAGTGAGTCCGACCAGCGGGGGGCAGTACGTGGCTCCCGGCTCCAGCAGCATGAGCAGGTCCAACAGTATCCCGGCCCAGGACTCCTTCGACCTGTACGGAGAGGGACACCCGCTAGGGGGCAGCGCCACCTCCCTGGAGGACAGACCCCGGGCCATCAGCCGCTCGGGGTCGTTCAGGGACAGCACCGACGAAGGTACAGAGCGAGGGTTAAATGGAGAATACCATGAGTGTTTTTAAAGGTCATTGTGTAACCTTTCTGCGGGAGGGTCCATCAAATGCTTTTCTCCATGGGGATGTGATTGCTTTGTCTGGAAATTTTCATTGTGTGGCATTAAACTTCATTCAAAATCTTCACAGAGACCAAACCAGACCAATTTACAGGTCAGATCTGTGGAGAGGTGACCCCACTCAAGCAGAATACCCGTTTTTGTAGGTATTTTTGAGCCATAAAACCACCTGTAATTGAATAAATGTAAAGTAGAGCTGTTCAATGTCACACTGTGGAACATTCCAGGCAGAGTATTGACATGTAGAAGCAAGCAGGTGACTTGACCCTCAATCAAAAAGTTACACAATGCACCTTTAAGATGAGTGACTATTTAAGTTCAGATGGATTCTCATGATATCTCAAACTCACAAACTCAAGAGAGACTCCAGCGGTAAGACTCAAAGTGTAGAGGTTTGTGCGGAAGCCAAAGCCAAAACGCCCAAACAAATCAAAATAAACCAAAACAAACACTGCAAATTTCTCAGATCTGGCCAACTTATATCAGGTTATTCATCTTGTTTTCAGATTTATTGTCTACTTATGAGTTCTGAGTTGTTTAATTCTAGTCTAGAGGTCATTTATTTTAAGATGACTTGTCAAGTAAAATGATCTTGCTGCATGGACAGATAATTTCACTACTTTTAAGTCATTTTCTGATAGATTTAAGCGTTTATATCTTAAATTTTGCCCAAGCTTTTTTGCAGAAAACATGGCGACACAGACAGACCTACTTCAGCCTATTTTAGAAATACCGTATTTTTCGGATTATATGCGTTCCGGAGTATAAGTCGCACCAGCCAGAAAATGCGTAATGAAGAATTAAAAAAACATATATAAGTCGCACTTTTGGGGGGAAATGTATTAGAAATGTATAAGAAATCAGAGACCAGGAACTGACATTTCAAAGTCAAGTTCTAGTAAAAACAACAGAACAGAGAACAACAGACTGTTAACGTCACATATGAACAGTTCTTCAGATAAACTATAACATAAACAACAGAACAGAACAAGTTTAACAAACTCTCCATCTCACTCCAAATCACTAAATCCATTCAATTCTTCATCCTCGGTGTCACTTCTGAACAACTCCACGACCTCCGGAGGTAAACAGAGCGTCGCTTCCTCTTCTGTGTCGCTGTCGTCAGACTCAGCATCAGTTCCAGTTAGAATTATTCCGGCCTTTCTGAATCCCGACAGGATGGTTTCAGTTGTCTTTATGTTTGTTTAAATCTGAAAATTTTAGTGGTACAGAAGTAATGTTGCGATCGACTGACATGATACAGACAGGACAGAGGCTCTTTCTGCAGGAGACATGTGCAGTAGAGCCAAGTGTCAGTGGTACAGGAGGAACAGGAGCAGCAGATACTGACACACAAGACTAGAGCGCCCTCTTGTGGCTGTCAGTGTGAAAATGTTAATATATAAGTTGCACCGGAGTACAAGTCTCAGGAAACACCCAAACCATGAAAAAATGCCACTTATAGTCTGAAAAATACGGTAAATCAATAAATACAGACTGTTTTGTTTGTGCATTTGTGGATAGGGAAGATGTCTGTGCCTTTCTCTAAATGTCCGGGTGTAACAAAAGTTCGATTTTTCTACTGTTGTGGCGCTTCGACCGATCAGATCCAAATATTAGTCATGACAGTCCAGATTGTTTTCAGTGAGGGCCGTCCAGTAGAACTCAATTCAGAGTGACACACAGTTTTAGCTTCTCTGTTCTCTGTCTGCGCATCACTCTGATCTCGTTTAACCACAGGAGAGAGGCTTTCATTGATGCTCTCTGTGTGTTTTGGTATGATTTTGTGTTAATTTCCCTGCTGTTACTCCTGCAGTGAGGCCTTATATAACCATGCACAGGTGTTTTATATAGAACTTTGTAAAGACTCTCCTCTCATGTCTCGCTTCCTCCCTCAAACACACACGTCTAATCTGTATTTTTGTGTTTTTTGTGTCCACAGTTCACGGCTCCTCTCTGTCTCTGGTCTCTAGCACCTCCTCACTCTACTCTGCTGTAAGTACACACACGTTGGACTCAACTAAAAGGCGTCTCATCAAAATATTTCAGTACGATCTTAGTTAAGTTAGTTTCTGCAGTTTTTGGTTAAGATTATAGAGCATCTTAATACAGAAAAATGTGCAGATAGCAACGAATTTACACAAAAACTAAGGTCTCATTTGATCCAGAATCAAGATATACTCACTTGAATAAAAACATGAATTTTTGACACATTTTTATTGTTTTACTTTTATTTTATCTGGTTCCAAAGAGATGTAACTTTTCTGATGAAGGGTCCATCACCGGCTTGTTTAAATTGAGATGTTTTGTCTGGAGTTTTATCTAGCTTAATTATTTTTTTTTTTGTTCCATTTGTTTTTATAGCTCAGAAATATCTTAAAACATACCTACATACACAGATAGGAAGATGATAGAAAGGTTTAATGTTGTACTGTGAAGCATTACAGACAAAGCAACAACATCTCCATGAAGAAACATTTGACGGACCCTCCACCAGAAATTTTACGCAATGCACCTTTGAAATTCAGTGTTTATTTTATTTTGCGTGTATCTGTTTTATGAAAATTAAGTTCAATTCCTTTTTCCAAGTTACCGTATTTCCCGGACTATAAGTCGTTCCGGAGTATAAGTTGCACTGGCCAAAAAATGCGTAATGAAGAAGAAAAAAACATATACAGTATGAGTCGCACTTTTTGGGGAAATGTATTTTGTAAAATCAGAGTCCAGGAACTGATATTTCATCTTGAAAGGCGAGTTCTAGTAAAAACAATAGAACAGAGAACAACAGTCTGAATAGGCGTTAATATGCTAACCTAACATATTAACAGATAATTATAGCATAAACAACAGAACATAAGTTTACCAAACTCACGATTTCACTCCAAATCAATAAATCCATTGAATTCTTCATTCTCGGTGTCACTTCTGAGCAACTCCACACCTCCTCCGGAGATAAACCATAGATCCATGAGGTAAACAGAGCGCCGCTTCCTCTTCTGTGTCGCTGTCGTCAGACTCAGCATCAGTTCCAGTTAGAATTATTCCGGCCTTTCTGAATCCCGACAGGATGCTTTCGGTGTCACTGAAGTTTAGGCTTTGTCAATTCATCCAGTGACTTCCAGGAAAGTTGCATGGAGCACCTGCCAGGTTGTCGTGAAGCTGTGTTCTCCAGCCCCACTTTTCACCAGTCAATCACAAGTTTCTCGCTCACTCCAAACTTTCTTTCTGCTGCTCGATTACTGTTTTCGGCTGAATATTTCACTATTTGCAGCGAGACAGCAGCTTTTTCTACAGAAGGCATGTGCAGTAGAGTGCAAAGTGACAGTGGTACAGGAGTAAAAGTAGTACTAGATACTTGACACATAAGCCTAGAGCCTCTCACAGCTGTCAGTCTGAAAATTTTTATATATAAGTCGCACTGGAGTATAAGTCGCAGGAAACACCCAAACCATGAAAAAAAGTGCCACTTATAGTCCGAAAAATACGGTAATCATTTTGAGTTTATTTGAAACAGTCGATTCACTGAACTCAAAACCTGATTTGGACTTTCTGTTCTGTTATGTACAAACTCCACACACAGTCCATGCATTAATGATCGCCAAAGCTCTGCCCACGAAGTTATTTCCTCTGGTGAATTCGATTTGCTCAGTCATTTACATTTTAAACTATTTTTGCGTTTTGTTCCCTCTCCTCCTCCCCGGTGCGTGCGATGTTTTGTGCAGGATTAATCTGATTTTAATTATAGCTTAGCACAGGTCTGGTGGGAAGTGCTTGCGTTGGCCAATTCGTTTAGCGCGTCTGTCTGCTGTGGTGAAAACGCCTCTCGCGCCGTGCATTGTAATTTGTCTGAGGAGAAAGCAGATCCAAGATGGCGCCGTGTCATATTCTAATCTATTTGTGTTTCTTCCACAGACGGAGGAGAAGGCGCATTCAGAGGTGAGGGGCTGTTCGTGCATGGCTGTTTTTTTTATGAATGACAAATGATTCAGTAAATATTAGTTTCTCATTAGTTCATAGTTTTATTCTGAGAGATAAAATTGCTTTACGATCAGGTGAAAACATAAATGATAAACTCCTAAGTCAGGCCTGGCTGCTGGTACTGATGTCCTGGGGCAGTTTGTCAAAAATGTGGCTGCAATTCTGTGTCTATTACCACCACTGAATAAAAGTTTTAAGTTTTTTCAAAGTCTTATATTACTCAAAATTGACTCTTATGAGCTTTAAGTCATGTTACAAAGTTGTTATCTTCTCAAAAACAGACCTGGAGTTGTGTTTTGTTTCATTCACACGTAAGTAATCCTGCATTATTAGTTCACATTTCCAAAGCTCAAAAGGCTCTGTTCTACCTTGTGATGTCATGAAGTGTTGGTTTTCAAATTAACAAGTCCTTTTACCTAGAGGAGTTTGGCAATTCCAAGGGCTGAAATTGTCCAAATGATTCTAGTGAAGGTGTGTGGAGTTTAAAAACACAAGGGAGCACTTCTGGTATTACCACATGACATCACAAGGTGGAACAGTGTTTTTTTTTTTCAGTTTGAGACAAGAAATCAGCCTAAATGTGCAGGATTTGTGTGTTAAACGTGTGAATGAAACAAAACACAACTCCAGGTCTGAATCCGTGTGTCGTTCGTTCATTTGTTTTTCAAAATGAAACCAAAAATAAGAAAATGAAAAAACTATTAACTATTAGTATTAACTATTAGTAACTATACTAAACTATTTTCTTCATTATTGGTCTCCAAAACCAAAATGGAAAAACAGATAACAATTCATTTTTTTTATTTTTCGATTTTGTGTTTAAATGAATAATGGAAAAAACGGATAACGGCAGTTTCCTGTTTACGTGACATAAACTGCAATGCCGGACTTTTGCGCTGCTTATGGACTGAACCAACACTGAAACAGGACTAAAACAGGATTGAAACAGGTCTAGACCAGGTCTAAACCAGGACTGAACCAGGATTGAGTGTTGGGAAGGGCCCAGAGGTGTGCCCTCTTAGACTGTTGGGTGATCAGGACTGAGACAGGGATTTAGACCAGGACCAGACTTAGACCGAGACCGGGACTGAGACTGGGACTGAGACCAGGACTGAGACAGTTTTAGTCCTGTTTTAGTCCTGGTTCAGTCCGTATGCAGTGCAAAAGTCCAGCAAATTGTTGTTTTTTCATTTTCTTATTTGGATGAATGATACACAGATTGGTCTGTTTTCTATGAAGAAACAATATTATGACAGATCAATAGTCTAAAACAGACCCTTTAATTCATATATACTGTACACAATGTTTTGTAATGGCAGCAGCATGAACTGTTAAACCTCTGGTGAATGGGCAAATGACTAGACCAACTGAAATACCTATTGTAGCACAGTTGGAAAGTATTTGCCCCGTGACTAGGAGGTGGCCAATGAGGTCCATTTGGTCTTATGTCTAATTTATGTTATTAGGGTTTTATTTCAGACCAAGAGTTTGTTTTCAGACTTGACATTTCGACTGATCACTTACAGTTTTCCTCACGTGATGTTGCTGTGACGTGTCCAGTCAGTTGATTTAAACAGGGTTTGGTGCTGTCTTCCTACCGGTGGAGGCAGGACGACAGCGCCACCTGTAGTCTGACTTCCTCAGGACAGTATCCCAGGTGTGTGAGAGTAAAAACATTGTTGCATGGGACGATAAACCGGGAGGAGGGAACTTTTTTACTCTCACGCACCTGGGATACTGTCCTGAGAAAGTCGGACTGCAGATGGCGCTGTCGTCCTGCCTCCACTGGTAGAAAAACAGCACCAAAACCTGTTTAAATCAACTGAGCGACACAACACAGCAACATCACGTGACTCCGAGGAAGACCACGAGTGAACAGTCCAAGTCAGGTATGAAAACAAACTCTTGGTCTGAAAAAACAAAACAAAAAACCTAATAACATAGAAGGTGGCCAGTTCAAATCTAAAAACATAAACATACTAGAGATGGTTAGAGTTGCCCAGAAAATTAAGAATATTAAGTACCATTACTTTAAAATAGTTTTACTCAAGAAGAAGTACAAAGTAGTAGCCCAAGAAAGTATCGCAACAACTACAACTTAAGTAAGAGTAACTTTCTAGATTAATTTACTGGTATAATTGAAAGCACGAAAGCATTAATAATGTAGAAATCTGGTATTTTTAAAAGCAAAGGCTATAAAAAAGAATAAAAATATTCAAATTATTTCATATTGTCGACATAAAGTTTTTGTACCCAAAACTCAAGTTAGAGTAGTCTTAAAACGAAAATTTAAAAGTACAATTTTAAAGTTTCCCGAGTAAATGTACTTGAGTAGATGTAACTTTTAGTAGTACTGCCCCCTTCTGGCTAAAGTAGGTAATGTCACTGTGTTCCTGCATACCTCAGGATCAGTAAATATGTAGTAGAAATGTGAGAATAGTGATTTAAAAAGCTGAATTTGATTGCTGCATGTTTTGGGTTGCGTTTGCCTCGGCTGTGTTTGTGCGTGCTGTGGATCCATGCTACTTTCTCTTTCTCTCTGTCCAAATGTCAATCGAAGCACAAACAGTGATCTAAACAAACAAACATGTAAAGACTCCATTTGTATTTCAGCTCTTAATTAATTATAATAAGAGTTTTACAATGAAGCAATTTAACACTGTGTTGCATTGCTTTCCGTATCACTCTCTCCCTCGTCCGTGTGTTTAATCCTCCTCAAAATTATCCCACGTCCAAACCTGACCTTTGACCTTTTCATTTGGGATCATTCTGTGAGTTCCGCTCAGCCAATCACTGATTCTCCTTTGATTTCATTCATCGAGCCCTCCCCTCTCTCCCGCTCTCTCCACCGCCGACTGTAAACGAGACATTTTATGCTGAAGTTCATTTGTGCATGTGTCTAGAATCATGTATGTTTAGTTTTTCGTTTTTTGTCGCTTCAGAGGCCAAAACGCCCACCTGTCTCTGGCGCATGAAGCTCCTCTGTGTTTTTAAAGTCTGTTCATCTCAGTCAGATCATTTCGATGCTCAAAACCACCTCTGCATCGTAGAACCTTTGCAATTTTAGTCTTTTCATTCTCTGCTGGTTTGCTGTATCATCTGAAAAAGCAAAAAGCTAATTCTACTTGTTGCGTAGATATTCTGTATTTTAAAACAGAACTATAATGCAAAAGCGAGCAGAGTTTTTTAGAAATTTTTACCATATTATAGTTATGAAGTTGTATTTATAAGTTTTTACAATGTCATTACTTCCTTCTCTAGTTTTATTTTCTTCATCTATGGTACACGTGGGATTCCGCAGCATCATGTAGCTATTTCGTTTTTTAAAAATGTCACAGATTATAACTATATAGCAGACAAAAGCACGATATGTCTTCTTTAAGTTATACTGAAATGCAAAATTGCATTGGAAAGTATTCTAAAAACCTGAATACAGCATAACATGTCTCAAGTGATAGGACGAGACACAATTGTCACAAGATAAGACACACCACGAGATTAGGTCCACGAGAATGAGAAAAAACGAGATTTTGACTTAATTTCTTTTTTACTTTTATTAATTTTATATACCGTATTTTTCGGACTACAAGGCATTGAATTTTCTTATCTATTTTCATACATAAGGTGCACCGGATTATAAGGTGCATTAAGCGAAACGGACAACATTTGCAACTGATCCCTTAGCCCAGGCATCCACGATCCACTGACAGATCTTCCTGTCTTGGTGAATGTGTATTATGAAAGTGAATGTGGGTGGATCATTTAAGTTTGGAATTTTATTTCCTTCGAGGACGACTCAAATATATATTGAGTAATAATGTGTTTAATGCAGCTTTGCGCACGTTTCTTTACGTTTTGCAGAAACAAAACTTAAGACCACATGGCTCATTTGCATAAACTACAAGCGCTGAAAAACAAACAGCTCCCTCCTTGTACGCTGATGCGTCAGCTTCTGTTGGACTAAAAGACATGACTTATTTATGATGCAAGGCTCATGACTACAGTAGCCGTAATGCTCCAACAATCCATCAAGCAGTGCGGCTTCGTAGTTTACCAAAGTCGTACTAAAATATTTTGACAGATTTTTGAGCACCGTGTACCACTTAAATTCAGTGCGAGGTCAGTAAACACAACCAGAATTAATACATAAGGTGCACAATAGATTATAAGACACACTGTAGATTTTTGAGAAAATTAAAGGATTTTAAGTGCGCCTTATTATCCAAACAATATGTTAATGTTTTAGAGATCATTGTATTACTCCTCTTTCCAAGTCCAACTTTTCAAATTGTACAACTCACCAGCTCTTAACTCTTGTTTTTTGTCCAAGCCAAAAGTAAATTCAGGGAGAAAACATCTCATGAGATTCTCACGTGTGTACAGTTTTGTGGTACTTTTGTCTCTCGAGATCTTGTGGCAGGAGATCTTGTCCCATCCCTACATATCTCTCATAATCTTTTTCTATTGTTTCTTGTTGCAAATCTCTGTTTTCACTGTTTTCCCTGTTTCCAGACCTCATGAGCCTTTGCCTTAATCGCCCACACTAACATGAGCTTACATTGCTGTGTCTTGTCACATTAACCTTCACTGTGTGTTTTGCTGTTTCTCCATCACGTTTTAATGAAAGCAAAGCAACATAGAGTTAATTTGTACTTTTCTTTTTCTCAACCAAGGGCCAAACTGTTCCAAACACTACGGTAAATCTCCTACTTTACTTTCACTGCCCAGAATAACTTATTAAAAGGAACAAGAACAGCTATTGATTTTTGTTTTTTTAATTTCTGTTGGAGGGAATGGAGATGTTATTGCTTTGCCTGGAATGTTCCATGGTGTGACATTAAAGATATTCGTCTAGTATTTATTCATTACAAGTGTTTCTATTGCTCAAAAATACAACGACACTCCACAGATCTGAACTGTAATGTAGCGTAGTGCTGTAACCTGCTCGTTTCCTTCGTTATAGATTTATGGTTCAATCTATACTGCGGAACATTCTAGACAAAGCAACAACATTTCCATGGAAACAAGGAGGCAGCAGACTCTCCACTAGAAATGTTAGAAGTAGTAGTAGCAGCAGTAATAGTTGTTGTTTTAGCAGTAGTAGTAGTTGTAGTAGTAGTAGTAGTTTTGGTAGTAGTAGTAGTAGTAGCAGCAATAGTAGTAGTAGTAGTAGCAGTAGTAGCAGTAGTAGTAGTAGTAGTTAGTGTTGTAGTAGTTGTAGTAGTAGTTGTAGAAGTAGTTGTAGTAGTAGTTGTAGTAGTAGTAATTGTTGTAGTTGTAGTAGTAAATGGTGTAGTAGCAGTAGTAGTAGTAGTAGCAGAAGTAGTAGTGGTTGTAGTAGTAGTTGTTGTATTAGTAGTAGCAGTAGTAGTAGTAGTAGTAGTAGTAGTAGCAGTAGTACTAGTTGTAGTAGTTGTAGTAGTAGTTGTAGTAGTTGTAGTTGTGGTAGTACTAGCAGTAGTTGTAGTTGTTGTAGTTGTGGTAGTACTAGCAGTAGTTGTAGTAGTTGTAGTTGTGGTAGTACTAGCAATAATAGCAGTAGTAGTAGCAGCAGCAGCAGTAGTAGTAGTTTTTGTAGTAGTAGTAGTAGTAGTAGTAGTTGTAGGTGTAGTTGTAGTAGTTGTAGTAGTTGTAGGTGTAGTTGTGGTAGTAGTTGTAGTAGCAGTAGTTGTAGCTGTTGTAGTAGTACTAGCAGTAGTAGTAGTAGAAGTTTTTGTAGTAGTTATAGTAGTAGTAGTAATTTTTGCAATAAGAATAAACAGAGTTATTCAAAGTTATAAAATCTGTGTCTTAAAAGTGATTTTAAAAAAACTAAAATAATCAAAAGTAAAATAACGAGTATTGTGAATTCAAGTATTTTGCACAGTTCTCTCTTTTGCTCAGTGAATTCTGACCAGTTCTTATTTTCTATCTCCTTAAACAGAGTAAATATTTGTTTTTCCTCTCACAGCAAATCCGAAAGCTTCGCCGGGAGCTGGACGCGTCTCAGGAGAAGGTGGCGACCCTCACGTCTCAGCTGGCTGCTAATGTGAGTCTGTTTACGTCAACGCACAATACACAATAAACAATGGAAAAGACTGGGCAATTTGCATCATAACCTTCTGTCAGTGCTTTCAGGGAGAGAAAGAGACAGCTGCCTTTGATGGTTCAGAGAATAATGGTGTTTGTTTTACTGCTGAAGAATTTAAATCGGAGATATTATCATGTAAAATGGACTTCTAACCATTTTATAACATTCTTGTGAGCTTTAAGTCATATTATATTGTTGTTATCTCATCAAAAACTCATACATGTTTACACATGAGTAATCCTGCATTATTAGTCTGTCTACATCTCCAAAACCTCATACTCCACCTTGTGATGTCATGCAGTGGTAGTTTTCAAGTTAACAGCTCCTTTTACCTTTGGTTCAGGAGAGATTGGCAATTCCAAGGCTGAAATCATCTAAATCAGACATGCCAATCTCAGGCCTGGGGGCCAAATTTGGCCCGCAACATAATTATATTTGGCCCGCAAGATCATATCAAATATGTATTAGAGCTGCCCTCCGGCTACAGACAGACGATAGAGACATTATTGATTTACACTTTTGTTATTATTTTATATTTAGCTTGTTCTGGATTCAGTGTTGAAGCAAAACTATTATTAAACTTGTATTTTAATAGGAAAAAGTTTAACATTACATATCTCAAAAGAACAGAAAACATGCACATGATGTTCAAATTTTTCAATAAATATTTAGTTTGGCCCACGACTTAGTCCCAGTTTTTAATTTTGGCCTCTGTGAATTTGAGTTTGACTCTCCTGATCTAAATGATTCTAGTGAAGGTGTATGAAGTTTAAAAACACAGTGGAGCATTTCCTGTATTAAAACATGACATCACAAGGTGGAACAGAGTGTTTTCTTTTTGAGGGTCTGTTTACACGAGAACGCTTGTGGGTAAAAATGACAAAATATTTTATTGGAACTGCCTTTCGTTTAGACGGTGACGCCGTTTTTGGGTTTCCAGGCTGGCGTCATTATATGAACTCTGCTCTATGGCATAATAGAGATACATGTGTAATGCCATATTATGGAACATTCCAGACAATATTTCCACGGAAAGAAGCTGGTGACAGATAGCCTGATTCATCAGCTGGTTTCACTTCATGGAAACCGTCTGGCCTCGCGGCATTAGGATTCATTCGCTTGACACTAAGCCAGCATTTTTTTTATTCAACCAGTCGCTGCTATTTGGTCGTGATGTGTGTAATGCACCAGAACACTCAGTGGTGTCGAAGTAATTGCCGGCACAGCAAACAAAGCAGAGAGTGAACATGTCTGTCAATGATCACTGTTATTTCTCTGAGATGAACTTGCGAATTAAAGGTGCAGTAAAAGATGCAAAGTTTGAATCGTCTACATCCATCTCAACCACTTTGTTTACTGTTCCACAAAAGGGACGCAGTCATGGCTTCACAGCTCTTCGCTGATTGGCCGGTGTGCGGTCTACAACTTCCAGGGTTCTTGCAAATCGTCTAGTGTATTCTGATTCCTGATCTAGTTGCTGGAGAGAAGTGAAATTGAGCGGAGGCATTAGGTGGCACCAGTCTGGCTAGGTGACAGACCCTAAACCAGAAAAGTTACACAGTGTATCTTTAAGAAAAACATGATACATCATTAAGAGGAAAGGAATCATTTTAGTTTAGTAACCGTCTTAATTGAAATCCATATTCCAACCAAGTATCTTCAGAAAACAACACCAAAACTTTAGATTTATTGGTTTTCTTGTGTCTTTGGTTCGACTTTGGGAGAGTTGTAGAGTTGTTTATGTGGGTGGTGCGTGTATCAGAGAGGAGCCTGTGTCTGTCTCCATCCAGCTTCAAATAACGGCATCCACCTTCCTGCGCTCCGCCAGGCTTTCAAACTCACACTCGAGAGATGAGTGAAGGGCTGATATAGGAGTCTAGACTGGTGCATTTTCGTGTGGGTGGAGAAAACAGAGGCGCGGAACCTCTAGAGCACAGATAAGAAATGTCTGGGTGGTCAAATGGAGATAAATCGGCAGGTTTCTGTGGTTTTAAAGGTCATATATCACACAAAATTGACTCTTGTGAGCTTTAAATCGTGTTATAATGTTGTTACCTCTTCAAAAACATAACCAGAGTTGTGTTTTCTTTCATTCACACATCTTAGTTTTTTTCTCACTTAGTTTTGAAGTTAACAGCTCCCTTTTATGTTTTGTTCAGTAGAGATTAACAATTCCAGGTCTGAAATGATCCGAATGACATCACACACAAATTAAAATCATTCTAATTGAAGCGCTTAATTTTTTTCGATGCGCCTCTCAAAGAAAACGTGACAGTAAATGAGGATTGAATAGGTGGTAAGAAAGCTTTTAGAAAAATTTGTGTGCATATTTGTCTGTAGTTGAGCATAAAATAAATATTCGTAAACTCTCGAATGAGTCCAGTCGTACGTAAAATGTGCTGTGTGTATTTTATCCCTCAGAATGCGAATTGAAAAGTTACAACATCAAGAATTAAAATCACGAAATGAAATGAAACGATTACGTTTTTTTCAGTGCAAATACAAATTCACAGGCGCGACTCGACTGTCAAAAATACATCATCACTTCACAGGCTTTATTTACTGAGCCGAAGAAACACTCATTAAAAATGCCGGACTTTTATGCCACACACGCCACAGACGGAACCAGGACTAAACCAGGACTAACCCAGGACTCATCCCAGGACTCATCCCAGGACTGAACCAGGAGGACTGACCTAGGACTAAAACAGGACCAAAACAAGACTAATCCCAGAACTGAACCAGGAGGACTAAAGCAGGACTAAACTAGGACTAAAACAGGTCTAAACCAGGACTGAACAAGGAATAAAACAGGAGTAAACCAGGACTTGAACTAGGACTAAAGCAGGACTGATCCCAGAAGGAAAACCAGGAGGACTAAGGCAGGACTGCTTTAGTCCTCCTGGACTAAAGCAGGACTAAGGCAGGACTAAAGCAGGACTAAACCAGGACTGAACCAGAACTAAACCAGGTCTGACTGTCGGGAGGTGCGCCTGCTTAGACCGTCAGGTGACTGCTTGAAAGGACTGGCGCAGATGGTTTAGACCTGGTTTAGACCTGGTTTAGTCCTGGTTTAGTCCTAGTGTAGTACTAGTGTAGTCCTGGTTTAGTTCTGATTTAGACCTGGTTTAGACCTGGTTTAGTCCTGGTTTAGTCCTAGTGTAGTCCTGGTTCAGACCTGGTTTAGTCCTGGTTTAGTCCTGGTTTAGACCTGGTTTAGTCCTGGTTTAGACCTGGTTTAGTCCTGGTTTGGACCTGGTTTAGTCCTGGTTTAGACCTGGTTTAGTTCTAGTGTAGTCCTGGTTTAGACCTGGTGTAGTCCTGGTTTAGTCTTGGTTTAGACCTTGTTTAGTCCTGGTTTAGACCTTGTTTAGTCCTGGTTTAGACCTTGGTTTAGACCTGGTTTAGCCCCTGTTCAGTCCTGGTGTAGTCCTGGTTCAGACCTGGTTCAGTCCTGGTGTAGTCCTGGTTAGTCCTGGTGTAGTCCTGGTTCAGACCTGGTTCAGTCCTGGTGTAGTCCTGGTTCAGTCCTGGTTTAGTCCTGGTTTAGTCCTGGTTTGGACCTGGTTTAGTCCTGGTTTAGACCTGGTTTAGTTCTAGTGTAGTCCTGGTTTAGACCTGGTGTAGTCCTGGTTTAGTCTTGGTTTAGACCTTGTTTAGTCCTGGTTTAGACCTTGTTTAGTCCTGGTTTAGACCTGGTTTAGACCTGGTTTAGCCCCTGTTCAGTCCTGGTGTAGTCCTGGTTCAGACCTGGTTCAGTCCTGGTGTAGTCCTGGTGTAGTCCTGGTTTAGTCCTGGTGTAGTCCTGGTTCAGACCTGGTTCAGTCCTGGTGTAGTCCTGGTTCAGTCCTGGTTTAGTCCTGGTTCAGTCCTGGTTCAGTCCTGGTTTAGTCCTGACCCGACTATTTGCTGGTATCCGACCTGGTGCAGGACTCTGACTCCAGGTCTGTTTGTGATGAGGAAACAACATTATAACATAGATCAGAAAATAGCCTAATATGGGCCCTTTAAATAAATGCAGTAACATCTCCATGGAGACAAGCAGGAAAGTTCCATGGTGCACCTTTAATATTAGAATGCGTGCGAAGATTTCCCCTCAGCCGTGTCGTCAGTGTTAATTATCGAAAAACCAAGGCCCACCCACCCGCAGAAGCCTTGTGGTTCTGACACCGTCGTTTGGGCAGAGACCGGGCGTGTCTGCCGGAGTGCGCGGGGCAGATGGTCGGTTTGCGGCGCCCCTCGGAGGTGACAGGTGGCAGCGCGAGGAGCTTGGACCGAGTCGAGATTCTGAGGAGATCTGTTCAAACGTTTGGCATTTGGAAAGGCCGTGAACTTTGAGAACGCAGCCAGAGACCAAGGAACAAGCAGCAGAGGGAGCATGTAGAGGGAGCGTTCTGGACTTTAAATAGGTTTGGGCAGAATGAGTATGTCCCTGAAAATGTTGTTTAGGAACAGGAAAAGTAAAAAGAAAAAATTGCCTCTTGTGCACTTTTCGCCACATTATAATGTTGTTACCTCCTCAAAAACAGACCTGAAGTTGTGTTTTCATTCATTCACCTTTGAGTAACACTTTATTATTAGTCTGTTTACATATCCAAAGCACAAAACGCTCTGTTCCACCTTGTGATGTCATGAAGCAGTAGTTTTCATCACAAAGTGGAACAGAGTGTTTTCAGTTTGTGAGAAAAACTCAGCCTAAATATCCAGGGTTTGTGTGTTAAACAGGGATGTAACAATAACCCAAATATCGTGATATCGTATCGTCAAAGTTCTCATAATAATATCGTGGACCATCACAATATATCGAATTACAAGTCTCTTTGCTTAAATTAAGAATTACGCTGCAGCAGTAGCTAAAAAAAGACTACATAGACCATGATCCTTTGCTCCATTTGAGTGCAGACTACAAGAAGAAATAACAGTTCTAAGCACTTTTAAGTCTTAGTTCTTTGGGTTAAGTCTTGTCAAGGGCATTTTAAGAGTAAAAAGAAGCATATTTACATTTTGTTTTGTTTGCCTCCACAAAATATCACAATAAATATCGTACCGTGAGATGTAGGGATGTAACGATATCCAAATCTCTTGGTACGATATTATTACGATATGTATCTCACGGTACGATATTTATTGCGATATTTTGAAGTGTAGATAGGACACGTTTTTGCTTTTAAAATACCTTGACAAGATTTTGGTGTGAATTATTTCCGTCATAATCCCAAGAATTCAAATAAAAACATATTTCTTCATGTTGTCTGCGCTGAAATGAATCATGGGATATGTAGTTCCCGATTTTTATTAGCTATTGCTACTATAAAAAATGCATTTAAGCAAAGAGACTTGTAATTCGATATATTGTGACAGCCCATGATATTATTGTGACACTTTTGACGATACGATATCACGATATTTCGGTTATTATTACATCCCTAGTGAGATGTATGTCATGTAAATATACAGAGAGATTTGGATATTGTTACATCCCTAATCGTGAGCCTCCCTATCATATCGTGAACTTTCCTACAATATCGCAATAAATATCGTACCGTCAGGTTCAGACAAGTGACAATATCGTATCGTGAGACTTGGATATCGTTACACCCCTAGTGTTAAACATGTGTGAATGAAACAAAACACAACTCCAGGTCTGTTTGTGATGAAGAAGCGTAATATGGGCCCTTTAAGAAAAAACTTGATGTGGTCTTGAGTAACAGTAAAAACATATTTGGGGAAACAACTACGTAGAGCGTTTGAAAAAGTCACTGTCTGGACGCAACATTTGGTTCATGATTTGAAGTTTAATCAGAAGTATAAAACATTAAATAATGCACAAAAGCTGGTGTTTTTAAAGGATAAACCATCATAAAAACGAGAAAAATCTGTAAAACTACGTCATATCTGAAAGAAAATTGCAAGAAGCACAAATGTTTAAATAAAAATAGTCAACATAAAGTCAACATTTTGTCATTTCACACATAGGTCCTTGGTTCATTACTGCACTGAATAGAATAAATAATGGTTTTGAATGAATGTTTTAATGTTTTTGTAGTCATTAATGCTCTTTCTGTATAAAGTAATAGTTTGTGTTTCTCCACAGGCCCATCTCGTAGCAGCGTTCGAGAAGAGTCTGAGTAACATGACGTGTCGACTGCAGAGCCTCACCATGACAGCAGAGCAGAAGGTACAAACACTCCAAACACACTGTTATTAAGCTTTAAGTTGCAATTTTAAACAGTTTTGAAATTTGATGATACCTATGTTTTCTAATTGTCTGTGGTGATCAGGAGTCAGAGCTGGCGGAGCTGAGGGAGACCATAGAGATGTTAAAGACACAGAACACAGACGCACAAACAGCCATCCAGGTGGCTCTGAACGGCCCCGACCACCTGCACAAAGGTACGACAAATAAATGAATGAAACAAATGCATCTAAAGGTACGAAACAAGCACACCCCTGGTCTTTTTCACAGGTTACTGCTCTGCTCCCTGTGATATGTTACAGCCAGTGATCCAAGTGATTTACGTCAGTGTTTCCCAAACTTTTTTTCTGGCGACCCATATTTTAAAATTCACAGACCTTCACGACCCAGGTCAATAGGCATTATTCGTAAATCACAAAATAAAGGTGGATTTCACATAGGAAAGGGCATTCGATGAAATTTTATTAATCGATCGTCGGGAGAATTAACAATTAATCATTAACGTTTTTATATAATAAGTATCATCATTATTATTACTATTACTAATCTGCATAAATAAACTCAACTTTACAACATATAAACCACGACCACTCTAGAGCCACATCAGCCCGTTTGACATTATAATGTGTTTAATGCAGATTTGAGCAACTCTCACAGAAATGAAACTTAAAACCGCATGGCTCAATTTGCCTAAACTAAGCACAGAAAAAAAAAAAAAAAACGCTCTTGTGCGCTTATGCGGTTCAGCTTCTGTTGGACTAAAGGACATGACTCAGTTGAGTGTTCTTTCTGTGACAGAGGGATGTTGATGCTGAAGGTGTGTCTGTTCTGTGTGTGTGTGTCGCATGATGTTTTCAAAGATCGTACATGTGCAGGTTTAGCTCAGCTCTTTATGTTGCTGTAACCGGGATACTGCGTAAACATGCACCATGACGAAACGGGGATACAGATGTGTATGTAAACACACTCACTTGAGTGGACAGTGTCTCCAAGAAGGTGCCGGAGCCAAAAGGTGGGACTGAGGCCGCAACTCCAGTTACATTAATGAGGATATTTTATTGTTGACGCAGTGATCATGTCTCTCTGAACAATTAGTTTTACTCAAGTTGTAAAACAATGAAAAACAGTCATTGAACCAACAATAAAAGGATCCATAAGTTGCCTACCTGGACATTAAAAGTAGCCCATTTCTTTTTCTTTTCAAGTGACTGTCATGTTCACATTGGCCCAAGTAGCACTGTCAGACCGCTCTTTTACATTGTCCTAACTAGGGGCAGTGGGAAAACAAAGTAGGTCTAAACTATTCCAAATGAGTTTACAAAATGTTTTCGTGTTTGTGTGTCTCAGATCTGAGGATCCGGCGGCAGCAGTCGTCTGAGAGCATGTCCAGTATTAACAGCGCAGCCAGTCACTCCAGTCTGGGCAGTTTGAGCAAAGACGCAGAGGACAAGAAGAAGAAGAAGAAGAACTGGGTGAGTCCATCAAAAGCAGAAATAGAAAATTCTGTTGAAATTAGTCATGTTTTTTTGAATACCTCCATAAGGTTTAGGATTTTGCTAACAATTTCTAGTCATTTTTTGTCCTCATTTGGATAATTTCTTGTTTAAAACTATAATGTATATGATGTGGTCCACTTTTAGACATGGTTTAGTTCTAGATTAGACCTAAAATAGATCAAATATAGACTTTTAGATAGGTTTAGATCTGGTAGAACTAGAAAATCCGAAAAAAAAAGCAACCAGGAATGTTCCATAGTATGACATTAAACAGCTCTATCTTACATTAATTATATCAGACATTCTGACTCTGAGTGGGGTCACCTCTCCACAGATCTGACCTGTAACTTAGCCTGATTTGGTCTCCGTGAAGATTAAAGCTTTAATGCCATACTGTGAAACATTCCAGACAAAGCGATAACACCTTTAACAATCCCGTAGTTCGGTTTCATCTGCTAACGAAACGTCTTCAATCGTCAGGCTTAAGTTACAGTAATTTCAAAACCAGCCTCATAAAGTCATTTTTAATTTAAATATAATTAAAGATTTATTTGTGCAGATGTAGAGAACGGAGCAGAGTTGAGGTGAGGTCACTGAGATGGGAATAAATGATGCAAAAGTTTGTGAGATCAATAAAGGTGGAGTCTAATGCAGAGGAAAAAACAGACCGATTCAAACACATGTAAACAGTGTTATATAACTGTACATACTTTGATTTGCAGTGGTCTTTATAATTGACTGGAATCCAATATTAGTCTACTCTTAATTAAATAACGTGTTCCTTGCACAGAACAAATCTATACTTAAATTGTGGAGCTTCTGTTATCGATTTAATATCCGTAATTGCTTAAAGTTTTCTATGTCGAAGTGCCTTGCTTACAGATTACACTTCAGAGGCTTTATTACTCTAGTTTTGTTGTTTCCTTGTCACAAAAAAAAACAGACCTGGACTTGTGTTTTGTTTCATTTACACATGTTTAACACACAGATCCTGCAACTTTTGGCTGAGCTTTTTTCCTCTCAAACTGAAAACATTCCACCTTGCAATGTCATGTGGTAATACAGGAAGTGCTTCACTGTGTTTTAAACTCCATACACCTTCACTAGAATCATGTGGATGATTCCTATTGGGAATATTATTATCACTGACATAAAAACTTCCATAAAGAATACTAGTTGTGTCGTGTTAGGTAACTGTACAGGCATATAATATATTAGATACAACAAATTACAGTTTATTACCATTTAGGGATGTAGCAATGCCCGAAATGTTGTGATATTGTATTGACAAAACTCTCACAATAATATCGTGTGCAGTCACGATATATCGAATTGCAAGGTTTTTCACTTAAAAGTAAAATAATAAAAAAATAGAGAGAACTACCGTATTTTTCAGACTATAAGGTGCACGGATTATAAGGTGGAAAATCAATAATGTTGAATTCTCTCATCTATTTTCATACATAAAGTGCACCGGATTATAAGGAGCATTAAGCGAAACAAACTGCGACACTTGAGACTGATCCTTAGCCCAGGCATCCACGATCCATTGGCAGAATGTGGCGTAATTCACCCAGCGTTGCCTCCCTCCCTCATTCAGTGTAGACTGCATGATAAAATAACAGTTATTAAGCATTTTTAAGTCTTAATTCCTTGGTATATGACAAAAATGATTCACACTGAAGACTTCTGAAGGAATTTTAGAAGGAAAAAGTTGCATATTTAAAATTCTGTAACTCTCTCTAAAATATCACAGTAATGATCTTATTGAAAATATTGTACTGTGAGATTGTTAAACTCCTATTACCATTAATATAAAAACATTATTACATTACACTGTTATTTTGAGACGCCACAATATGCTACAATTTTTCCATGAAATACAATTGCTTCAGTCATCGAAACATGTGATTCTTCAAAAGTGTACACGAGAAAATAGCTCCAAATTCAGTCTTTAAACTTTTAAACCAGCTACGTTTTTTGATACGTTTTTTTGATAGAGTGCACTTTCGATTCAGTACGATTCAATACAATATATTTATATTGATGCGGTTCAGTGAAAAACAAAAGCTAAATCATGACTGTGATACTAAGTCCACTAAGTTTGTGCAAAGTTAATATGAAAAACTAGCCTGATTCATCAGCCGGTTTCACTTCGTAGCCACCCTCTGACCTCGCAGCATTAGAATCTGTTTGTTCGACAGTAGGCAGGTACTTTTTTAATTGAACCAAATCCCATAATAAGGGCAATAACGTCTTTCCCCTTGATAAAATTCACCAAACATTCTCTTTGTTCCGGCTTTAAATCCTCAATCTCAGGAATCGTTGCCAACACAGAATGTCTGTCTTCGTCTACATCCATCTCGACTGCGCTTGAGTTTGACGTCATGACTTCACAGCTCTTCTCTGATTGTCCGGTGTGTGGCCTACAACTTCCGGGGTTCTTGGAAATCATCTAGTGTATTCCGAGTTCTGACCAAGTCACTGGAGAGAAATGAAATTGAGAGGAGGCACTAGGTGGCACCAGCCTGGCTACTGAAAAACACCCATTTTACTCAAAACAGTGAAAATGTCAACACAATTGTAGCTCTTACGCAAAATAATTTAGTGAAATATACCTAAAAATACTCTTGACGATAAATCGATACAACAGCCCACGATATCGAGACTGTATCATCAAATTAAATGATACGATACATCGATATTTAAGTGTACTGCATGTATATTTTTTAGGATGACTTACATTGGCTTTGGGGTTTTTAGCTCAAGTTTGGTTTCTTATCACTTTGTTGTTCTTCAGGTGGCAGACTCCATCCCCGCTCAGGTCAGTCCACGTGTCTGCTGCTTCTCTTTCTGCTTCGTGCCTTTAAACCCCTCCATCTTATCTCCCCATTTTCTTCTCCTCCCTCCAAAATCATCCTCTCTCTTCAGAATGATCAGCATGGATACAGCGACCCAGCCCCTCCCCGTTTCTCTTCTTTTATTTTAGGCTGGTTTCACAAAGGCTACGTGGCTAAATCTAGCAACAATCCCCATGTATTGTGTTCATTCGTTTTTCAAACTAAAACCAAAAATAAGAAAAAACAACTATTTTCTTCTTTATTTGTCTCCAAAACCAAACCGAAAAAACAGATAATGATTCGTTTTTTCAGTTTTCGATTTTGTGTTTAAATGAAAAATGGAAAAAACGAATAACGACTGTTTCCCTTTTACTTAAACTGCGATGCCGAACTTTTGCGCCTCATACAGACTGAACCTGGTCTAAACCAGGTCTAAACCAGGACTAAACCAGTCTCAGTCCTGGTCTCAGTCCCGGGCTGGTCCCGGTCTAGTCCTTTTCTCAGGCCTGATCTTGTCCCAGTCTGGTCCCGGTCTCAGTCCTGGTCTCAGTCCTGGCTTCAGTCCTGGTCTCAGTCCCGGTCTCAGTCCCGGTCTGGTCCCAGTTTGGTCCCGATCTCAGTCCCGGTCTGGTCCTGGTCTCAGTCCCAGTCTCAGTCCTGGTCTGGTCCTGGTCTCAATCCTAAACCAGGACTAAACCAGGACTAAACCAGGACTAAACCAGGACTGAACCAGGACTGAACCAGGACTAAACCAGGACTGAGACCAGTACTGAGTGTTTTGATGGGCCCAGAGGTGCACCCTCTTAGACTGTTGGGTGATCAGGAGACCGGAACCAGACCGGGAATCAGAACGAGACCAAACCGGAACCAGACCAGGACTGAGACCAGGACTGAGACCGGTTTAGTCCCAGTTTAGTCCTGGTAGACCTGGTTTAATTTTGGTTCTGTTTTAGTCCTGGTTCAGTCCGTATGCAGCATCACAGTTTTAGTCATGGAAGCGAGGAACATCCGTTTTCTGTTTTTTCCATTTTTCATTTAGAAAACTGAAAAAATTAATCGTTATCTGTTTTTTCATTTTGGTTTTGGAGACAAAAAATAAAATAATGAAGAAAATAGTTGCTTTTTTGTTTTCTTATTTTTGTTTTTATTTTGAAAAATGAAAAACGAGTGAACGGACTGACCTACACAAAGACATAAAATGCTGCTAATTTCCACTTTCAGTTCCCGGACAGGTAGATGTCATAAATGGCGAACATGCTATTTCAGAAAAAAGAACACTTATGAGTTTTATCGAAGCCTATATCTTTATGAAACCAGCTCTGTTCATTTTGACGCCTGTTGATCCGTACTTACAGGAATCCCAACATGGCCGCCTTCTTTACCACCTGCATCTCTACTTACTGCCTTGCTTCCTCCTCTCCCCTTTTTAAAACAGTGATCATTGCTTGGAAACAGCACGGACTGATCCATCTCTAATATCCTCTCTTAAACGTCTGTAACGTCACTCTCCAGACTCTCATTTTCTCTGCGAATGTTGTTTTTTTTTTGCAGTTGCGCAGCTCGTTCAAGCACGCGTTCAGCAAGAAGAAAACCAAGTCCCAGTCGGCTCACGATGAGATGGAGGAGATGAGCGACTCTCTGCCCTCTTCGCCCAAACTGCAGCACGATAACAGACAGGGCAGCATCGCCACGCTGCGCTCCTCCCCCTCCACCACAGAGTATGTCAAGTCTCTATGAATATCTTTGTATACTACTATATCCTCCTGGGACCCAAAAAAAGTGTATCGCAATATCTATTTTTTGTGATTTTCTATCTATTTGGAGGTAAATGAACACTTTAGCATTAGATTTAGTTAATTTTATTTTTATTTATAATTTGTGACATGTCCTCTGTAATGGACGCTGGGGACATTTTGGTGTTAAATGTTAAAAATTAACAGTCTAACAAAAACTTTTTAAAACTTTTCTGATGACCAACATCTCCGGCAAGCTTCTACAGTCGCCTCAAGAAGATTTTAGACTCCCTTTTAATGTTTTTATTATTATTATTATTATTATTATTATTATTTATTTATTTATTTATTTTATTTTTATTTTAATCATAGTGCACTAGTAGTGTGACCAGACGTCCCTATTTACCCGGGACAGTCCCAGTTTTGAGCCCTGTGTCCCCTGTCCCAGCAGATTTATTCAAAACCAGTGATTTGTCCCAGTTTTAAACAAGAAATGTCCCTGGTGTCTTTGTTTTTGACCAATATGAGGCATAAATTGTCATTTGTTTAGGTAAAATACAGAAAAGCTGCTAAAAAACAACCAAAACACAAAGAAAATGTGACTCTACTGACTTCACATGTTTGTCATGAATGGGCCGAGCGCAGAACAGTTCTCCTTAGTTACACACTCGTTTCACAATTTCATTATTACCAAACCTGGAGTGTCCCAGTTTTTGAAAATCTGGTCACACTACTGTTGAGTTCATTTTTTATCCTGGACAGAATAGTACCCTATAATCCCCCAGCCCTAGTCTCCCCGTTAAGAGTTTATTTCAAAACACTTAAGACAGACTGGTTCACTCAATGTCCACTATAATGG
Source organism: Boleophthalmus pectinirostris (assembly GCF_026225935.1). Lineage (NCBI taxonomy): Eukaryota > Metazoa > Chordata > Actinopteri > Gobiiformes > Gobiidae > Boleophthalmus > Boleophthalmus pectinirostris. Next base: position 1,810,093 of record NW_026571133.1, read on the forward strand.
ACACAAATGAATGGGTCGGGTCTCAGGAGGATATTTGGGTTTTAACTTTAGGTTGGCACCGTCTGCTGGAGATGTAGGATCAAAAATAAATCTTTTTAGGTGTAATTATCCCAAATATTTGAACAAACTTACAGACTAGTAGTAGTAGTAGTAGTAGTAGTAGTAGTAGCAGCAGCAGTCATCGTAATTGTGGCAGGCGAGTTGTTGTTCATAACTTGTTCAGTTGTTTAAAAAGTTATAAAAGGTTTGACTTGAGATAAAATCTTCCAGTTGTAAATGCTTCCACAAACTCAGAACTAATATTGTAGTAAATAAGATTCAATGTGACTATGTCAAGTATTCTGCAAAAAACACAGGGACTTTTGCATCCCTATTCAGTTCGTGTCTCATTTTAATTTTCTGTTGAACGTTATCTTATTTTCTTTTCATCCTCCATCTCTCCTCCTCTTCACCTGTTCCTCTTCCTCTTCCTCGTCTGTAGAAAGTGTGTTTGTGATAGCTCGTCCTCTCCTCTGTGGACTCCAAAGAAAAAGCCCAATGGTCATGTGGTGTACAAGCACAGATCACGGTAACAGGGTCAGGGTGTGCCGTGACGCATGGTGTGGCTTTGACAGAAACAAGCAAAAAAAGATCCAATTAGACACAGGAATAAGTTTGAAATGTTACCGAAGACCATCTGAGAAAAGTACTTTACTTTAGAAAACATTTTACAGTTTATATTGTTCCATTATCATAACTTTTCTGACTTTTGTAGGGTGGTAGGTTGTTGATAGGTACTACATACTGAGAGCATCGTCATTTTATATCTTTTTTTATTTGTGATTTTGACCAGAGATCTTGAGAAATTGACAACAGAAAGATCTACTGTGTACTATATAATTTTATGGATGTAGGGTTAATCTCATTATTATTTTTTTGCCTGGAATGTTCCACTGTATTCAACTTTTCTAAGGTGCCTTTTTTATTAATTAATTTATTTATTTATGTATGGCTAAAAATTAGAGGTGCAACGATATCCACATCTCACGGTATGATATTTATTGCGATGTTTTGGGTTAGGGATGGGCATTCGATAAAATTTTCTTAATCGATCGTTGGGAGAATTAACGATCGATTATCGATTAATCATTAACGTTTTTATATTGAAATGATCATCATTATTATTACTATGTGCACTACTAATCTGTATAAATAAACTCAACTTTACACCATATAAACCGTAACCACTATAAAGCCACATCATCCCGTTTGACACTATATTGGCAAAGATTTTTTTATGTTTTTCGGTGTCCTGGTGAACTTTGAGGTCCTTGGCACCACCACTGGACACCGAAACTGTGCACATGTCCTCACACTTGTCTCGACCTGGGTGGAAAGTGGGGAATTTCTTGTACAAGTCATCGTTTAATGCGCATTTGCGTTTCGGCATGTTGCAGACTGACTGACGGTTTGTGTCTGCTCGCTCCTTCTGAGTGCACAGAGGGCCCAGTGAAAGGTAATGAAAACCCGGACAACCAGGACAGGACCTGAAAACCGGGGAAAAACAGACGTTTGGTCACCCTACGCTACACACAGCAACCTACATTCGGTTTGTCAATTAAAAATGAACGTAATCAATGAAATTCTTAATGATCAATTATCGATGAATCGACTAATCATGCCCATCCCTATTTTGGAGAGGCTGATATAATTACCTCTCAGGGCCTGTTTATACAAGAACGCTTGCGGGTAAAAACGACAAAATATTTTATCAGAAGAGCCTTTCGTTTAGACGGTGACGGCGTTTATCGGGCTTAAAAACGCAAAAATCTGAAACCCCCCTCCAGAGTGGAAAAGTTGAATACGCTCCGCCATAGTGTTTCCATCTACACTGCCCAAGACACAAAACTCTGGTCAGATCTGCTCACGTCATGCACGCGTTTACATCACATACATACAGTACACAGAAACAAACATGTCGGATCATTTCCATGCGTCGGACCTTCAAGCTGCTCTAATAAACTTACATGAGGCTCCCGACAAATGTAGAGAATCTGCAGAGAAACTATTAGTGAACAGAGGATCTGCAATCACCTCTGTCAAATTCTGGATGCACCAGGTCGTCGCAGGCGAGTCAGACGGATTTGGACGAGACCTGGAGAACCAGTCGACGGTGGGACGACTTTGTGGAAGGAGGAGCTGATGAAAATGCACGTCGTGTCCAAAGACGCTCTTGTTGCTTTTAGTACAAACATACCCAATCGAATTCCACACACTTTTGCGTCACCGTATGCACGCAGATTTACTCCCAAAAACGCTCGAAAACAAAAACGTGGAATAAAAAGTGCAGACGCGACTCCACTTTTGTGTCTTCTGCTCAGACTCTTATCATATAAACGTAGCCATACAGTGAAACATTCCAGGCAAAGACATAACAACATCTCCACGTATCAGAAAAAGTTACCTCTAAAATGAAACGGCAGCTTTGACTGAACTGAATGTGACTTGCTTGTTTTAGTTTCACAGCTGAGCACCTGCTGAGAAAGTTCAAAGAAATACAAAACAGAATGTGTGTTTTTTCACAGCATGAGACGTTTGTGATGTAACAGGCTCTGGGGTCTGTGGAGGGATCTGCTCTCACCTCTGTTTTCATTCACGACTTCACGACTAACTCTGGCTTCTCCCCTTTTTAACGTATCTGCGTAATCCCTTGACTTTAAAGGTGCATTGTGGAACTTTTCTGGTGGAGGGTCCGTCAAATGCTTTTCTCCGTGGAGATGTTATTGCTTTGTCTTGGAATGTTTTACAGTATGACATGACAGCTTTTTATTTTCATGGAGACCAAACCAGACCAAGTTACAGGTCAGGTGTGTGGAGAGGCGACCCCGCTCTCAGTCAGAACGCCTGTTTTTCTTGATATTTTTGAGCTGTAAAACCACCTGTAATTTAATGAATGTAAAGTAGAGCTGTTTAATGTCATACTGTGGAACATTCCAGGCAGAGCAATGACATCTCCATTAGGGCTGGGTATCAGTAAGAAGTTGCCGATATGATACATAGGCCACGATGCGATACATGTCTCGATACAGTGCACTTTTGATTCGGTGTGATATATTTCAATAGGGGTGTGCAAAAATACTGAAATAAGTCAGTAAGTAAGTAAGTCTATATTTATATAGCGCTTTTCTCAGACATAAGTCACAAAGACGCTTTATGATATGTCGTATCGTTTAATGTGATGATACAGTATCGATATCATGGGGTGCTGTATTTATATTTCACTAAGAGTATTTTTGATATATTTTGCTAAATTATTTTGTTACAGCTACAGTTTTGTTGTTTGTTTAGTGGAAGGAAACTTCATATGAACTTTGCACAAGAAGTGGTTTAACAAAGACTTTTAGTATCACAGCCATGATTTAGCCTTTTTATTGAACCGTATCGAATCATTTTCAAATATATTGTACTGAATCAAAAATGTACTGTACCGAGATAGGTATCGTATCGGCAACTTTTTAATGATACCCAGCTCTATATTTCAAATCAGTAAAAACTAAAGGCTCAATCATGGCTGTGATACTAAAAGTCTTTGTTAAACCACTTCTTGTGCAAAATTTACATGAAACACAAACATTTTAATCATCAAAACAGTGAAAATGTCAAACGTGTCGCATAAATGATTTTCCTTGCACTAAACAAACAACAAAACTGAAGCCCTGTAACAAAATAATTTAGTAAAATATACCAAAAAATACTATCAGTACAGCTATCCCCAATATCGATAATGTATCATCACATTAAACGATACAATATGTTGATATTTCTATATTTTTGCACATCACTAATATCCATAGAGTCAAGCAGGTGACAGACCCCTAAACAAAAAGTTAGGCACCTACTGGTATTTTTGAGCTTTAAAACCACCTTTAATTGAATAAATGTAAGTTTGAGCTGTTTAATGTCACACTGTGGAACATTCAAAGCAGATCAAGAAGATGACGGACCCCCAACCCAAAAAGTTACACAGTGCACCTTTAATATAAACCTGTCCTTTAACCATCACGTGCTGAAGTCTGACCCTGCGTGTTGCCCCTGTGTGTGTGCGCGGTGAACCCTGTAGGTTGTGCGAGTGCACGGAGGCCGAGGCCGAGACGATCCTGCAGCTGAAGAACGAGCTGAGAGAGAAAGAACTCAAACTCACCGACATCCGACTGGAGGCTCTGAGCTCCGCCCACCACCTCGACCAGATCAGAGAGGCCATGAACCGCATGCAGGTACTTACACTTAGACTAACTTAGACTTAATTAGACTTAGACTTACTTTTACTGAGACTTTCTTAGACTTATTTAAACTTAGGCTTACTTAGACTTACTTAGACTTATTTAGACTTAGACTTACTAAGACTTACCTATACTAAGACTTAGACTAACTTAGACTTGGACTTACTTAGATTTAGTTAAATTTACTTAGACTTTAACTTATTTAGACTAACTTAGACTTAGACTTATTTAGACTTAGACTTAGACTTAGACTTACTTAAACTTAGACTTACCTAGACTTAGACTTAGACTTGGACTTACTTAGATTTACTTTGACTCAGGCTTACTTAGACTTAGTTAGATTTACTTAGACTTTGACTTACTTAGACTTACTTAGACTTAGACTTATTTAGACTTAGACTTACTTACACTTAGACTTACTTAGACTGACCTATACTTAAACTTAGACTTACTTAGACTTAGACTTACTTAGACTTGGACTTACTTAGATTTACTTTGACTCAGACTTACTTAGACTTACTTAGACTTAGTTAGATTTACTTAGACTTTGACTTACTTAAACTTAGACTTGATTAGACTTAGACTTACTTAGACTGACCTATACTTAAACTTAGACTTACTTAGACTTAGACTTACTTACTTAGACCCAGTTACTTACCATCATTGTGATGTACATGTAATGGTAATAAAGGAAGTACTCCACTGTGTTTTAAACGTGTGAATAAAACAAAACACAACTCCTGGTATGTTTTTGAGGAGGTAACAACATTCTAACAAGGCTTAAATCTCACAAGGGACAATTTTGCTTAATATAAAACCTTTGAACCCAATCCCAAAGCCTGTCACATTTGTACCTAAACTCCTGGTGAAATCTATGGATCATGTTCTATTTCTTATCTCGCTCTAACCTTCAGCGTAAAACATTTTCACAGATCAAAAAGCAGCTTACAGCCCCTAATGCGTCTAAAACCATCTGAAATAACTGCGCACGGCTGAACGCACAAAATCACTGTAATCCGATTTCACATTTTGTCATATTTTGGTGAGTAAATGCGCAGAATTTTGAATAACTTTGTGCGATTTCTTGCTCGAAGCTTCTCCCATTTGCCCTCTTAATACTCGGCTTTGCTTCTCAAATGGAGCGAGTTAAATATTCATTGGTCATTCTGCCGGAGGTCAAGTCATTTGGATTCACAATGGAACTTTCTCGTTCAATTTGGGCACATTTTATTAGACTCTTTGCTGTTTCCTCACTGACTCCGAAGGGGAAGTTGTCCTGTAATTCAATGTACATAAGTTTTTACAGTGAACTTAATTCAGGAAAACAAGATTGACTTTATTATTTGAAGGTCAGGCCAGCGGGACTAAGACTAAACCAGGACTAGACTACAGAATTAGACCAGGACTGGACTACAGAACTTGACCGGGACTGGACCATGCCTGGACGAGAACTAGACCAGGATTAACTACTAGCAGGACCAGGCTAGAACTAGACCAGAAAGACTGAACCAGGACTAAAGCAGGACTAGTCTACAGAACTACCAGGACCAGGACTGTACCATGACCAGACGAGAACTAGACCAGGATTAGACTAGGCTAAAACCAAACCAGGACTAGATGAGTACCAGATCAGTACTAGACCAGAAGGACTGAACCAGAACTGAAGCAGGACTAGACTACAGAACTTGACCAGGACTGGACCATGCCCAGACAAGTACTAGACCAGGATTAGACTAGCAGGACTAGGACTAAAACCAAACCAGGACTAGATGAGTAGAACTTGACCAGGACTGGGCCAGAACTAGAACTAAACCAGGACTAAAACAGGCTAGACTAGGACTAAACCAGGGCTAAATCAAGACTAAACCAGGATTGGATTAGGACTAAACCAGAACTAAACCAGAATGACTAAACAGCACAGGATTAGACCGGACCTATACCAGAACTAAACTAGTACTATATACCTGGACTAAAACAGGACTAAACCAGAGCTAGACTGGGCCTGAACCAAGACTAGACTAGAACTAGGATTAGGACCAGGCAGGACCATGCTAAAACCAAACCAGGACTAGATGAGTACCCGACCAGTATTAGACCAGAAGATCTGAACCGGAACTAAACCAGGACCAAAACAGGACTATACCAGCAGGACTAGACCAGAACTAGGACTAAACCAGGGCTAAATCAAGACTAAACCAGGATTGGATTAGGACTAAACCAGAACTAAACCAGAATGACTAAACAGCACAGGATTAGACCGGACCTATACTAGAACTAAAACAGGATTATACCAGGATTAAACAGGCCTAAACCAGAGCTAGACTGGGCCTAAACCAGGACTAGACTAGAACTAGGATTAGACTACAGTATAGAACTAAACCAATACTATACCTGGACTAAAACAGGACTAAACTAGAGCTGAACTAGAACTGGGACTACAGAACTAAACAAGTACTATACCAGGACTTAAACAGGACTAAACCAGGACTAAACCAGAACTAAACTAGAAATAAACGAGTACTATACCAGGACTTAAACAGGGCTAGACTAAAACTAAATCAGGGGCTAGAAGAAGACCAAATCAGGTCTAAATCTCAAACCAGTTCCAGACCAAAATGGATGTGCACACTGTTCTGGTTGAGGTCCTTTTCCACGTTTTGTTTTGTATTTTCTCAGAACGAGATCGAGACTCTGAAGGCGGAGAACGACCGTCTGAAGTCCAGTGGAAACGCGACCCCCACAGCCACCCCGGTGAAAACAGCCCGGCCCCCCTCTGAGACCTCCAGCACCTCCTCCTCCTCCTCACGCCAGAGTCTGGGCCTGTCCCTCAACAACCTCAACATCACAGACACCATCATGTCAGGTCAGTCTGAACAAATCTACAAGAGAGAGAGAGGGAGGGAGGGAGGATGGGAAGGAGACAAAAAGAAAGAGGAGGAGAGAGACAGAGAGAGAGATGGATAGAGTACCTCCTCCTCTCTCCAGAGTCTAGAACTGTCCGTGAACAACCTCAACATCACTCGGGCTGAACTTGAAGGAGGGAACTGAACTTGAAGGAGGGAGACAAAAAGAGAGAAGGAGGGAGATATATAAAGAGAAATGGGAAACCTCCATCCTCCCCCTCACGCCAGAGTCTGCGACTGTCCCTGAACAACCCCAACGTCACAGACACCATCATGTCCGGTCTGTCTAAACATATCGATGAGGGAGAGTGGAAGGGGTGAGGGAAAGATAGAAAGAGTAGGGAGGGAAGGAGGGAGGGAGAGAGCGAGAGGGAGGGAGAGAGTCGCCAGAGTCTGGACCTGTCACTCAACAACCTCAACATCACTGATACCATCATGTCAGGTCTGTCTGAACATATCTGTGAGAGAGAGAGGGAGAGGGGGAGAAAGGGAGGGAGAGAAGGAGGGAGACAAAAAGACAGAGGGAGAGAGAAACGGGTAGAGCACCTCCTCCTCATACCAGAGTCTAGGACTGTCCCTGAACAACCTCAACATCACTGATACCTTCATGTCAGGTCAGTGTGAACATAACTACGAGAGAGGGAGAGAGAGAGGGGAGGGAAAGCTAGAGAAAATAAGGGAGGGAGGGAGAGAGAGAGAGAGGGAGAGAGAGAGAGAGGGTTGCCAGAGTCTGGGCCTGTCCCTCAACAACTTCAACATCACTGATACCATCATGTCAGGTCAGTCTGAACATAACTACGAGAGAGAGTGGAAGAGAGCGAAGGAGAGACAGAGAGAGAGAGATGGGTAGAGCACCTCCTCCTCCTCTCACCAGTTTAGGACTGTCCGTGAACAACCTCAACATCACTCGGGCTGAACTTAAGTATGAGAGCGAGAAGGAGGGAGACATAAAGAGAGAAGGAGAGAGATGTATAGAGAGAAATGGGAAACCTCCATCCTCCCCCTTATGCCAGAGTCTGGGACTGTCCCTCAACAACCTCAGCGTCACAGACACCATCATGTCCGGTCAGTCTGAACAAATCTGTGAGAGAGGGAGGGAGAGAGGGAGGGAAACAAAAAGAAAGAGGGAGAGAGATACAGAAAGAGAGAGAGACAGGTAGAGTACCTCGTCCTCCTCGCGTCAGAGTCTAGGACTGTCCATGAACAAACTCAACATCACTGATACCATCATGTCAGGTCAGTCTGAACAAATTTATTAGAGATGGAGGGAGAGAGAGAGTGAGGGAGAAAGGGAAGGAGAGAAGGAGGGAGACAAAAAGAGAGCGGGAGAGACAGAGAGAGAGACAGGTAGAGCACCTCGTCCTCACGCCAGAGTCTGGGTCTGTTTCTCAACAACCTCAACATTACAGACACCATCATGTCAGGTCAGTCTAAGCAAATCTATGAGAGGGAGAGAGAGAGAGAGGAAGGGAGGGAGGAAGAAGGCGAGGGAAAGATAGAGAGAGTAAGGGAGGGACGGAGAGAGCGAGAGGGAGAGAGAGAGTCGCCAGAGTCTGGGTCTGTCCCTCAACAACCTCAACATCACAGACAGCATCATGTCAGGTCAGTCTAAACAAATCTATGAGAGAGAAAGGGAGGGAGAGAGAAGAGGGAGACAAAAAGAGAGAGGGAGAGAGAGACAGGTAGAGCATCTCCTCCTGCTCACGCCAGAGTCTAGGACTGTCCCTGAACAACCTCAACATCACTGATACCATCATGTCAGGACAGTTTGAACATATGGATCGGAGGGAGAGTGGAGAGAGGGGGAGGGAAAGATAGAAGAGTAAGGGAGGAGAGGGAGGGAGAGAGTCGCCAGAGTCTGGGTCTGTCTCTCAACAACCTCAACATCACTGATACCATCATGTCAGGTCAGTCTAAACAAATCTATGAGAGAGAGAGGGAGGGAGAGAGAAGAGGGAGACAAAAAGAGAGAGGGAGTGAAAGACAGAGAGAGAGAGAGACGGGTACAGCACCTCCTCCTCCTCTCACCAGAGTCTATGATTGTCCCTGAACAACCTCAACGTCACAGACACCATCATGTCAGGTCAGTCTGAACTCATGTATTAGGGAGGGAGAGAGAGCGAGAGAAAGAAGGAGGGAGAGAGAGAGAGAGGGGGAGAGAGTCGCTAGAGTCTGGGCCTGTCCCTCAACAACCTCAACATCACTGATACCATCATGTCAGGTCAGTCTGAACTCATGTATTAGGGAGGGAGAGAGAGCGAGAGAAAGAAGGAGGGAGAGAGAGAGAGAGGGAGAGAGTCGCTAGAGTCTGGGCCTGTCCCTCAACAACCTCAACATCACTGATACCATCATGTCAGGTCAGTGTGAACTTATGTATGAGAGAGAGAGAGACAGAGAGGGAGAGAAACAGGGGCAGAGGCAGATATAAAGAGATGGGGAGAGAGGGAAGAAAGAGGAGACAGGTACAAAGAGAGAGAGGGAAAGTAGTAAGAGGAAGCACCTCCTTGCGTGAGAGTCTTGGACTGTCCCTAAACACCCTCACCAATACCATCAGGTCAGGACACTCACTTATGTATGAGAGAGAAGGAGAGGGAAGGAGAGAGAGAAGGAAGGAGAGGGATCGAAGAGTTTATGTAAAAATGTCTCTGCAAAGAGAACAGAACAAAGAGTTACAGGAACAGCTTTGTTCCGTCAGCAGATTTCCTTATGAACAAATCAAACTTTATTCTTCTATTTTTATATTTCTAATGTTTATTAGTTTGTGACTCTGAGCCAGTGTGAATAATCAAGTGTCTGTATTCTCTTAATGTGTATTGATGCCAAACCTGAAAACTACTGCAAAACATTCAACAAATAACCCGAACCTGAACCTGAACCTGCCTTTTGCCGCATCGATATATGTAACAACCTGGAAACGAATACACAGGACACACTGATAAACTGACTTTTGTTACGGCCAGTTGAGAAAAAAGCACAAACGTTTTTCTCGTTCACAAATGCTCCGCCCCAACTACAAAAGCTGCTCTGTGATTGGTCCAGTGGGACTCACAAATATTGCGAGAAGAGAGAATCCATTTTGCTGTGGAAGGTTAAGGCAGAATCACTAACAAACTAAACAAAATAAAGAGAGAGACCAAACTAAAATAAGATAAGTTGATATGTAACAACAATATACCGTATTTTTCGGACAATAAGTCGCTCCAGAGTATAAGTCGCACCAGCCAAAAAATGTGTAATGAAGAAAAAAAAATCATATGTAAATTGCATTTTTTGGGGGAAACTTATTTTATAAAATCAGAGACCAGGAACCGACATTTCATGTTGAAAGTCAAGTTCTAGTAAAAACAATAGAACAGAGAACAACAGACTGTTAACGTCACATATGAACAGTTCTTCAGATAAACTATAACATAAACAACAGAACAGAACAAGTTTAACAAACTCTCCATCTCACTCCAAATCACTAAATCCATTCAGTTCTTCATCCTCGGTGTCACTTCTGAGCAACTCCACAACCTCTGGAGGTAAACAGAGCGCCGCTTCCTCTTCTGTGTCGCTGTCGTCAGACTCAGCATCAGATCCAGTTAGAATTATTCCAGCCTTTCTGAATCCCGACAGGATGGTTTCGGTGTCACTGAAGTCCAGGCTTTGTCGATCCATCTAATGACTTCCAGGAAAGTTACATGGTGCATCCTCCCGGTTGCCGTGAAGCTGTGTTCTCCGTCCCCACTTTTCGCCAGTTCCTCACAAGTTTCTCTCTCACTCCAGACTTTCTTTCTGCTGCTCGATTACTGTTTTTCGGCTGAATATTTCACTACTTGCTGCAGGACAGAGGCTCTTTGTGCAGGAGACATGCACAGTAGAGCCAAGTGACAATGGTACAGGAGGGACAGGAGCAGCAGATCCTGACACACAAGACTAGAGCGCCCTCTCGTGGCTTCAGTGTGAACATTTTAATATATAAATCACAGGAAACACCCAAACTATAAAACAAAATGCGAATTATAGTCTGAAAAATACGGTAGTTAAAAGCTCTTAAAGGCCAATTTTGCACTATATGTCTCCTTTAAATTATGAAATACCAATTTGAAATAGTTTAAAAAGCCAGACTGATGAATAACAATAATGTTTTACTATACTATTATTTTCGGTGTGGTCAGGCCTCCTTATCTTTCATGTCTCGCTACAAAATCTCATCTCCCGTTAAATTCCATTCGTCACAATCTGCATCTCACTAAAATACAGACGCAGGGCAGAAACGTGTGCCTAAATCATTTTCATCTCCAAAGCAGCTCTCCTGTAGAGTTTGTTTATTTCAGCAGCGGTAGAAATGCCAAAGGCCCTGAGTGTTTGAGACGAGGATTAAAATCAAACTGTGTGTTCTTAACAGACACTTTTCTGATAGATGACAGCTTCGAGGGGAATCTGCGCAAAGAAGGACGGAGCGTGAGGATCGTGGTATCCATCTGCAGCGCGCCCAAGACCACCAAGGTGAGGGGGGCTGTGTAATAGATGTTTATAAAGAGTTTTTTAAAATATCTGTGCTAGAAATAATATTAGTTTTACAGCTCTGGCTCTCAAATTTTTCACACCAAGTACCACCAAAGAAAAGGTCTGGGTTTCCGAATACTACCAGATCTAAACCAGGTCTATTCCAGGTTTAATCTAGGGCCAAACCAGGTCTATAACAGGACTATTCCAGGTCTAATCTAGGGCCAAACCAGGTCTATAACAGGACTATTCCAGGACTAACCCAGGTCTATAATAGGACTATTCCAGGTCTAATCTAAGGTCAAACCAGGTCTATAACAGGATTATTCCAGGTCTAATTTAGAGCTAAACCAGAATTATAACAGATCTATTCCAGGTCTAATCCAGGTCTATAACAGGACTATTCCATATTTAATCCAGGTCTAATCTAGGGCCAAACCAGGTCTATAACAGGAGTATTCCAGGTCTAATCCAGGTCTATAACAGAACTATTCTAAATCTAATCCAGGTCTATAACAAGGCTATTCAAAGTCTATTCTAGGGCCAGACCAGGTCTGTAATAGGACTGTTCCAGGTCTAATCAAGGTCTATAGCAGGACTATTCCAGGTCTATAACAGGACTATTCCAAGGCTAATTTAGGGCCAAACCAGGTCTATAAAAGGACTATTCCAGGTCTAATCTAGGGCCAAACCAGGTCTATAAAAGGAATATTCCAGGTCTAATCCAGGTCTATAAAAGGACTATTCCAGGTCTAATCCAGGTCTATAACAGAACTATTCCAGGTCTAATCTAGGGCCAAACCAGGTCTATAAGAGGAATATTCCAGGTCTAATCCAGGTCTATAAAAGGACTATTCCAGGTCTAATCCAGGTCTATAAAAGGACTATTCCAGGTCTATAAAAGGACTATTCCAGGTCTATAACAGGACTATTCCAGGTCTAACCTAGGGCCAAACCAGGTCTATAAGAGGAATATTCCAGGTCTAATCCAGGTCTATAAAAGGACTATTCCAGGTCTAATCCAGGTCTATAAAAGGACTATTCCAGGTCTAATCCAGGTCTATAACAGAACTATTCCAGGTCTAATCTAGGGCCAAACCAGGTCTATAATAATATTAAATTCTAAATTATGCAAACCCATAAACTGTAGCTCTGTAGCCAAGACCCACCTGAAGGAGCTCGCGCACCACAGTTTAAGAAATAATGCTTTATACTATTTAATGATGACAATACACGGCTGACAATCCACACCATCCGCCCCTCCGTCAACACGCACACGCCTCGTTCATACTAGGCAATGTGGATGAAGTGTCTCGCTTAAAGACACATCAACAGAGTCAAATTAATGAAATGTCAAATTTGTGGTTGCTTCAATTGATAATGCAAAGTGAATTACTATAAAACATTATTGAGGACCATTGCGTTATAATGATATCACTGTCCTTTATAAATTCCAGGGTAAACTGTGTCAGGAGTATCTGATCGGATCAATCGGTGTGAGCGGGAAAACCAAATGGGACGTTCTGGATGGAGTCATCAGACGCCTCTTTAAGGTAATAACACTTCATATACACTTTAATATGTCAGATACACACTCATCCTTTACGGTTTTTGTCTACTTTTGGCTTCTCTTCTTTTCTACTTCTATCATTTCACTCATGCACATCGAAACAGCAAGGACCATAGTGAGGGAAATTCATCCTCTGTGTTTTATTTATTCAAGATTTCAATAGGTCAGTTGAGAACACCTTATTTACAATGATGACGAGGCCAAGGCCCAGTATAAAACAGCACACGAAGGATTTATGGTGGATCCACACATCCATTTTAAAATGCTACAGTAAAACTTTTACAGTTAAAAGATAAAAGTGTTAAAACATCTGCAGTGATCCTGTGAAATATTCAGAGGCACAAACAAACTGGTCTTTAGAGTCTGTTGTATCGTATTTTTCAGACTATAAGGTGCATTTAAAATCCTTTAATTTTTTTCAATAAACAACAGTGCGCCTTATGTATTAATTCTGTTTGTGCTTAATGACTTTGAACTGGTTTTATGTGGTACATGGCGCTCAAAAATCTGTCAAAAATGTTTTAGTACAACTTTGGTAGCCGCACCGCTTAATGGATTGACGGAGCATTACGGCTACTGTAGTCAGGAACCTCATGGAGTAAGTGAGTCGTGACCTTTAGTCCGAAAGAAGCTGAACCGCATCAGCGCACAAGGAGCGAGCTGTTTTTTTTTTTAGCGTTTATAGTTTATGCAAATTTAAAGTTTTGTTTCTGTAAAATGTAAACAAATGTGCTCAAAGCTGCATTAAACACATTATTACTCAATGTATATTTGGGTCCTCCTCGTAGGAAATAAAAATCCAAACTAAAATTATCCACCAACATTCACATTCATAATACACATTCACCAAAAGTATCGTCCATTTTTTTTGCGTTTTATAATCCTGTGTGCCTTATGTATAAAAATATCATTATTATCCTTAATATCAAATTCATCATTATTGGTATTGTGCCTTATAATCTGAAAAATATGGTAGATGGTTCCAGTTTCTTGCTGCAGAACTGAAACGAGGAGATAAAGATGCAGCAGTAGCTCATGGATCCTGACAGGTTGGCCCGGCGACAATGGTTGAAGAATGAACCAGTGTCGCCGTGGGCAACCTGTCAGAGCACTGAGCTACTGACGGACGACGCTCAGACTAGTTTTCGGTCGGGACTACTTTAGCTGGAGGATTTGACCCCTTATGCGTGTTTTGGTGGAAACTGGGGAGAAATTAGACGTCCCACGGAGCAGACAGCGACACCCGCAGCCACACTCATCACTCCACGTGGACGAGGAATGGAACGGAGGAACGAACCGAAAAAGCGAGCGCAATGTGCCACTTCTAGACACGACTGAACAACTGAGTCACTGCGAACACGCTGACAATCCAGCGGTCCCAGACAGCACCCTCCCTACACGCCACAACTATGAATAAAGCCCAGAGTCACCGGGAACGCCACAAACAAACAAAACCACTCACCCATCCAACTGTTGTGTTTCCTTTAAAGTCCGGTGCGGTTTATTTGTGAAAAAAGTTTGAAAATAGACCATTTAATGACAGTGTGTTTTATAATCCAGAGCGCCTAATAGTGTGGAAAATACGGTAGATTCTTTTTTCCATTGTAATATTGGACATTTCAAGTAATAAAGTCCCATTTTGTCCCTTCCGTTTGTGTTTTCAGGAGTATGTGTTCAGAGTGGACCCCAGCAGCAGTCTGGGCCTGAGCTCAGACAGTATTGTGTGTTATCGGATGGGGGATGTGGTTCGCTCTCACTCGTCTGAGGTCCCGGAGCTGCTGCCCTGCGGATACCTGGTGGGCGACAGCAACGTCATCCAGGTCAACCTCAAAGGTACAGACGGAACATTTATTATTTCATGAAATGTATTTTTGTAAAGCCCAAAAATGCACTTTGTAATTAAATTAAACACATGCATATTTTGAAGATCTACACATTGAACACTTGCTTATAAAACCCTTATATAATACTCCCTACAACTGTACAACTCACTCTTATGTAACAGATAACACTCCCTATAAATGTACAACAACTCACCTTTATGCAACAGATAATACTCCCTACAAATGTACAGCAACTCACGTTTATATAACAGATAATGCTCCCTACAACTGTACAATAACTCACCCTTATGTAACAGATAATACTCCCTACAACTGTACAACAACTCACTCTTATGCAACAGATAATACTCCCTACAAGTGTACAACAACTCATCCTTATGTAACAGATAATACTCCCTACAATTGTACAATAACTCGCCTTATGTAACAGATAATACTCCCTACAATTGTACAATAACTCGCCTTATGTAACAGATAATACTCCCTACAACTGTACAACAACTCACCCTTATGTAACACATAATACTCCCTACAAGTGTACAACAACTCATCCTTATGTAACAGATAATACTCCCTACAACTTATGCAACAGACAATACTCCCTACAACTGTACAACAACTCACCCATATGTAACAGATAATACTCCCTACAACTGTACAACAACTCACCCTTATGCAACAGATAATACTCCCTACAACTGTACAACAACTCACCCTCATGTAACAGATAATACTCCCTACAACTGTACAACAACTCACCTTTATGTAACAGATAATACTCCCTACAACTTTGCAACAACTTATGCAACAGACAATACTCCCTACAACTGTACAACAACTCACCCATATGTAACAGATAATACTCCCTACAACTGTACAACAACTCACCCATATGTAACAGATAATACTCCCTACAACTTTACAACAACTCACCTTTATGCAACAGATAATACTCCCTACAACTGTACAACAACTCACTCTTATGTAACAGATAATACTCCCTACAACTGTACAACAACTCACCCTTATGTAACAGTTAATACTCCCTACAACTGTACAACAACTCACCTTTATGCAACAGATAATACTCCCTACAACTGTACAACAACTCACCCTTATGTAACAGATCATACTCCCTACAACTGTACAACAACTCACCCTTATGTAACAGATAATACTCCCTACAACTGTAAAACTACTTCCATCTATTATGTATTGAACGATAAGTTGCTGTAGTATTTACCTTTAACACTTTCTCTGATCTGATCTCGTTTCTCGTGCAGGAGTGAGGGAGAACAGTTTGGACAGCCTGGTTTTCGATACTCTGATCCCAAAGCCGATTCTCCAGCGTTACCTGAACCTCCTGATGGAGCACAGACGGATCATCCTGTCTGGACCCAGCGGCACGGGGAAGTCTTTCCTCGCTGCCAAACTGTCCGAGTACGTGATCTACCAGCTGGGACAGGAGCCCACCGAGCTCAACATAGCACGGTTCAACGTCGACCACAACTCCAGCAAAGTAAGGACACACAAAACTGTTTACTGGGATTTGTAGTTTTTTATCTAAGTTTTAAGTAAACTGGGAGTCAAAAACCTTCTGGTGGAGGGGTCCCCAACCTGCTTGTCTCCATGGAAATTATATTGTCTATATATTTGTCTAGAATATCTCACAGTATGGCATTAAACTATCTATTTCCATGGAGATAAACCTACAATGCCTCCAGGCCAAGTTATAGGTCTGATCTGTGGAGAGGTGAGCTCGGTCACTGCGTAGTATTTTGAAAAGTAAAACACCTGTAATTGAATGAATAGGTGCTTAGACGAGTTTAATGCTGTACTGTGAAACCTTTCAGGCAAAACAATGATATCTACATGGAAACACGGGACCCCCTATCAAAAAAAAAGTTACACGGTGCACCTTTTAAGGTCCTGTTGCCGGGTTTCAGTCACGTGACCCTGATGATGTGGGAAATTCAGATGGGGGCAGAAAGTGTTTTGCTCTGCTTCAAAACAGAACAATGGGTGACTACTTTTGGGTGACAAAAGTTTGAACAGGCCGGCACAGACCCACTATTGAGAAAAAATAAGTCTAAATATACGTTAAGACTCGTACGATATGGAGAAGTCAGACTTTTCATACAATTTGGACGATTTTCTCGATGGATATAATAAATGATGTGGTGCTGCAGACCTTGTATTACACTGAGCCAAATGAAAGCCTTTAAAAGCCTGGAGGCGTACGACTATTTTGAATTAAAATCACCCGCTGCAGGATAACCTAAAATAATGATTAAAAAAGGTATAAAACACCAAATTAAAGCAGTAAGCGCATAAAATTAGCACCACATAAAGCTTTTTGCGTGACAATTTAGGACCTATAATGCAACAGTTTATCTGTCACTTACGACACTTTCTAAATAATTGTCCAGAAAAACTTTGAAAATATTCATTAATAAATGACACAATCCTTACCTGCTACAAAGTGGTTGCTGCAAACTCTAGCATTGTCTGTTTCCACGCCTCCTGTTTTTAGCCAGAGATTGTGGATCAAATTTTTCCAAGTTTTTTAAAAGTAACTCTCTTGTGACACACCACTTTCAGGTACACACAAAAAAAAGTTTGTCTTTCTCCCAATTAGAGTGGTTGCAGCAACCATAAACTGCACAGAAATTAGGCATTTTGGTGGTTTTGGATTTTGGAGGTAAACCGGGTTCTGTGTGTCGGTCTCATAGTCCGTATATATGAGTGGACATAGCTAACGCTGTAGTCGTCGTGTGCCAAATAAGAAGTTCTCCAGGAGGCTCTTCTGGCTCCTTCTGACACTGGCTCCAATTGTCTTACATTAGGATTAGGATTGTGGTTCCTCTCTCTGTACCTGCTGCAGTGAGCCTCGTCATTTTGGTCTTAAAATGTTCGCATTAACCCACGACACATGATCCTGATTTTTTTTCCCACTATTTTGTCCATCAAAAAAGTTCTATTCATAACATAGACCCTGGCTCCAGATTTGCTCCTGTAACCGTGGCATTGCGAGCCTCATTTGAGCGACACTTGAACACTGTGGGTGACTTCACACTCGCTTAGTCCACTTTTTTTATCTGCCGCTTTGGATCGGTTCCGTCGGAAAATAGTCCCGCGGTCACTTCCGTTGTGGCTTTTTGATGTGTTGCAGCATTTGCGTTCGTGTTGTGGCGTTTGTATTTGTTGCGGCGTTTGCATTAATATAGAGTCCCGCAGTCACTTCCGTTGTGGCTTTTTTTGGTTTGTTGTGGCTTTTTGTTGTGTTGTCGCATTTGTATTTGTAGTGACGTCATCTGAAACCAGCAATATTACAATAAAATAGACTTTTGTGAGCTTTAAGCCGTGCTATAATGTTGTAACCTCGTCAAAACATATCTGGAGCTGTGTGAGCAATCCTTTATTATTAGTCTGTCTACATCTTCAAAGCTCAAAATGCTCTGTTCCACCTTGTGATGTCATCATGCTGTAGTTTTCGAGTTGCAACAGCTCCTCTTTTTTTTCACCTTCTGTTCAGTAGAGATTGTCAATTCCAGGTCTGAAATCATCCAAATGATTCTAGCGAAGGTGTGTGGAGTTTAAAAACCCAGCAGAGCTCTTCCGGTATTACCACATGACATCACAAGGTGGAACACAGTGTTTTCTGTTTGAGAGAAGAGCTCAGTCTAAATCTGTTGTGTGTTAAACATGTGTGAACAAAACAAAAGACAACTCCAGGTGTGTTTGTGATGAAACATCAATCAGAAAACAGCGTGATATAGACCCTTTACTTTAATAAATGATTTGGAACGATGGTGTTGAACGTAACTGTTGTTTTTTTTTTTTTTTAAAGTTCCTTCTGTTAAAAAAAAGGATCAAAGGAGCTCTTCTGTTGCATCAGATGTGAAGATTATTTATTTTGGATTTGAAAAAAAAAAAAAGATCAAACACAGAAATGTCACAGGGTTTAGATTCAGTGACTTTTATTTTAACATTTTATTTTAACGTTTTATGAGACACATTGCACCAGAGTGACACAAGCAAAAAGGAACGAGGGAGCAATAGCTTTAGTTTTATTAGTGAGCAAGTTGCACGGTGTAACTTTTCTTGGTGGAGGGTCCGTTAAATGCTTTTCCGCATGGAGATGTTAGTGCTTAGTCTGGAATGTTCCACAGTGTGACATTAAACAGCTCTGACTTACATTTATTCAATTACAGGTGGTTTTATAGCTCAAAAATACAAGTCCTAAAACAATAAAACCAGTCAAATCAAATAAAAGCAAAAACATAAAACTCATAAAATAGCAGTAAATAAATAAAATAAATAAAATAAAAGACACAGAGGACCACACAACTCACGCAGTATTAAAAGCCAGGGAATAAAAGTACGTTTTCTGCGGTTACTACTTCTCATATTATTGCTGTCACTATTACCACTACTACTACAACTGCTACTGCTACTTTTTATATTAGTACTACTACTACTACTATTACTACTACTACTACTACTACTACTACAAGTGTACTACTGTAACTACAACTACTATGGAAGATAATTAGTTTCATCAGATTTAAAATTTTAAATACCATTGAATTTCTCACTTTGAATTTTTGAACTGAAAAAACATGTTTGAATTGTTTTTATTCAGAATTTTAGTTGCTGAAATTTTAAGGTTACTTTTTCAAAATGTTTAAAATTCAATATTTAAAAAATCACCTTTTAAACATTCAGCACAAATATTTTCAAGCCCTCAAATTCAAAAGTCAAAATTCAGATTGTAGAATTGATCCAAGATCCAAGATGCCAAGGCAGAAACAACTGATCCAAAATTATCTGATCGAACTTGGTAACAAGCAGGAAATGGTGCAGTGAACTAGGGCTGTCGTGGTTAGGGAGTTTCTCCTGTGGTGCGGTGTAGCGGTTCAACAGCGTGATATGCAATGATATCGCACCCCCTCCTCCACCCCCACATCCCCCGGAGTTATAATATTTCCAACAGCACTGAAAACTCTCTCTGATGATGCACTTGTTGCAGATGCACATGTACCTTGGTTGTCGTGACTCGTGTGGATAAAGTGTGTGTAGCGGGAGAAGTAACATTTGGCTTTGGAACAAGTGCTGCTGCATCTCTCCAGCTCTCACTCTGGCAGCTCAGGTTAGAGTCCTGCACCGGGTCAGGTCAGAGTCCTGCACCAGGTCAGGTCCCCGTGGACTTAAGAGAGAACCCCCGAGCCCATGGAGCAGGTGTCCGCAAAGTGCGATCGGGCGACGGCTGCGTTTACTTCCGTGCGGCACACAGCTGCTGCAGTCGTTTCGCCTGCGGTCACCCGATGGTCTACGCGGGCGCACCTTAGTCCTGGGTTAGTCCTGGTTTAGTCCTGGGTTATCACAGGCACGGGCGGTAACGGGTAGAATGTTAACAGGTACGGGTGGGTGCGGGTTTCTAAAAAATGGACCTGTGCAGGACTCTGGGTCGGGTCATGTTGGTCATGTGCAGTGATCGCGGTGGGCCTCTTAGTACCACAGTGATTCATTTTTGCAGTTATTGCAACAGCCCTACAGTGAAGCAATCCGATTAGTCAGAATTAGCCTCACCCAAACCTCATCTCTTTTATTTGTTAAGTGTAAACTTCGCCCACAGATGAGAACGTCTAATAGGAAACAGCCTTTGTTTGACATTGACATGAAATTAAATATCTCTGCCTTACATTTATTCAATTACAGGTGAGTTCATGGCTCAAAAATACCTAGAAAAACAGGGATTCTGACTGTGAGCGGGGTCGCCTCTCCACAGATCTGACCTGTAACTTGCACTGGTTTAGTTTTATAGGTTAATATATATGTATATTTAATACAGATGGGGTCAGCTGAAATTATGCAGATTTTTGTGGTAATACAGTGTTATGGTGCATATGTCTTGGAATCTAAATGTAATCTTGTTCTCTGTCTTTCTGCAGGAGCTGCGTCAGTACCTGTCCAGTCTGGCAGAGCAGTGTAACTCCGAGGACACGGCCCCACACCTCCCCCTGGTGGTCATCCTGGATAACCTGCACCACATCGGCTCCCTCAGCGACATCTTCAACGGGTTCCTCAACTGCAAGTACCACAAATGGTCAGTACATGGCATGGATTTTAATAAAAATAATTAAAATACGCTGGCAACTTTTTTTTTTGCTATCCACTCATCTCTTTCTATAAAGTAATTTTACCCAAACCATTCATCACATTCATACATTCTAGTTTTTTTTTATCTTGTTTGTGTATTAACTAATATGCTACTATTACTCAAATTGGAGTTTCAGTATCTCTACTACTACTACTACTACTACTACTACTTCTACTACTTCTACTATATAATCAACATATTCATACGACATATTTCAAATCCAAATCCACTTTATTTCTATAGCACATTTTACAAACAAAGCAGTTCATAAGATCATAAAATGAAGACAACAAAAAAGTAAATTGCTAAAATTTCATCATTCCAGCCCTAAAACAATAAAACCAGGCAAATCAAATAAAAGCAAAACCATAAAAATCCTAAAATAGCAGTAAATAAGTGAAATAAATAAAATAAAATAAATAAAAGACACAGAGGACCACAGAAATCATGCACTACAACTTCTACAGGAACACTACTACTACTGCTATGACTTCCATAAACAAAAAATACTACTACTGCTACAATTACACTACTACTATAACTACAACTACTACAATAAAATAATATTGCTACCAAACTCCTGTAAACCCCAAATATACTGTATATATTTGTCTATTTACAGTCCGTACGTGATTGGGACGATGAACCAGGGCGTGTCGTCATCGCCAAACCTCGAACTACATCACAACTTCAGGTAAGTCACGTTTCTGTTTATTTGAACCATTGGCAGAGTTTGTGGGGGTCAGAGGTGCACTGCCCCCCCTAGTGGCTGGAATATGTCATGACATTAAGTCTATAATATGATCAATGCTAATATTTACTTTTAAAAAATGACTAAAAAGGACTGAACCAGGACTAAAACAAGACTGAACCAGGACTAAAACAGGACTGAACCAGGACTAAAACAAGACTGAACCAGGACTAAAACAAGACTGAACCAGGACTAAACCAAGACTGAACCAGGACTAAAACAAGACTGAACCAGGACTGAACCAGGACTAAAACAGGACTGAACCAGGACTAAAACAAGACTGAACCAGGACTAAAACAGGACTGAACCAGGACTAAAACAAGACTGAACCAGGACTGAACCAGGACTAAAACAGGACTAAAACAGGACTAAATCAGGACTAAACCAGGACTGAACCAGGACTTAAACAAGACTGAACCAGGACTAAAACAAGACTGAACCAGGACTAAAACAAGACTGGACCAGGACTAAAACAAGACTGAACCAGGACTGAACCAGGAATAAATCAGGACTGAATCAGGACTAAACCAGGACTAATTTTGGACTTAAGAAAGAGAAAGAACCCCAAGCCCACGGAGCAGGGTGTCCGCAAATCGAAATCGGATGCGGAGCTCTGCGCTGGTCCTTTCACCTGCGGTCACCCGTCCTGGTTCAGTTCTGGTTTAGTCCTGTTTTAGTTCTGTTTTAGTCCTGGTTCAGTCCTGGTTCAGTCCTGGTTCAGTCCTGGTCCCTCATCGTCTCAGATTTCATGAGCCTGTGCAGTTTGTTTTCACCATTGCCAGTAGCTCCGGTTTGACATTTAAGTTGTACCTATTTTATATTTGTTATTTTTTTATATCTCGCGTCAGGAGAAGTGGGTTTACGGCGAACCCCTTGCATACCCTTGCTTACTACTACACCCCTGATCATGTGCGATGCGCCGTGTAAGAGGCTTATGAACACTACTGTTTTATGTGTAACAGTATTATAACTATTCTGTGTCATGTAAATATGCAGGTTTTGAAATAAAACACAACTCCAGATATGTTTTCTATGAGGAAACTATATATTATAATTAAAACATAGATCAGAAAATAGCATAACACGGGCTCTTTAATGCACTTTCGGCTCTAAAAGCACCTCTCTTTTCTCTCCTCCTCGTGTTGTAGGGACCCACAGCTTTACTCAAATCAACATAACACAATCTTTCCCCGTAGAGGCTGTAATTACTGCTGCGGTGTAATTATTCTTGTTAAATGAAAATGAATTGAGCGTAATGCGTCTTCCACTCTGGAGGATCACTCTCTGTGTTTTAATTGCAGAGGATTTGGCAAACGTACAGTCAGCTCCAAAGCCCATTATGAGTCAAACACAAATATATTACGCTTTTTATATTACGTTTTCATTTACTGTCATCTGATCTGTCGAGGGATTATTTACACAGAAACGCAGAAACACTGGCAATGTCGTTTATTGTGAGGAGGATGAATAGTACATGTACGTTTACAGTAGTTAAAGTTAAAGGTGCACTGTGGAACTTTTTGGTTGGACTTTTTTTACCTGCTTGTTTCTATGGATATGTCATTGCTCTACTTAAAATATTCCACAGTATGACAGCTTTACCTTACATTTATTCCATTATAGGTGGTTTTATAGGTCAGAAATAACTGGAAAAACATGCTGACTCTCCACAGATCTGACCTGTAACTTGGTCCGGTTTGGTCTCCATGACAATAGAAAGGTTTTAAAAGGTTTCAGAAAGGTTGTCTCCGTGTCTGGAATGTTCCGCAGTATGGGCACTGAATGTTTCTATCTTGCATTTCTCAATTGTGTCTGTTTTTATTGCTCCAAAATACTTTTAAAAACATCTCTCCAGTCTCCACAGATCTGACTTGTAACTTGTAAATAACCCACTTAGCTTCAAGGAGATAGATGTATTTAATGCCATACTGGGGAACGTTTTTGGCAAGGAGACAAGCAGAGGGCAGACATAGTGCACCTTTAACATGCTACATCAGCTATAAACAGGACAGGATATTACATTAAATCTGTGTACCATTCGTTTTTCAAAATAAAACAAAAAATAAGAAAACGAAAAAAAAAAAAAAACTGTTTTCTTCAGTATTTGTTTCCCGTTTCTGTGACTTAAGCTGCGATGCCGGATTTTTGTGCCACATACAGACTGAATCCAGGATTAAAACAGGACTAAAACAGGTCCCGGTCTCTGTCCTGGTCTCAATCCTGGTCTGGTCCCAGTCTCAGTCCGGTCTCAGTCTCGGTGTGGTCCTGGTCTCAGTCATGGTCTAGTCCCAATCTGGCCCCAGTTTCAGTCCTGGTTTGGTCATGGTCTGGTTCCTGGCTCATTTCTGGTTTGGTCCTGGCTTGGTCCTGGCCTTAGCCCTGGTTTGGTCCTGGTCTGGTCCCAGTTAGACTTGGTTTAATCCTGTTTTAGTCTTCTTTTCTCTTGTTTTGGTCCTGTTAAGTCCTGGTTCAATCCTGGTTCAGTCCTGGTTTAGTCCTGGTTTAATCCTGGTTTAGTCCTGGTTTAGTTCCGGTTGAGTCCGGCATCACAGTTTAAGTCACTGAAACGGGAAACAGTCATTATCTGTTTTTTTTTCCATTATTGATTTAAACACAAAATTGAAAACTGAAAAAACAAATCACCTGTCATATCTGTTTTTTTAATTTTGGTTTTGGAGACAAATAATGAAGAAAATAGTTTTTGTTTTTTTTCGTTTTCTTATTTCTGGTTTTATTTTGAAAAACAAATGAACAAATGATAAACAGATTACATTATATTCCTTATCCCTGTATTGTCTGGTGCCACACTCTGGGACATTTTAGGCATCTCCATGGAGACAAGCGGGTGGCGTACCTTCCAGTTAGTTACAAAAAGTTGCTTCAACAGTTGTAAACCGGATATTAGACTAACTTAACTAACTTATTAGACTAAATTAACTTGTCTGGCGTCCCCGTGCAGGTGGGTGCTGTGTACGAACCACACGGAGCCGGTGAAAGGGTTTCTGGGACGTTTTCTTCGGAGGAAACTGATCGAGACGGAGATCGATAAAAACATGCGAAGCAACGACCTCATCAAGATCATCGACTGGGTCCCGAAAACATGGCAGCACCTCAACTGCTTCCTGGAGGCTCACAGCTCCTCTGACGTCACTATCGGTCAGGATTTACTCTTTAAATACATCACATTATATATTTTAAAGGGGCTGTAACTGATTTTTATCATCTTAAAAACATGAAAAACAGAACTAGATCATTTTTTATCAGTATGCAGTGATCCAAAGTGATTCCTCTTTTACCTTACGCATTTAGAGCAGCCTGATTATTCACTGTGATGAGTTCATAAGTGCTTTTCGGTGCACTGATTCTTGGAGGATAAAACGCTTTATAATTAGATACATTCAGTGTAGTATATATGTACTGGGGCAAGACAAATGTTGCTCAAATACAGGGACAAATCATACAGTATTTATTTGCTAATTTAATTTTAGGTTTTAATTACATTTTTTTTTAATAACACAGTTCCTTCGTCACAGAATTTAACTGGTGAAGTATGTTAGCCTCATTTACAAATGTTTGAGAACCTTCAGTACAGCTACAGAAAACAGTATCTATATATACCAATATTTGAACCATGATACAACATTATCCCATTTTAAAAAATCTTCAAAAACATTCTAAATTACAAAATGGAGGCAACTAGAGGCAAAAATGAAGTGGAACATAATGTGATTTCAATGGGAAAACTGGGATTAACTTCAGAATATCACAAAATATGAAAATCCCAAGGAAATTTGGCAAATGAAAACCACTCAGATACATGAGAGTGATATCAGAGCCCAGTTTAAAAACATTTACAATAGTGTTTTACGTTATTTGTTAAGTTAAAAAAGCGATTATGATAAACACTAAGCATTTTTGACAAAGGAAAGATTCAGATTTTGAGGTTTTACTGGACAAATCCTCACAGAATAGTTGAGTCCACTACAGTTTGTCACTTCATCTACAGATATAGTGCACTTTCATCATAAACTTTACCTTGTGTGAAGCTCAAATACATTTTGTAATTTATATTTTTCCATTTTTCTTAGCAGACAAGCCAATTAACTAAAACATGTACCTTGGAAATTCAAATGTGTTGTTTATTTTTTGTTATAATGTTGTAAAAGCACCAGAATTTAGGTCTGCTCATCAGTTAATCATTAAAAATGTAATATCTGCTTCACTTTGGCTCCAGTCACATTCTGATAGGATTTAAAGGGTCTATAAATTAAGTACTTATAATTGTCTTTTCCTAACACAGACATTATTTTAGGCGATGGCCAAAAATCATTACTTTAAAACTTGGAGTATCTAAGTGCCCATAAGCTGAAGTAATGCATGACACATAACCATTACAATGCATAATGTAATGTCAATAAAACAATAATCTTAAAAGCACTCTGCAGTTACTTCATTATGAAAATGAAAACTTCCTTCTAATTATTACAAATCCATTATAGATTATTACATTTTTAAAACTCTAAATGAAAAAGGAGATTAGCCGACCATAGAACTATTGAAAGTTGTATTTATACGTCTTTTTCTTTTCAAATATTCAGATTACACTATATACCAAATTCAGTGTGTCCCTGTATCTCATATCTCATGTCATATCTCATGTTGATGTTTGTCCCTCCAGGCCCCCGTCTCTTCCTGTCCTGTCCCATGGATGTGGAGGGCTCCAGAGTCTGGTTCACTGATCTGTGGAACTACTCCCTGGTGCCGTACCTCCTCGAGGCTGTGAGGGAGGGACTACAGGTACGACACTGTTCATATCAGATATTTAAAAGTGTTTGTGAATTAAATTATCTGAGCTTTAAGTCCAGTTGTAATGTTGTTTCCTCAATAGAGATACATTTTGTTGCATTTGTACATGTTTGAAAAAGCCTCTGTTTTTAGATTGGCTCCCACGCTGCGCTCAAAACACTTGGTTCCACCTTGTGACATCATTTTGAGATGATCCAGAAAGCTCTCCCGGGTGTTTTTAAAGTCTATATGCCTTCACCAAATTAATTCTGAACATATTTTGCTTTCACGTGGAATGGGGAAGATGATCCTTTCCACTTGTGAGGTGGAAATTACGAGTGTGTTGTGTTCAAGTGCCCTGAGGTTTCAAAATGGCCACCCATTAAAGTCAACGGGCCAAGCTCAGTGGCACATGACTCCAGATTCGCCTTTAGCCCGGCGAGGTACTTCCGGTGACTCTTTTCTCTCATGGGCACACGAGCAAACGCAGGGAGTGCAGTCTCGTGGATCATGTGATCGCTTTGACCAATCAGAGCGAGAGGAGCTAGAGCTGAGCCGGAGCGAACTATTATAAAGTATTGTTTAAGACAACTGAAGGATTTTGAGCTGAGAAACAGTTTATGATCTACAAATAGGTAAAAATCGCAGTCTTACCCACTCCACAAAGCACCCAAAGTAAATCTATTATTACGCCAGACTGTTGATGTGAATGTCTGTGTTGATAGAATAATTTTAGAAGTAAAACCAACCTTGCATTTGAAGGATTTATGTCTGAGCAGCAGCAGTGAGTTGTACTTCCTGATAGAAAGCTCAGCAGAGGCGGACTGATATCACCTAGCACATATCTTACCGGTAAAGTAAAATTCCGCTGCTGCTGAGAAAATAGTCCCTCAACATGCAACGATTCATGCGATGTAAGGTTAGTTTTATTTCAAACATTGTTCTATCAGCACAGACATTTACATGGACAGTCTGGTGTAATAATAGATTTTCTTCGGGTGTTTTGTGGAGTGTTTAAGACTGTTTTTAGTGGCAGGATAAATATGACCATTGACATGCACTAGTCTAGCACCAGCGACCTCTGCAAATACAAGGACTGGATGGAATATTTTAAAAAGTGTCATCTCCAACACTCTGACCAGGCTGGCACCACCTATTGCCTCCGCTTAATTTAATTTCTCTCCAACGACTAGGTCAGGAATCTGAATACACTAGACAGTTTGCAAGAACCCCTGAAGTTATAGACCACGCACCAGCCAATCCCTTTTGTGGAACAGCACAACAGTAAACAAAGTGTCGAGATGGATGTAGACGAATACAGACATTCTGTGTTGGCAACAATTCCCGAGATTGAGGATTTAAAGCCGGAACAAAGAGAATGTTTGGTGAATTTTATCAAGGGGAAAGACGTTATTGCCCTTCTTCCTACGGGGTTTGGGAAAAGCTTAATATACCAGTTCACCGTGCATTACGTCACGACCAAATAGCAGTAGATTAGTTAAATAAAATAAAGTACCTGCCTACTGTCGAGCAAATGATGAAATAACGAATTCTAATGCTGCGAGGTCAGACAGTTTCCACGAGGTGAAACTGGCTGAAGAATCAGGCAAGGAAGTGGGGTCCTATGTCCAAAATTCCAGACTGTCCCTTTAACTTTCACTGTAATACAACATGTTAACCAGACCTCCTTGACAGTCTGATCTCAGAAGCTAAGCAGGTTTGGGCCTCGTTAGTGGTTGGATGGGAGACCGCTGGGACTACCAGGTGCCACAGTGGGGTTATTGTGTCCTCAGGCAAGACACTTCTCCCACATTGCCCAGTAAGAATGTTGTGTGTGCGTGTGGGCAGAGCTCCAATGCAATGCAAAGCGCTTTGTGTGTCTTGAAAAACACTATATAAACCCAATTAGGTTTTCAAACACGAACGCGCAGATTTAAAAGGAATTATTCAAGGTGGGCAGAGGGATTGTTTCGTGACGAGATTTAAACTGGTGAAGCATCACTTGAGTAAACTTTGTGCCAGTCGTTTTCGGTGCCATCCTCGCCATCTGCTCCACAGAGCTCATTATCACCATGACGACAGCTCTCCTCCTCAGGCCTCTTCATTAAGTCTGTGCTGTGTCATTAGAAAACAGAGGGACAGGTGCACCGCTCACACCAGGCTACTTATATTTACCATGTGTGTTTTCCTTCTCGTTTTTGTTTATATTTTTGAGTAAACACAATTAAGTACGTAGTTTTATTAAGACGCCAAATGAGACGAGCAAAGGGTTTTCTTCATTTGAGCCGCAAGACACTTCTGTTGCTACAGCTGCCTTGGGGCAAAGACTTTGGGTATATAACAAGCCCCCGGGTTTCAAAATGGACGCCCATTCAAGTTAATGGGCCAGAGCTCAATGGCACATGATTCTAGATTCGCCTTCAGCCCGGCGAGGTTCTTCTGGTGGCTCTGGGTCGATTGAGCATGTGCATTAGTGCTTTTTTCTCCAGCAGGTACACGTGAATGTACACGAGCGCAATCTTGTGTATCACGTGATCGCTTTGACCAATTAGAACGAGAGGAGCAGAGTGGAGCCGGAGCGAATGATTATAAAGTGTTTTTTTACAACTGACAACTGAAGGATTTTGAGCTGAGAAAAAGTTTATGATCTAAAAAAGTTGTAGGTCCCTGTCAGCCGAACACGAGCAGTTTGTGATTACATTGCGCACTATGAGAAAGATCCTTTCTCAGCCAGAGGGATTTTTCTGCTGAAGTACCAGTGAGTTAGTCTGATTCATCAGCTGGTTTCACTTTGTGGAAACCATCTGACCTCACAGCATTAGAATTCGTTCACAGTAGATGTGTACTTTTTTATTTAACCAATCGCTGCTATTTGGTCGTGATGTATGTAATGCGCCGCTAACGGGACTAACGGGTATATTGAGCTTTTCCCAAATCCTGTAGGAAGAAGGACAATAACATCTTTCCCCTTGATGGAATTCACCAAACATTTTCTTTGTTCCGGCTTTAAATCCTCGATCTTGGGAATCGTTGACAGCACTGAATGTATGGCTCTTCATTGGCTGGTGCCTGAACTTGCACTTCCGGGATTCTTGCAAACTGTCTGACCTAGTCACTGGAGAGAAATTAAATTGAGCGGAGGCACTAGGTGTCGCCAGCCTGACTACCAGAGAGTGGCCGCTATGTCAACTGGAGGCAGCTACAAGCAGCAATCCACTTATTTTAATAGATTCATGCTGTGTGTATATAAATGTACACAGCTATCCCAGTGGCCACCGCATTCCAAATAGGAAATGAGCGTGGGTGCACTTAAGGCTCCATCGATTCCGGCTCTGGTTACCTCTCACTCTGTATCTGCTGCTGTGAGCCTCGTCATTTTGGTCTTAAAATATTCATAGTAACCCGCTCTACATGATCCTGCTGTTTTTATTTAGCTGTTTTTCTGTAAATAAACTCTTATTCATAGTATGGAAATCGGGTCCAAATTTGCCCCATACCTGCTAGACTCGTGAGCTTCATTTGACAGAACCTGAACGCTATGAAAGTGACTTAGTTCTGCTTTAGGGAAATTACTTGGACACAGTAGCTCACATATCACCATATATTATAATAACAAAAAGTAAAAAATATAAATGGTAAAAATACATTCTAAATAAGCAGCAAAAGTAGCAAGAAACTGGTGTCAAATAAAGCATAATTATATAAATGTAGATGTACAAGTCAAAATAAAATAAAAAATAGGAATAAGTAATAAAAATATCTCAGTTAAAAGAGGTCGTGAGGAAAACAGTGCAGAGATGATATGATGATTGACAGGACGCTGGGTTTTCTGTTACATAAGGATGAGTTGCACATTATTAACATTCTCCTATCTTCTTCTCTCCTTTTACAGTTGTACGGAAAGCGTGCGGCCTGGGAGGACCCGTCCAAATGGGTGAATGACACGTACCCCTGGAGCGCCCCCTGTCTGCAGCAGGAGGGACAGTCTCTGCTGCAGCTCAGACCTGAGGACGTGGGGTACGACGGGTACAGCTCCTCCAAAGAGGGGGCTTCATCTAAACAGGTGTCCCAGAGCGACACAGAGGGAGACCCACTGGTGAGGATCGTGCACTATAAACGTCACATTTATTCTGTTTTTGTAGAGGCCAAAATCACCACTGCAGTCGCCTCAAATGGCTTCACAAATGATTGAGTTAAAGCAACAGAAAGTTAGAAAATCAAACAGTGAAACAGTCATTGGTCAATAACACTTATCTTATCAGTAGAGATAAGCAGGTGGCACAAGTTACAGATCAGAACTGTGGAGAGGTGATTCAGCTCAGGAAGAATGCAGCTTTATCTTGAACTTTCTTTGTCTTCCTCGTCTCTCAAGATGACTGCACCTGTAAAGGAAGTTAAAAACAGTGGCACCAGTCAGTTCAAAATCTGAAACTGATTCTCAAAAGCAGTGACATTGAGAATACAACTTCATTTGAGCTAAATCTGTAATACAATTAAATTAAATAAAACAAGACCTGTTTATAAGGGAATATAATATAACATATAAACACACACTCACTGAATAAATGCCTATATACCATCATTTACGGACTATTGAGTGCACTTGAATATATCATCATACATCAACAAAATATTAAAAGAAAAAAAAGTTGTACATATATAGGCTGCATCTGTCTATAAGCCGCAGGTGTCCACGTTGAGATATTTATACAGAAAGACGGTACAGAGAAAGATTATTTAAATTTTTTATGAAATACTGGTACATGTGTTTTCCAAACAGTGCCTGTAACACGGCAGTAAAATGACAGGATTACGACAGGATTATCAGACTACATCACTTGGCTCTACTGCGCATGTCTCCTGCAGAAAGAGTCGCTGTCCTGTCTGTATCATGTCAGTGTTTTGGAGGATTTCAGCAGATTTCAGCCTTTCCCGAGGGCGGTTTTAGGTGTGTCTAGGCTACTGAAGTTTGAAATGTTTCTTCTCGTCATTTACGCACTCGCCTGCATTTAACACCTACGGGTCATTAAGACGTATCCCTGTGATGATAAACAAATAATCCATCCATGGTATTCGCTGCATTGTTGTTTAAGATGCAGGTTTTAAAGTGTAAGAAAAAAGTAGCAGTTTATAGTCCGGAAATTACAGTAATTAAAGTTTAAAGCCCTATTGTGGAACATTCCTGTCAAGGCAGATGATAGATTCTCCACCAGAAAAGTTACATAGTGCACCTTTTATACAACACTATAATATTCCTACCTGTAGAGATAGTTTGTTCAAACATTGCACTGGGTCGTGGAAATGCATAATGATTGAGAACAGCGTTGGTCATTGCACCGAGAAGTTAAAAAGCAGCCACCCGAACGTATCTGCTCTGAATTAGCTCGTTATGCTAATGTGAGTGTCCGGACGTGAGCACTTTAAAAGCAGGTGTCAGTGTGGGGAGTCTGTGAAGCCACGCTACATTTCAGAATTATTAGGACCATTAAAAACAGGAGCAGAGGTAAGAAGTCCTGCCTTTTTAACTGCTCAAATTTACGGCAGGGTTTGGTCATAAAAAGTAAAAGGCTAAAGCTACGGACTGTTGCTCTTTGAGACGATTTAAAATGTCATCTGTGGAGGATCGCCGTGTCTCTAAAACTAATGACACAGGCGCTGATAATGGACACGATGAGGGGTACAATTTGTTAGAGCAAAGGACATGGGGAGTATTTTATAATTAAATCCAGATGAACAAAGAAAGCCAAAAATAAAACAATATTCTGTAATCAGATTTTGTATTTTTTACTAATGGTTTGGGCAAAAATGCTAATTGCAAGAGTGATACCAATCAAAATTTATTTATAAAGCACTTTTGAAGCTGTAACACAAAGTTCTTTACAGTCTCACCAATACACACACACACACTAAAATGTATGAGGCTAAATACAGATAAACATGAGGCTGAGTAAAAGTAATTGTCGTTTGATTTGACAAGTTTTAGAATAATACAATTTAAAATAATAACAAAATATTGAGAGTATTGAGCCGAAGCATTTAGTTCCCTGGTAATATTTCTGGTGATTTACTGCATCTATGTAAAATACACAATATGTTTCTCCTGACCAAAGGAGAACAAGTACAAATCGTCCCAATATATAAGTATAGATTGTAATTTGTTCTTGTTTTTGGTGCTTTTCTTCCAGATGAACATGCTGCTGCGTCTCCAGGAGGCGGCGAACTACTCGAGTACTCAGAGCTGTGACAGCGACAGCACCAGTCATCATGAGGACCAGCTGGACTCATCCCTGGAGTCTGCCCTGTGAGTCCACCTGCGCCAGGAGGACTGGTCTAACTGCGTCAGGGGAACTAGTCTATCTGCATGAGGAGGACCACTCAGTTACCAGAACTAATCAATCTAATCCACCATGAAGCCCGGTCCACATGGCGATAATAATTCTACCTGCGTCATGAGGATCAGCTGGACTCATTCCTGAAGTTTGCCCTGTGAGTCCACCTGCGCCAGGGGGACTAGTCTAACTGCACCAGAGGGAACACTCCACCTGCGCCAGGGGGACTAGTCTAACTGCACCAGGGGGACTAGTCTAACTGGGCCAGGGGGACTAGTCTAACCTGCACCAGGGGGACTTGTCTAACCTGCACCAGGGGGACTAGTCTACTGCACCAGGGGGACTAGTCTAACCTGCACCAGGGGGACTTGTCTAACCTGCACCAGGGGGACTAGTCTACTGCACCAGGGGGACTAGTCTAACTGCACCAGGGGGACTAGTCTAACCTGCACCAGGGGGACTAGTCTAACTGCACCAGGAAAACCGGTCCACAAGAGGATAATAATTCTACCTACACCATGAGGACCTGCTGAAGTCATCCCTGAAGCCTGCTCTGTGAGTCCACCTGCATCAGGGGGTCTAGTCTAACCCGCGCCAGAAGGACTAGTCCATCTACATTAGGACCTATAACCTGCATGAGGAGGCCTAGTCCATCTTCGTCAGGGGGACTAGTCTGAATCACCCAGGAAGATCAGTCCACTAGCGTAATATAATTCTACCTGCATCATGAGGACCAGTTGGACTCATCCCTGAAGTGTGATCTGTGAGTCCACCTGCACCA
The DNA here is from genome assembly GCF_026225935.1 of Boleophthalmus pectinirostris. Taxonomy (NCBI): domain Eukaryota; kingdom Metazoa; phylum Chordata; class Actinopteri; order Gobiiformes; family Gobiidae; genus Boleophthalmus; species Boleophthalmus pectinirostris. The sequence continues at coordinate 1,843,969 of NW_026571133.1, forward strand.
GGGAGACTCGTCCATCTACTTTAGGACCGGTAACCTGCATGAGGAGGCCTAGTCCATCAGTTTGTAGTGAAATCCAGTTGGAGCCGAGTCTTGTTCCAAAATGGGACCTAAATCAGAAACTTTAAGACCTCAGTCAACAACACACAGCGCCAAAGGTTTATATGAAAAGTTTGTGCTGTAATTACAAAGGCATCAGATCGCAAAGAGTTATATCCAATTCCACCAATCATCAGAAAAGCTGGGTAGCCATTTCATACTGGAGGCTTGAACCAAAAAACTTTTAGTTAGAGGGCTCAGTTATTTAGTACCTGTGCAAGTAATTTCCTCTATAAACATATTAAACTACAGCTTCACCATATAAACTTTGGCGTTGTATGTGACAAAAGCGGTTGACTACTACGTTGTGCTGTCGACACTGTTCAGTTGCTCGTCGAGAAAACTACGGAAACTGGATTTTTTTCAACTTAATCCCAGTTATGTTTTATATTTTATCTCCTAATGTTTACAAAGAGGGCAGATTTTGTTGACTTTGTTTACAGAAGTGAAGTTCAAATGCACTTAAATATTAAAGGGAGGCGGGCGCGGGTGTGACATTAATCTTAAATCAGGTTGCGTTCTCGTTCTTGAATTCCGTGATGTCAGAAGATCAAATGGAGGACAGTGTATTGGCAAGAAGACGATATTTTTAAGTAATATCCAAAGAGAAAATCTGAAAATGTTGAACCTGGTGATGTCATGTTGGCAATTTGGTCCACAAACTTTATCTTGTGGATTAATTATTTATTTTGCGTTGAAAGAAATGGCATTAAATTTGGTTGCAGTTTTTGAGAATTGCATTTTGGAACTTAAAATATCCCCACATCTCATTGCTAAATTTCATATGATATCAAAATATTCTAGAGGTGTATAATCTTTAAAGAAACTGTAGCTGATTTTACTGTCTCGAAGAAAAAAGAAAAAAAAAGCATGCTAACAGCTTACTTCCTGGCTCTCAGAGGATAAAACGCTTTTTAAATTAGATTTAGATACACAACAGTCTCATTTTGACCCTAAGAGCTTCTTTTTATTTACTTTTTTTTTTTTACAATATATCGGTACTTTATTACAGGGGTCCCCAACCCCCAGGCCGGGGACTGGTACCGGGCCGTGGGTCATTTGGTACCGAATCACAAAAGCACGAACCCCACCACCCCCATATGTCGCAGGCCACGCCTCTAAACCAGAACTAAAAGCAGAACTAAAACCAGGACTAAAACTAGGACTAAACCAGGTCTAAACCAGGTCTAATCCAGGTCTAATCCAGGACTAAAGCAGGTCTAAACCAGGACTAACACAGGACTAAAACAGGTCTAAAACCGGTCTAAACATGGTCTAAACATGGTCTAAACCAGGTCTAAACCATGTCTAAACCAGGTCTAAAACAGGTCTAAAACAGATCTAAAACAGGACTAAACCAGGTCTAAACTAGGTCTAAAACAGGACTAAAACTGGTCTAAAACAGGTTTAAACCAGGTCTAAAACAGATCTAAAACAGGTCTAAACTAGGTCTAAACCAGGTCTAAAACAGGTCTAAAACAGATCTAAAACAGGACTAAACCAGGTCTAAAACCAGCCCACTCCAGTCCGCGAAATATTGTTGGATATAAAACCAGTCCATGGCTCAAAAAAGGTTGGGGATCCCTGCTTTATTACATTAAAATTAAGTACAGCCTCTTTAATTCTCTTGGCAGTTTCTTAGTCTTGGTGAAATCACTACTATGGTTCACCGTTTTTTGGATTTTCCTTTTGGCTATTTCAATACAACAGAATAATACAAAGCTGCCTCGTGGTTGCACTCTTTAAACAACCAGTGGGATCTTTCGGACAGTTACGACATCACCCGATCGCAGCCAATCGAACGCCCTCGGCTCGGTCCCGTTTTGGTGCTGTGCGGTTCTATGGGCCCCGTGTGATCTGGGGACTACTGCCAATACACTCGAAACCCTCAAACACAAGCACAACCAACCAGTATACAGTCTGTTAGCTGTAACGTCCCTCATGTGTGTTACTGTGAACAACAACGGACAAGTGCCAATGTTTCTTTAAAGGGCCCGTATTACGCTCTTTTAAGATGTTATAATGTTGTTTTCCTCGTCGCAAACAGACCTGGAGTTGTGTTTTGTTTCGTTCTCACGTTTAACACACAAACCCGGCAGATTTAGGCTGAGTTCCACCTCGTGATGTCACATGAAGGAAGATGAATAACGGCTTTTATTGTCTTCACGTGTACTGGACATACAAAGGAATCAAAATTGGACCTGTCACCTAGCCTAGTGCCTCCGCTCAATTTCATTTTTCTCCAGCGACTTGGGTCAGGAATCGGAATACACTAGACGGTTCGCAAAAACCCCGGAAGTGCAAGTCCGGGCATCAGCCAATCAGCGAAGAGACATATATTCTGTGTTGGCAACGATTCCCGAGATCGAGGATTTAAAGCCGGAACAAAGAGAATGTTCTGTGAATTTTATCAAGGGGAAAGACATTATTGTTCTTCTTCCTATGGAACTTGGCGCATTACATACATCACGACCAAATAACAGTGACTGGTTAAATTTAAAAAAGTACCCACCTACTGTCGAGCGAACAAATCCTATTTTCTACGAAGTGAAACCGTCTGATGAATCAGGCTGCCTGTCAACACACAATATAATATGACATGGGGAGACTAGACGTGGACCAGACTGGTACACAGGTAGCAAATAGGAAAGTGGGTAACATTAAGAAGTTGCCGATACAATACATACCTCGATACTTAGGCCACGATATTCTACATATCTCTATACAGTGCACTTTTAGTTCGATACGATATATTTGAAATCGATTCGATACGGTTCAATAAAAACTAAGTCTAAGTCATGGCTGTGATACTAAAAGTCTTTGTTAAACCACTTCTTTTGCAAAGTTCATATAAAACACAAACATTTTAATGATCAAAACAGTGAAAATGTCAAATGTGTCGCATAAATGAGTTTCCTAAACAAACGACAAAACTGTAGCTCTGTAACAAAATAATTGTGTAAAATATACAAAAATATACTCTTGGTGATATATCGATACAGCAGTCCATGATATCGATACTGTATCATCACATTAAACCCCTAATGCAGCATAACATGAGGATATGGGGAGGAGAAAAAAAGAGAACCACCCCCAGACCATGCTCCTGTTGGGGGCAAGTACACAAAAAAACAACACCTCCGCGACATACAAATATTTCCACAGGTGTAGCAACTGGGTAGGATAGGGGTGTGGAAATAATCCAACGTAGACAGGCAGCAATAGGAAGCGCTCTACTGTGTTTTTAAACTCCACACACCTTCATTAGAATCATTTGGATGTTTTCAGCGCGTAATTGCTGATCTCTACTGAACTAAAGGTAAAATGAGCTGTTAACTTAAAAAAACTACCGCTTCGTGACATCACAAGGTGGAACTGGGATTTCGAAAACACAGAGGACGTCAGACCTTCAGGGTATTTTAGTTAAAAGTCCGCAACAGGTGCTCCTCAAGGATAAGGCTCAGAAGCTACAGACAGTGAAGATGACCAGGCTTGTAATGTAAAAACGATAAAAGCGATAAAGTAAAAAGCGGTCAAAAAGTCCGAGGTACTCTGTTTGAATTAGAATAAACATCCTTTAATGGTTTTGACACATGTGGGGTCTTCGTCAGGGCATATAAAGAGGATTTTGAGCAAACTGATAATAAAGTGTTACTCAAACATGTGTGAATGAAACAAAAAAAAACAAAAAAACACAACTCCATGTCTGTTTTTGAGGAGGTTTTTGAGGTTATAACATGACTTAAAGCTCATAAGAGTCAATTTTGTGTAATATAGGACCTTTAAAGCTGCACTGTGTAACTTTTCTGGTGGAGGGTATGCCACATTCTTGTCTCCATGGAGATATTTACTATCTACTTACTTGAATTACCAAGAAATACCTGCATGCGATCGAACCGTAACCTCCTCATCTCCGCGGTGATACAGAGTAATGCCACACTGAAGAACATTCCTGGCAAAGCAGTAGCCATGGAGACACGCAAGCGAGCGGCATACCCTCGGCTAGAAATGTCACACGGTGCGTCTTTAAGTTACTGCCAAATATGCACAGCCGCTGACACGATTCTAGTCTGTTACATCTTTACTATGGCTCATGCTGGCTTGTTCTTTTTGCACTTGCTACAGAACTGAATGAGAGAAGTCAACCAAAACAGAATATTTTTCAAGCCAAAACTGTAGAATTTAACTTTAAAATAGAAGTAGAAACATATACATAGTTTAGTCATAGAAAATTATACTACAAAAGTTAAAAAGTATATCGTGAAAGGTACAGTTACAGTGTACGCCAAATGCTACTATGCACTTGTGAATACAACGTCCTTGGTTTTCTTTTGGCTCTTTTCACGCTGATTACCGAAAAACGTTTGGAAACACGCGGATGACGACTTGACGACGGTGTAGTTCCCAACACTGGGCATGTTATAAAACCGTGGATTCAGCAGCAGCGTCTTCACAACCTGTCAAAGCTTTTCCACGGCGGACGGGACACTAATCTCGTCATCGAAGTCGCTTACAGAGAGCTGATCGTAACTGCCGAACATAAAGGAACGGTACAATCACATCTTAGTCCAGTGACGTTCGTTTGGTCTTCCGATAATTTATGTTTTTAGGTTCTTTTATCAGACCAAGAGTTTGTTTGCGTACCTGACAGTTTCGACTTCCTCAGAGTGCTCACGTGATGGGATCATTTAAAGAGGTTTTGGCGCCGTCTTCCTACTGGTGGAGGCAGGACGATGGCGCCACCTGCAGTCCGACTTCATCAGGACAGTATCCCAGGTGTGGTGACATTACCGTACATCAGGGGCATAACAGAAAAAGTGCAGAGGGCGATGAGAAAACACACAAGTGAAACCATATAGAAAACTCAGGCGATTACTCGGCCACCCAAAAGCCAAAACAGAAGCAGAGTATAAATGTTACGTCATATACAAAATACCCTACACGTCCTGCAATAGAACAAACATCGGGGAAACAGTCCACGAAAAAAGAAACACAGAACGTGAGAAGGAAACAGCGAAGGCGAAACACAAAGCAGAACAGGAACGACTCAAATCAGCTGTTTCTGAGTACTGTAAAAGAGAGCAAATATCATTAAGGAAAACAAACACCATTGCTGGATTAAAAGAGGCAATCGAAATACGGAAACATGCCCTTGGGACTATGAACCAGGACGAGGGGGCTCTTTTACTCTCACATACTTGGGATACTGTCCTGAGGAAGTCGGACTGCAGATGGCGCTGTCATCCTGCCTCCACCGGTAGGAAGACAGCACAAAAACCTGTAAAAATCAGCTGAGCGACACATCACAGAAACATCACTTGACCACTCGAAAGTTTCAGGTATCAATCAGTAATTTATAAAAGGAAAAAAAACGAAAGAATACAATGACATTTGGATTTAAAAAAAAAAACTGGACATTTTCTCAGCTTTCCCAGATTTTGTCAGCATTTCTTTCACCAACAGAGCCCAAAAAAAGTCGTCATCCGCATGTTTCCAAACGTCTTCCCTTTTTTGTGACGTAAACATGAACAGAGCCCATGACGAGAAATTCGGGACGTTGCCATAGCGATTGACGATTTAAAACAAAAAAGTACTATATATCTGGATCGAATGGGAATAAATATCTGAGTTATAGTGGATCTTTGCCGGAAGCTGAAAACTGCGAATTTCGTATCTAAAATGTTAAATCTTCGGGAGATATTTTGCTTTGAAATGCAAGAAAATTAAACGTTGGCTTGTATGGGATTTAATTTTAATTTCCATCTTAAACCAAACATCTCGGGAAGAATTTGTCTCTCCCCATCCTCCAAAACGTAAAAATTTAAGTAATACATTTTTTTTTCATACTTATCTGGTTCTAAATATTACCAGACATTTTATACATATATTGGTCCTCCTTCATCTTGAGAGGATGTAGAGGAGCAGCGACTCTACCCCAAGCTCCACTGTCTCATCACCCACCTTCGTAACGGTCAAAAGTCCTCAAAATGGCGCCTATAAAGAGGAATCTGTGCCACTTTGAAGTCCACAAAGTCTTGAAATCGTCCTCGTAACTATTTTATGCATACGTGGTCCAGGCGGTACCAAAAAAAAAAAAGAAAAAATCAACAAACTTCGGACGATTTAAACGAAATGTACGTTGACGAAAAGGTGATAGAGTTTAACGATAATGGTGCTTTTCCACTGCCTTAAAAGTGCACACGTTTCGGATGGACACCTGTTTGCAGTGATGAAAAAATGCTCAAAAATCTACTTCCTGTTTTGTCTATGATTGTAACGGACATTTCCTCCCCGCTTCCTCTTTCGTGTGGTCACCTCGGGCTGTCGCGAGCGGCCGATGTAATGTACAAATGTTTTCGAAACGTGGGGGTAACCTTGTTTTTTCTAATTCTGTTTTTTTTTTTTTTTTTGGCCCAGTTGAGCTGGGTTCACCTATGAGCACAAAAGTGTGGGTCTCGTTTTTTCTATAGCCTGAGAAGCATGTTTTTTCGCTTTATAACGGGGCTGCATTCAGAAAAAGACCTTTACTCATAATATAAATATATGTATGCGTGTATTTGGAGGGAAGCCATTTTGAATTTTGTTTTTATCAAAGGGTTGCACAGGTGGGGGAGGGGCTGTACATAGTCTAAGTCTTGCACAGTGAAACGAAAGATGCATTTTGCCCTCGTCGATGTTTAAGATATAAGTAAATTATTGTGAGAGAAAAAACAAAATGGAGGTGTGTGTTTGGGTGGGAGTTTCGGGGAACAGCGGATATGTACAGTTCAAATAATGTACCAGAGGATAGAATCTGTGTGTCAGTCGTTCATTCGGTTTTGAAAGTAAAACCAAAAATAAGAAAACAGAAAAAAAAAACTATTTTCTTCATTATTTGTCGCCAAAACCAAAATGAAAAAACGGATAACGCCCGTTTCCTGTTTACGTGACTTAAACTGTGATGCCGCATACGGACTGAACCAGGACTGAACCAGGACTAAACTAGGACTAAACCAGGACTAAACTGTTTTCAGTCCTGGTCTCAGCCCCAGTCTGGACCCGGTCTCAGTCCCGATCTCAGTCCAGGTCTGCTCCCTGGTCTGGTTCCGGTCTGGTCCTGGTTTCAGTCTCAGTCCCAGTCGCAATCATGGTCTGGTCCTGGTCTGGTCTTGGCCTCAGTCCTGGTCTGAGTCCCGGTCTGAGTCCCGGTCTGAGTTCCGGTCTGAGTCCTGGTCTGCTCCCGGTCTGGTCCCGGTCTGGTCCTGGTTTCAGTCTCAGTCCCAGTCTCAATCACGATCTGGTTCTGGTCTGGTCCCGGCCTCAGTCCTGGTCTCAGTCCCGGTATGGTCCCAGTCTCAGTCCTGGTTTCAGTCCCGGTATGGTCCCGGTCTCAGTCCCGGCCTCAGTCCTGGTCTCAGTCCCGGTCTGGTCGTGGTCTCAGGCCTGGTCCTTGTCCCGGACTCAGTCCTGGGCTGGTTCCGGTCAAAGTCCTGGTCTCAGTCCCAGTCTGTTTCCGGTCTGGTCCAAGACCTGGTTTAGTCCTGGTTCAGTCCTGGTTCAGTCCAGCATCACAGTTTAAATCATGGAAACGAGAACTGTCATTATCCGTTTTTCCATTATTCAAAAACTGGGGAAAAAAACAAATCATTATCCATTTTTTCATTTTGGTTTTGGAGACAAATAATGAAGAAAATAGTTGTTTTTTCCGTTTTTTTATTTTTTGGTTTTATTTTGAAAAACAAATGAACGAATGACACACAGATTGTATCGGCACTTTTTCCACTCTCCTCCTTCAGATATAATAATCTCAGTCATATTCCCACATGTTCAAATCACTGTAGGTCTGAGAGAACGCTGCAAAAACTCAGAGGAAATGACTTTGTGAGTTGAATAGACATTTTTAATTTGGTTTGACTCAGTTTTATTTTTACTTACTGGGCCTAAAATAATGATTTAAAATACTGTATCCACCAGTGAAGTAAGAAAACAGAAGAAAACGACACAAATAATCAAATATTAACTTTATTATTTTTATTATAAATGGTTCACTGTGTAACTTTTTTGGCAGAGCTTGACTTCATGTAGCTTTTTTCTGGAATGTTCTGCAGTATGGCATTTAATTGAACTATCTCCATGGAAACAAACAGACCACATCGCCAGGCCGAGAAGTCATGGTAATAATAATTTATCTTTTTGCGATGGTTTTGAGAAATAAAAAACACCGTAATTGAATAAATAGGAGATATATTTGTTAATGCCATACTGTGGAACATCCCTGGCGAAGCAGTAACATCACCATGGAGACAAGTAGACGGCAGACAACCAGAAAAGTTACACATTGCATCAATTTTTAATAATTTAAATGTTGATCAAATTAAAATAGTTTGCAAAATAAAGAGGGACTGTGTAACTTTTCTGGTTCTCTGTGGGGCTTGTCACTTGTTGTCTCCATGGAGATGTTACTGCTTGTGCTATAAAGTTCCACAGAATGGCATTAAACTTATCCTTTATTCAATTTAGTAATTTTATTGATATTACTGTAAGCCTCATCGCTCCACAGATCTTGACCCGTAACTTGAGCTGGTGGCGTGACCAGTTTGCTTGTAAAATCTCCATGGAGACGAGCACAGACCCTCCGAAGGAAAAGTTTCACAGTGCAGCTTTAAGTTAACACCCTTATTATAGTTCTATTAATATAAAATTATAAAAAAGCAACACTGGATGATGATTTTTCTCATAATAAAAAAAAAAAATCATTTAAATCAGTATCAGCAGAGGTGGGACCAAGTCTTTGTTTTGCAAGTCTCGAGTAAGTCTCAAGTCTTTGACCTCAAGTCCGAGTCAAGTCCCAAGTCAAATACAGGCAAGTCCAAGTCGAGTCTCGGGTTGCTGGCCCATAAGTCCAAGTCAAGTCCAAGTTGTCTGCTTTGAGCTTCAAGTCATTTCAAGTCTTTAAACCAAAGTAGCTTAGTTTTTGCAATTTATATGTATTTTAAACTGAATTACACTTTAAAAAAATCAAAAAATCATATTTGTATATGAGTATAGAGTATGTAAGAGTTTTAGAATTTAATTTAGTAAATTTTTTCCTTTTTAAATGTCTTCACACGATCTTAGAGTGAATCATTACGGTCAGAATAGAAAGAATTCAGATATAAAGTGCTTCTCAAGTCACAGGTCTCAAGTCCAAATCAAGTCCCAAGCCACTGACCTTCAAGTCCAAGTCGAGTCCCAATTCATAGTCCATTTTATCAAGTCAAGTCTCATGTCCTAAAAATAGTGACTCAGGTCTGACTCGAGTGTAAGTCACGACTTGCAAGTCCCCACCTCACTCCAAAACCTTTGTCCAGTTCACCCTATGCAGTAAATGACACAAAAACAATAAAATAATCAGAAAATACGTAACTTAAATCTAGTCAAAACTCTTTATACTTTATTTTTATGAGTATTTTAAATGTCATATAGACAAAAAACACAGCAGACCACAAACAAAACAGCAATTAGACAGAGCAGGTACAATACAAAACAATATAAAGTATAATTGTTCAAATCTAGTCCAAACTCTCAAGTCATTTCAGCTCATTTCTTGCAGTGTAAAACCAGAGACACGGGCTATTCAGATGTACTGTAAAAAAAACTGTACAGGTGCTAATCCAGTGAATGCAGACCAATCACAGACCAATACAAGTGAAACACGACCTCCACCTCAGGACAACCCACTTATTTAACCCTACCTGAGTCTAGCCTCGTGTGTCTATGGAGTACCAGACCTATTGTGATTCACCGGTCCGGTCTATACGCTGGAGTGCAGAGGGAGATCTAAATTTAAAAGTTATAAATGTGGATACTGGCTTCAAATTTTATTAAGTAGGTCTAAGAAAATGCAACATTCTAACTCTAAACCAGGCCTGAACTTTGGTAATCTAGTTTAAACTCAATCTTACATTCAGTTACAAAGATTAAGAAAAAAAGCAGCCTTGAAAAAAAAAATAAAAATGCTTATTGCGAGTGGGCTTGCGTTTTCACAGATCTGACCAGTAACTTAGGCCTATCTATCTAACAGCAAAGTAGAAAACAGTATTAAGACAAAAGTTACTATTGCAAAAGTAGGAAAATTGATTATTATTATTGAGGTCTACAATGTCTAATTACAAAATATATCTGTAAAAAAACAAAATATTAATTTAATCGGATTGTGTTTTTATATTGGACCCTCTGCACTCCAAATATAGACCACTTCTTCCTGTATTCCTCTTAACTTTACAGACTTCCTGGTTCGATCTCAGTTCATAAACTCAGCATTCTCCTGGTTTGAGAGAAAGTTCTGTTCTTTTTTTGGGTGAAACATTTGTCTTTAAATGTTTTCTATTTTGTACATTTGTATGTAACATATCATGTAAATAGACAGAGACAGTGATTTAAATCATCTGGAGGATTTTGTAGTCTTTGTAAAGCCCTAATAAATGGTATTTGGTGTCACACAAGAAAACATGGATCTGTCTTTTTTTTATATATATATTTTGAATTTCATACATACATTTATATAGCTCAAAGTCAGACTTATTTAACTGGTGGTTTTCAGATTCTAGACGTGATGATGTTTTAATTTCAGACGGTGGGAAGAGATGGATTTATTAATTGATTACATTGTACTTTATCATGAAATATCCAAAAGGTAAATTCACAAATGTTGAATCTAATTAAGACATAAATTCATTACTGGATCCTACGACAATCTGCAATTTAACAATATTAACTTTAACTACCCACTGTCTGTATTAAATATTATTGACCTATAAAATGTTGTCATACACCCTCATGAACACAAAGATTTATAATCCTATAATTTTAAAAATGAATAAATATCTAAATGGCTTTACCTGTATTTGGTCCAATATAATTGCTATTTAACAAATTAGACAGAAGATTAACTAAATAAATTTTTTGATGCATTCAAAACTATTTCTAATTTTAAGATGCAATGCGGGGTACTGGCCACATGGAGGCACTAAACATCCTGTCAACGGTTACCTATAAATCTATCAGGCTAGAAACGTTATTTTTATTTTTATTTGTTTGAAAACATATTAAAAATTCTTTTAAAGTTGTCAATACTTGTTTTACAAAAGAGATTAAAAATCTACTTTAAAGTTAATATTGTCAATTTATCAGGCATCAGCTACAGTAATATTCGAATGTTTTAGTAGTAAAATCATATATTAACATTGAAATAATAAAACGATATAAGATCAAAATGTAAAAAAAATAAAAAATTAATAAAAACATGTATTTTTTGATTTGTCATTTTTGCGTAATATTATTTTATTTTGAAACTTCATACCTTCTTCCGCCCTCATTTCCTGTGCAGCTAAGACCGTCCCAAGATGGCGCCCGGTGCTACTCCTGTGGCCGAGTCCGAAGACCACAAAATGTGTAAATCTAAGAGTTTAGCGGATTTTTTACCGCAACACTCGTACTGGTTCGACTTCTGGACCTTCATCCTCTTCGACATAGTGCTCTTCCTCTTCGTTTATTTTATAGTTCCGTAGAAAAAGGTAAGAAAGTCCTGTAGAAGTTTCCAGTGAAGTTAGAATGAGAGGGCGGTGGCTACGGAAATGGCTCAAAACTCTGGGGAAATATGTAAAACCTTCATAATTTAACGTGACTCCCTTTTGCAATTTCTATCTAACGTAATCACAAGTAATTTCTACTAAACATTTATTCATATAATATAAATTGATTGCTTCTAAGTGTTTATTATCATGTTAAATTTGTCTGTTTTTCCACCTATCAGAGGATCATTACTTCGGTCACGTAGTCGATGGAGAAACGTGTTCACATCTCACAGCTGTCAGGGAAAAACCTTTTAAATATTTATTCAAGTTGTGTTAAGTCTGATTACCGAAACACTGATAAGACTGTTTTATGATTTAGATCTCGTCACGTCACCCTGGAGCTGCCAACTTTATACATTTTATAGTTTCAAATGCTTTAAATGCACGTGCAGAATACAAATAATAAGAACCAATGGCATCTTTTCATAGTAAAAAAAATAAAGTCAAGGTTTAGAGTTTTTGTACAAATGTGGGCAAAGATGCAGAGGCCGAACAAGATTAAAATGATTAAAATCCGCATAGGATTTGAGTAACTTTTAAAAACATATATACTTTTAATACTGCTTGAGAAATATTTTTATTGAAATAACATTACACTTTTTTTTTTGTTCCTGTTTCCACTGTGACTAAGTCTAAAGTGACAAAAGCTTTATGTGGCAATATGAAATGATTAGAACATTTCTTCTTTTTCTTGTGCCGCCTCTTCAGATAAGATGTACTATTTCTCATTTTTGTTTCTATCCTTTGAAAATACCAAATTTTGTGTATTATTTAATGTTTTGTCCTTCCAAATTACATCAACTTCAAATCATAAATCAGATTTTATGTCCCGACAGTTACTCTTACACTCTTTTCTTATCTGAGACTTTTCCAAATACTTTTTTACTCTTACTTGAATAACTTCTTGGACCACTACTTTGTACTTCTACTTGAGTAATATTATTTTGAAGTAATGTTACTCTTACTTTAGTAAAATTTTTACCTACTCTACCCATCTCATTTAATATTAAAATAATGCCTCACAAAATCGAAACGTGTAGGTATTTTTAGAAAGTTCTCTGTAGAGTTCTAATGTTCATTGATTCTTTTGGGTATCATTAAGAAGTTGCCGATACCTTGATACATAGGCCACTATACGATACACTTTCGATTCGATACGATAAATTTCAAATTGATTTGATACGATTCAATAAAAAATAAAGGCTAAATCTTGGCTATGACACTGAAAGTCTTTGTTAAACCACTTCTTCTGCAAAGTTCATATGAAACTAGGGATGGACATTCAGTTAAATTTTCGTAATCGATCGTCTGGAGAATTAACGATCAGTTTTCGATTAATCATTAACGTTTTTATATTCAAGTTATCATTGTTACTACTATCTGCACTACTCATCTGTATAAATAAACTCAACTTTACGACACATAAACTATAAACATATGAACTCACTCTAGAGCCACATCAGCCCGTTTGACATTATATGTGTTTAATGCAGCTTTGCGCAACTCTCACAGAAACGAAACTTAAAACCGCATGACTAATTTGCAAGAACTAAGCAAAGAAAAAAAAATAGCTCTTGTGCACTGATGCGGTTCAACTTCTGTTGGACTAAAGGACACGACTCAGTGGAATATAGCCGCTAAGCACAGCAACCTACATTCCGTTTGTCGATTAAAAATTAATGTAATCGACGAAATTCTTAAAGGGCCCATCTCATGCAAAATCAACTTTTCAGAGCTTTCTACCTTCTAAGAGTGATGTCTGGGCCTTGTATATGTCGCAGAAGTGTTTTTTAGATTGATTCGGCGTTTTTTTTTTTTAAACAAATTGCAGCGTATTTCTGGCACCCTCCCACGTGACGACAAACTAAAGGTGCTACAACGATGACGCCGCAGATACACCTATGACGCACTTGACGTAGCAGAAAGCGCTTCATTTGCACATATACAAGCACTTCAATTGTGCTTGTATATGTGCAGAAGATACAATGTGAAAAGAGTTATTTTGCATCAGATGTGCTCTTTACTGATCAATTATCGACTTATCGACTGATCATGCCCATCCCTATATGAAACACAAACATTTAAATCATCAAAACAGTGAAAATGTCAAATGTGTTGCAATAAACTATTTTCCTTCCTCTGAACAAACAACAAAACTGTAGCTGTATCAAAATAATTTAGGAAAATGTTCCAAAAAATACTCTTGGTGATATATCGATACAGCAGCCCACGATATCGACACTGTAGCATCACATTAAACAATACGATATATTGATATTTTGATATTTTCGCACACCCCTATTGATAACTCCAGCCTTGTACTTGTACCACACTGTTTAATTTCAGTGAATTGTTTGGTGTTGGTGCCTGTAGGGCCCTCATGTCCGAGCCTGCAGCTGACACTGGTGTAATCAGCGCCTCATGTTGTACATCTAAAACACAAAAGAAGTGGATTTCGTTACTATTGTTCGAGGGGGATTAGGTCTTTCCAGGACTCTTTACCGCTCTCGTAGAGGTGCGTTCGTCTCTAAGCGTCCGCTGTGTATTCTGAAGTGTGTACAGTCTTTAATGTCAGGCCCTGCGCTGAAACTTAAGGAGTTAACGGCACAAGTACAAGGCTCTGGTTCTGACAGGGACAATGGGACGAAACAAAGCACAAACAGCCTTTTACTCAAACACTAATCGACACACAACAGACTAAATTAGAATGGGATCGTTATTATTATTATTATGTCCAAGCGCTGAGGGTGGTGCAGGGTCTTTTGTCATTGTGCGGTCGTGCAAAGAACTACGGCCAACTGTGAGAATCGCACTAATGGGTTCTTGTTCACCCCAAAACTGGTGCACACACACTTCACTAAGGCTGGGTATCAATAAGAAACTGCCGATACGACACATACCTCGATATAGTGCACTTTCGATTTGATACGATATATTTCAAATTGATTTGATACGGTTCAATAAAAAATAAAGGCTAAATCATGTAAAGTAACGACTACTAGAATTCATAGAAGTCTAAATCAGCGAAGATTACAGTTGTGTCGCTGAAACGGATTAAAAGACACTTTCTGTTGCAAAGTTCATATGAAACAAGTCAAAACATTTTAATCATCAAATCAATAAAAAATAAAGGCTAAATCATGTAGTGATACTAGAAGTCTTTGTTAAACCACTTCTTGTGCAAAGTTCATATGAAACACAAACATTTTAATCATCAAAACAGTGAAAATGTCAAATGTGTCACATAAACAAGTTTCCTTTCTCTAAACAAGCAACAAAACTGTAGCTGTAACAAAATAATTTAGTAAAATCTACCAAAGAATACTCTTTACGATATGTCAATACAGCAGCCCACGATATTGATACTGCATCATCACATTAAATTATATGATATATCAATATTTAAATATTTTTGCACACCCCTACACTTCACATTGTAATCAAAGTGATATAAAAAAAATCTTGTATTGTTTCTCTCTAAGACAATATTTCACAATTTGTTAAACCACTACTACCTGTGCAAAGTTAACAGAGAAATGTTGTAGCTAAAATGTATTTGTTCTTAAAAATCAGCAATATATCAGGTGCAATCATTGACTGTATATATAATTGTGACGTCACCCACAGCGTTCAGCTCCACTCAAATGAAGTTCGCAATGTTAACAGCTACAGGGGAATGTTTTTTTTTTTTAAACAGACAATATATTGAAATAAAAATACAAATAAAAAATACACACATTTTAAGACCAAAATGATGAGGCTCACTGCAGCAGTTTCAAAGAGAGGAGTGACAATATTCTAGTGTAAGTCACAAACCAGGAAGATGTTTGGAAACATGCGATGCCGACCGACTGTGATCAAACCCACTGAAGTAAATGTGATCAGCGGTAAAATGAAGACTGCAGACGTACGTGCAGTTTGGAATCCTCTTGAATTTGCCGCCTCGTCTCTTCTACTCGCATGTAGCCGGTGCGCTCGGAGTTGTGCGTCAGCGGGGAAATGATGAAAACTGAGGTGTGGCTGTAATTGTTGATGAGCTGAATATAACAGAACACTACAATGACATGGAGATGGAAAAAAAAGGGACATTTTCACATTTTTCATAGATTTTGTCACACTTACTACCGCGAAGAGAGCCCGCCTGTAGTTGCCATCGCATGTTTCCAAACGTCTTCCTGGTTTGTGAGCGTGATTAGAGCCTATTGGAGCCAGGGTCAGAAGGAGCCGGAAGAGAACGTGGCGGCTAGGGCATTAGCTATGTTCATTTATACAGTCTATGGGTGCAGTGTATGGATTATAGCCATATCGTGATAATATCGTATCGTGAGTCATGTGTTGTATCAAATCGTGAGGGACCCTGTGATTCCCAGCCCTAGTTGACCGTTGTGGAGTGTCACTGTCCTCTAACGTGGATTGTCTTTTTGTTTCTAGACTTGGCTGATCCGATGTGACGATGTTAAAGACGTGAAGAGCCGGACCGCTCCCGCTTCGAGGATCAAACTCCAGCTTTGCCTGACTTTGAACTGTTTATGAAACCCTCCAAAACAAGAACCATCTCCTCCATCACACCACACACGACCTTCCTCCTCTCCTGGGACGCTCTTGGACTCTCTCTCCTTCTGTTGGTGGATTTCAGATTCTAGGATGAGCTCATGTCTTACTGTCAGATGGGGGCAAGAGGTAGTTTTTCCTAATTATAACTTTATTTTCTGTTTTTGACAAGAAGAGCTCGCTGTATTGTAACAAAAGTCTGCATCTTAATATTTATTTTCGCTGCCCTCGTCTGTATCAAATGTTACTGGCCAAGCGATTGCCGTCGTTGTCATCTGAAGCACTTTGGGTTTAAAAATGTCAAATTTTACTGTAAAAAAATGATTTGAATCGATCCTAAAGGGTTGATTCAGACGACCAAAAACCTCAACTTTCAAATGAAGACTTCCCTAATCCAGTCTGTAACGTTTTCTGCATTTTCCTTTTTGCGATTTTGATTTGTCTGACGGGAAGAAATGCCTGTCCTCTGTAATTACCAAAGTAACATGAATTACTTATAGAAAAATCTGTAAATGATTTAACAATGATCAATAGCTATCAATAGTTTCCTCTATCTTCACAGTTTTATTGTTGCTGCGCAGAAGAGACCAAAACAAAAGTATTAATAAAATTGTACAGCCTTTTGAAACCTGTCTTTGGCTCATGAATTAAAGGTGTGTTGTGTAACTTTCTGACCAGGTGACGTCTTTGCGTAGTTTGTCTCCACGGAGATGAGACTGTGTTGCTCAGAATGTTCCACAGTTTTATTTAACGTATCCATCTGCAGCTATTTACAGGTTTATTTATCGCAGGGGTCTCCAACATTTTTCTTCGGGTGAACTACCGTTACAAATTTTTGCGGTCACACGAAAGAAATTATACATACTGTAAGAGCCATGGCAAGACTTAGATGGGGTACAGTTAGATAAAACATAAACCATTATTTATTTATGAATGATAGATTTACAATAATAGGCATTTAATTAATCAAATTTAAGTTATTCAAGATAATACAAGTAATTCCAAAATCTCTTGGCAAGCGACTTGGAAGGGGATGAAGCTCTGATCTATTGCCTTGAGAAAACATATATTTTTTTACTTTGAGTCGGCTCGCCTCTTCTCAGATCAGATTTGCAACTTGGCAGCTTTTTCGTTTAATGCTATACTGTGGAAAATTCCGGGCAAAGCGATGACAATATCTCCATGGAGACAAGCAGGTGGAAACGTCAGAAAAGTTACGTATCTTCACCGGACCTGTAAGTGCTAAAACAGCCTCCAGTGCACAGTGACATATTTTGATGGAGTTTAGTAAGAATTTTTTAGCTTTATGCAAACTTTTGTCACTTTTTTACATATAATA
Source organism: Boleophthalmus pectinirostris (assembly GCF_026225935.1). Taxonomy (NCBI): domain Eukaryota; kingdom Metazoa; phylum Chordata; class Actinopteri; order Gobiiformes; family Gobiidae; genus Boleophthalmus; species Boleophthalmus pectinirostris. The sequence continues at coordinate 1,861,549 of NW_026571133.1, forward strand.
ATAATAATAATAATACATTTTATTTCTATAGCGCTTTTCAGGTCACTCAAAGATGCTTTACAGAACACGTATGAAAACAAACCTTTGCTCTTTTGACTGAGCTGCGGTTTCCAAAATAGTTTAAAACGCCACATAATGTCAGACCTTTCAAAAAAATGCATGAGTGAATGTTAAAAATGAAGCTTTATAATATGTATGTTTTGGTGTCATTCTCTGTGTATTTTATTACGTAAATCTGGTCGTAATTTATAAATTGATAACACAATGTGAACTATTTAAATACCTTTTCAAAATTACTATAATAAAACCAAACAAAAAACAAGTTGAATTGAATCGTAACGTGTAACTATCTGAAGTAAATATGATTATTAAAGTACTATTTTGTTTTGTTTTGTCAGCCGTCGTCGTATTTAACCAGTAATGAGGCCGGAGAAATTTTCAATAGTTGCAAGAATGTGTTCTGCATATTTGTTAAATAGACACAAAATAAAATAATGACTGGGTTAAATGTAATTGTTGTGCAATCCGGTGTTAAGCAGTTTTATGATTACCCGAAAAGCGCGCTGGTCTGTCCCTTCCATATCTCTCTAAACCGACTGAGAATGTTGCCAGTTTGGAAATAAAATAAGCATATGACATTTGTGTTTATTGGTTTTGTTGCAACTCAGGAATACAGGTAAAAAAAAACAAAAAAAAAGTCAAATCCTCCAGCTAAAATATACGTGACCTAAACTAACCCAGAGACACTGAAGGACGGGACAAATACAAATTTCTGTACCAAGACAGAAGTGACTATTTGTCAAAGAAAAGTAACAAACGAAAGCGGTGAGCAAACTCAGAACTAAATTCAGCCAAACTCAAATAATCAGTTTTGGGCAGAGGTGGGACCAAGTCGTCGTTTTGCGAGTCTCAAGTAAGTCTCAAATCTTTGACCTGAAGTCCCAGTCACGTCCCCAAGTCAAATACAGGCAAGTCCAAGTCGAGTCTCGAGTCACCGGCCCATGAGTCCAAGTCAAGTCCAAGTCGTCTGCTTTGAGTTTCAAGTCATTTCAAATCTTTAAACCAAAATACCAAATATTTCTGGGCATGTCCCACTGGGAGGAGGCCCCGGGGAAGACCCAGGACACGCTGGAGGGACTATGTTTCTCGGCTGGCCTGGGAACGCCTTGGGGTCCCCCCAGAAGAGCTGGAGGAAGTGTGTGTGGAAAGGGAGGTCTGGGAGTCCCTGCTTAGACTGCTGCCTCCGCGACCCGGCTCCGGATAAGCGGAAGAAAATGGAATGGAATGGAACTTGGAATTGGAATTTTAAGATAAATTGTACTTAAAAAATCACAGTATATTTATATATGAGTATTTACTTATTTATTTATTCTAAACTGGGACACTCACCCGGGTTAGTCAGGTTGGTATAATAAAACTGAATGTGAAAAGAGCATGTAATACACTGTGCGTTCTTGTTCCAGTCGTAATCTGAAGGGGCTTCTGTCGCTGCCTTTTTGTTTTTTGTTTTGCTTTATGGTCTTTCCAAAACATGGAGTTCTGTATTTTGGCAAAACAAATGAGAATTTATGCTCCTCTTGACTATTGGCAGGGATGAGATTAGTCAAAAATTGTTTTAGTCCTGGTTTAGACCTGATGTAGTCCTGGTTTAGTCCTGTTTCAGTTCTGGTTTAATCCTGGTTCAGTCCTGGTTTAGTCCTGGTTCAGTCCTGTTTCAGTTCTGGTTTAGTCCTGTTTCAGTCCTGGTTTAGTCCTGGTTCAGTCCTGGTTTAGTCCTTTTTCAGTCCTGTTTCAGTTCTGGTTTAGTCCTGGTTTAGTTCTGTTTCAGTCCTGGTTTAGTCCTGTTTCAGTCCTGGTTTAGTCCGGCATCACAGTTTAAGTGACGTAAACGGGAAATGGCCATTTTCCGTCACAAACACAAAATCAAAAACTGAAAAAAACAAATCGTTATCTGTTTATTCATTTTGGTTTTGGAGACAGATAATGAAGAGAACATTTCCTTTTTCATTTTCTTATTTTTGGTTTTATTTTGAAAAACAAATGAACGAATGATACACGGATTTTGTTACATCCTTGGTAGATACGTTTAAGGACAAACTATGGAACACTTCAGGCAATACAACACCAACTCCACGGAGACAAGAAGGTGGCAAACGCTCCCCCAGAACCGTTCCCTAGGGCACATTTAACTCATAAGTACTGTTTACGGTTTGACCTCTGTCCGTGTTTCTCTTTTCTCTTTTATCTTTATGAGGGTCACTACTACATCACCCAGAGCTTTGAAGTTGAAGACAGGCCAAAGAGAGTTAAATCTTAATCACGAGAACACGGGTGAAGGACCAAACTCGTGAAAGATGTAAAGATACAGGCCTAAATAAAATAAAAACACTTATATTTAGATGTCAGTGTAATCCCGAGTCATCCAGGGAGGTTCCACGGCAAAAGAGAATGTGATTATTTCTGAGGAAGACACTTGGATGGATGGCGAAATGTCTTCACTTCAAACAGGGTGACCAGATTTTCAAAGCAAAAAACTGGGACATCCCTGGTTTGGGTTGGATGGTAATAATTAAACTGTGAAATGAGTGCGTAATTAAGGAAAACTGTTCAGCACTTGGCACTAATATTAGTGAGAAGTCACATTTTCTTTGTGTTTTGGTCATTTTTAAGCTGCTTTTCTGTATTTTACCTAAGCAAATGACAATGTATGCCTCTCTTTACTGTTGACAGGTATTAGATTGGTCAAAAATAGTGACACCTGGGACATTTCTTATATAAAAAAAACTGGGACAAATCACTGGTTTTGTATAAATCTGCTGGGACAGAGGACACAAGGCTCAAAACTGGGTAAATAACAGAGGTGGGTCATGAGTCGTGACTTGGACTTAAGTCAGACTTGAGTTACTATTTTTAGGACTTGAGACTTGATAAAATGGACTAAGACTTGGGACTCGACTTGGACTTGAATGTCAGTGACTCAGACTTGAGGCCTGTGACTTGAGAAGACTTGAAAAGCACTTTTAAAACTGAATTCTTTCTGTTCTGACCTTAATGATTCACTGTAAGACAGGGGTGTCCAAACTTTTTTCATCAAGGGCCACATATTTCTTTCTTTATTTATTTATTTGAGACAGGGACAGCGCACAATTTTTGCATTTACCTTAACAGGAGAGATGCATTGGACATCAGGTTGTAGCATCAGTGTTAATTTTCACCTGTCGTCCCTGAGCAGATTCATTGATTGATTGTTTTTAACTGACTTTGACGATCAACTGTTCTGGAGATTTATGTAGCATGTTTTGGGTTATCTAAACACAGATGAAGCAGAGGACCGATCGAGGGACGCAGACTGATGCCCAATACAGTGAATAATTGAAATGTGTGCATGTTTAACATGTTAGAATGAGCCATCAGTCTTTATTCATGCTAAAATCCTTAAAACCACACACTAAATATTAAATATTCGCTTTATCAATATAAATTTTCAAAAAACTTGCAGTAAAAAAATATTTTTAATTGATGCAAGGTAATTTGGGCCAATTCACCTGGAACTCTGAGGGCCAAGAAAAATTTGTCTGAGGGTCGCGTTTGGCCCCTGGGCCATAGTTTGGACATGCCTGCCCTAAGATCTTGTCGAGACATTTAAAAAGGAAACATTTAAATTTTTACAACTCTTACAAAATGTGACTTCTAACTCACATTAGTACCAAATGCAGAACAACTTTCCTTTATTACTCAGTCGTTTCACAATTATATTATTACCAAACAACCCAAACGAGGGATATCCCAGTTTTTTATTTTGAAAATCTTTTATAAGTTTGTTTACTGTTGCCGCGAAGATCGGTTCCCTCCCTGTTTCCCGCCGGAGCGCTTATCTCGCTGCACCCCGCGGCTCCTCCCTCAGTCGCGTGTCGTTTCCTGGAGCCGCGTTCAGTCGCTCCGCTGTAAACAAAAGTTAGAAACGGTTCAAAATCCGCCTCACGATCCGCGGAAAAGACATGCATATCAAAACAGGTGAGTCCTAACCACTTTCCCACCCCGCCGGGTGCTTTTGTCCGCGTCTGGATCGCCGTTTTGTCCGGTTATATGACCAAGTTAGCACCGCTTTAGCCCGAGTGTCGAGGCTCCCGCTTTGAATGGACTCTTACGAAACTTTGAGCGGAGCTAACGCGATCCCCGGCTCAACTTTGGGCTGATTACACGCTAAAACTTTAACGACAACACCTGAGTTTGAATAATATTAAACTTTAAACTCCTACGAGGCTGTATCGGTTGTGAAAATGTCGAGTTTGTGAGCGTGAAGTCGCGATTCGGGCGCGTTTGTGAACACCGGCGTTGTCAAAAGTGTGCTCCAGGCTCATGGCAGCGCTTAGCCTCAACTCCAAAGAAACTGAACCGGAGCCGTGCCAAAAATAGACTAACGTTTTCCTCACAACCAAACGCCGTAATGTCTAAAATATGCGCCTGATCATGAACTAACCATTGAGGAATCCGCTGTATTTTGGCGAAGTTTGATGCGCATGTAACGTCATTTGAATAAACAATGATCTCAAGGGTTGCCTTTTTTTTTTCTTCTTTTTTTTTTTTTGTGCGGTCACGTGAAAAGTTGGCAGCATTTCTGATCGGTGACACGGTTGTTTGACGTCACTGACTAGTACCTTTTTATCTAAACTAGCATATTTTGAAATGATATAAAAATGATTATGATGAAGCGTAGAAATATTGATATATCGTGTCGTTCAGTGTGGTGACACAGTGGCGATATCAAGGGCTGCTGTAGGGCTGGGTATCGTTCAGAAGCTGCCGATACGATACATACATCGATACACAGGACGCAATATGATACAGAAATCGATACAGTGCGCTTTCGATTCGATACGATTCAGTATGATATGTTTTTTCGATATGGTTCAATAAAAAATAAAGGCGAGAGTCACGTCACTTCACTCACGTGTTCTTGTTTACACCCGCAGCGGTGCGCAACACTGAGATTATATTCTTTTTACGACAATCGGTTTGAGTTTGGATTAAAAGGACATTTGTTAGTGCAGACTTGTGATGTGAGGAGGAGCCTGTGTGAGCGTTGAGTGTTGGAAATACATCGACTTTGAAGCTAGTTTAGGTTTTGTTAGCGATTAGCTGCTGTAGCTCCCGCACATAAACAGGCTGTTTTCTATTGGCCTATTGTAAAGTAAAAATTGGCCGTATATTTGTTACTGGACCAGCATTGATATGTAAATGAGCTGTGAATAGACGTGTGAATGATCCACATTTATGCATATAATTAATTACCGCTGTGCGCACGTTTTTACGGCTAAAGGCTAATAGCGGTAGTTTCTTTACTAGCTAGGAGTTATGGGTCGGTCGCGATCGAAGCGGCTCTTAGAGCCGGCTCTTTGAAGCGAACAACGGGAACATGTTTCTTATTGGGAGCCGTGTTTTCTCTTTTTCTCACTTTTTCTCTTCAAGCCGCATGTAGACCCGTAGTTTGACAGCAGCAGGGGCTGAAAACGAAACTTTCAGAAATATGCGTGTGCACAGGATAAAAAAAAAGTGCATATTTGGCTGCAGTTCAGCATAAAATGAATAAACCAGGACTAATCTTGGGCTCGAGAGAGAGATAGAGATAGAAACCGAGTCCCGACACTCAGTCCTGGTTCAGTTCTGGTTTAGTCCTGCTTGCAACAAAACAATCTCAAGAGTCGCTTGGGAGCCGAAAGAGCCAGCTGCTTTAGTGAGCCGAGCCAAAAGAGCCGGTTTTCCAAAAAAAAAAAAACTGGAATACCCATCACTAGTAGCTAGAATGTGATGCAAAAATGCCATTAGGCCAATCTACTGTATGTAAATATGATGTAAAGAGGCAGAACAACAATAAATGTTGCCTAAATAAACCCAATTTAGAATCTACTAGAGCCAAACCTAAGTTTTTTAAACAATTCAAGATTTACAGTGAATTTTTACATCACTAAATATATCTGCGAATATATCGGCTATCGGCAGCTCCAACTCCCATTATATCCGTTTCATATCGGCCACAACAAAATCCATATCGGTCGGGCTCTAGTAACAATAACTGGTATTGTGTCGTCAAAGTTCTCTGGACCATCACAATATATCGAATTACAAGACTCTTTGCTTAAATTAAGAGTTATGGAGCAGGAATAGCTAAAAAAAACCACATAGACCATGATCCTTTGATCCATTTCAGTGCAGACTACAAGAAGAAATAACAGTTCTAACACTTTTAAGTCTTAGTTCTTTGGATTAAGTCTTGTTAAGGCATTTTAAGAGGAAAAAGAAGCATATTTACAGTTTTGTTAGCCTCCACGAAATATCGCAATAAATATCGTACCATGAGATGTACATCGTGAAAATATCGTACAGAGAGATTTGGATATTGTTACATCCCTAATCGTGAGCCTCGCCAACATATCATGAGCTTTCTGACGATATCACAATAAATATCATACCGTGAGGTTCATACCGTGACGATATCGTATCGTGAGACTTGGATATCGTTACACCCCTAATATTGAATCAATTTGAAATATATCGTATCGAACCAAAACTGCACTGTAACGAGGTATGTATCGTATCGTCAACTTCTTAATGATACCCAGCGCTTATTAACCAGTACATTTATAAACAGTAAACGGCAAGTACACGATTAGTTTTTATTTAGTACTTTTTACACAATCTTTATCGTTACTATTTTCGTTGTTGCTGTTTTTATCACGATAAACGGTATTGTTTATCTGTCTCTACAAGTAAAAACATTGGCAAATTATGGCAGCTCCACACACATACACATACCAGTCAGTCAAGAGGCTGAGCTAGAAAGAATTAGGAAGTTAAAACGATGACTTAATGACCCATAAGTAGACGTTTCTTTACCGTAATTCTTTCTAGCTCAGACACCTGATTGACTGGTATGTGTGTGTGTGTGTATAGCTGCCATAATTTGCCATTCTTACTCGTAGGGAGGGGACATAAACAATTATAGTTTATTGTGATAAAAAAGGTGGACAATAATCGTTTGTGGAGCATTTTATATAATAGTGATCATCGTCAAGAAAGATAATCGCCATTGTTTCACCAGAATGTTCCAGAAAAAAGCTACTTCTTCATGATTTTTTTCTTCTATATCAGACATGTCAAACTCAGGCCCGGGGGCAAAATTTGGCCCGCAATATAATTATTTTTGGCCCGTGAGATCATATCAAATCTGTTTTAGAGCTGGCCCACCGACTACAGATAGACTATAGAGACATTATTTATTTAAAATGTTGTTATTATTTTATATTTTGCTTGTTCTGGATTCAATGTTAAAGCAAAACTATTATTAAACATTTATTTTAATAAGAAAAGGTTTATTGTTACATCTCGAAAGAAGTTTGGCCCATGACTTAGTTTCAGTTGTTAATTTTGGCCTTTGTGAGGTTGAGTTTGACACCTCTGGTCTTGATGATTGTTATTTTCACTTATATCAAAGTACAACACTATAACAGTTGTTTTAAAAGCTAAATCCTGTTCATAGTTGTAAAATTAACATGCAATTATAGTTATTCATGTCCATAATATTTTTAAACTGTCAGCAAAAGCTTTAATAATTATCGTGATATAATTGTTAATCGCAGTTATTTTAAACATGATAAAATCTCAATATTGCCCCATGCCTAGTTACTCGACAGCTTAAAGTCTTGGGAATCATCCCGAGTGTGTCCCAATGCGTCCAGATAAACAGTATGTAAATGCGGAGGCTGGAATGTGGCAGGTCGGTGGGTAGGAACAGGTTTCTCACGACGCAGAGTTGAGGAATGGGTGGGAAAGAAATGCCTTTATTTGAGAAACGTCACCGAGCCCGAGAGCTATCTGTCAACACGGAGACCGGGGTTTTGTACCTGAGAGTTTCCCAATGAAATACTGTAAAGTGTTAAACAGAAGTTATGAAACCTGTCACTGTATGTGATTTTACTGTAATGCGGACAATAAATGATGACAAAATATTGAATAGCAAAACTTTTAAAGCATATTTTTAATAAGAAAATGTTGTATTTCCCTAGTGCTTTTGCCTTTTACTGCAACATCTCAATTTTGATATGATAAATTGGCAAATACCAGAGTAATATTGCACTTAAATTCAGTTTTTGGCATGTTACTTCTATCTTTATTGGTACAAGATTAGTTACTTTACCGACTAGGGGTGGAACGAGAAACAATTTTCACGCGGCGGATGAGACATAAGATCCTGACTATATTTATGGCCTGAATTTGGTCATTTCCTCATTTTATAATTAAAATTAACTACAAACTCATGCACAGCCCTTTTCTTACCGCAGACCTTTAAGAAAGTTGCGTAGTCACATTTTATACAGTTAAATGTTTGCACTGTAAGTGTTAAAATAAACTGTTAAACTGCTTTGTATGTTTTAAGCGGCGACCTAAACAAAATACAAGCCTCTGGTGGAGATTTAAAGCAGCACTATGTAACTTTGTTGGTCTGGTTAAACAGCTCTATGTTACGTTTATTAAATTATAGGTGATTTTATAGTTAAAAAATACAGAAAAACAGACGTTCTGACTGTGAGTGGGGTCGCCTCTCCACAGATCTAACTTGGTCTGGTTTGGTCTCCTTGAAGATAGAAAGGTTTAATGCCACGAGAAATGTTACACAATGCATCTTTAAGGCCAATGGTGCTAAAATGTGAATATGTATCATCAACAAATGTAGTTGCTTAGTAGTAGTCAGAAAAAGTATTTGCTAATTATTTTTAAAAACAAATGTATTTCACTGCACCTACTTTGTTTTTACTATTGCAAATGCGTATTTATTCATATTTTTTTATTTTACTCTTCTGTATTAGTTTCTGTGTAGACTCTGCACATGTGACTGGGCGACAGGTGCATTGGAGGAGAATCATTTAGCTGTAAATGCGTTAAAGAAGATTCACGCACATTGCCATTTAATTCCGAATAAAAAATAATTTAATTCTTAATAAAAATTTATTCTGCTTTAAAAAGACCATGTAAACACTTAATTCCTAATGAAAATGGTTATTCGGAATTAAACTTATTTCCGAAGTAAGTGGGTGGTTTATTCTGATTTGAAGCCAAATTAATTTATTCCTGGATCATGTAAACGTTTATTCTTCTTAAAAATAATCCCGGTTGTTTGGCGCATTCTCGTTGGGAGGCCCTTCTGACGCAATCCGGACGATCCGGCTCCACCAGTCCTGCGCTGGACTTTCATCCACGTCTCTTTGGATTTGTGAGCGGGATGCGGGAGTGGGCTGAGGTAGAGCAGCCTCAGACTCAGTTTGTCTTCTTCCTCCCTTCTCCGACACTTCTTGCGCAGTCATGGGATGGGAAAAGTTTGGACCGTGTTTGTGTCCGTAGCGTAACGACAAACCGAGATGACATAAAAGCCACTGGCAGCTGAAGTGTGTGTTTTCTTCCAGGTCGACGTAAATGCGTTTGTGTCTCTGTCCAATCAGAACCCTTCCCCACCCCCAGATGCTGAGCGGAATTAATTAAAGCCGATTTAACGTGTTTTCCGTGTAAACCTCAATTCGGAACTATTATTTCCACGTAAACTCGAAGGAGACTATTTCAATTCTGAACTATTGAATTCAGAACAATTCAAAATCAAAAAACATCATGTAAACTTGGCCACTGTCTCACTCTTAGGTTCAAAACATTGTCTCACTTTTGGTTTTCTTTTATCAATACAGAGTGCGGGAGTCTTCTTGAAAACTCTTCTGTACTAATTTATTGTGAATGAATTTATTATATGGACCTCTCTTCTCTTTTCCGTGTTTTTTTTGCAGGTTCCTGGGAAGCTGCTACTACAGTCTGTGAGTCCGACCCCCTGTGCGACCCCGCGGTGCTCGTCTCTGCCGCGAACTCCGAACCACAAATCCGAAACCGCCGTCTCTCCCCCGGATCAGGCAGCGGAGGAGGGGGAGGCGGAGGAGGCTGCATCCCCGAGAACACCAACCAACAACAGCAAGCGCCACGCCAAATCTCCCCCGAGACCAACGGCCCCGCCAACGCACAACCACAGGGTCCGGCGGTACGCAAAGAGAAGGAACGCAAGGCTCACAAAGGCAGGAGCGCGCGCCGGGAGAGCCACAAGGGGGCGAAAGAGAGGCGGGCGTCGCAGAAGGAGCGCTGGGTGGGGGACAGTCTCTCTCTGCTGAAGCCTCCTCCGGCCTTCCCCGTTCAGGACAGTCCCGCCAAACTGCAGCCCGCCGTCAGCTACGCCTCCAAAGTGAAGGCGGGAGCAGCTACAGGTCAGTCTTTCGGAGCACATTCCATTTTTTTCAGCGTTTAGCCTTCCAGACCTGAGGGTATTTTTAGTACATTTGTCCTCACCTGGATTTTTTTCTTAACTTTGCTGTTAAAACTCCCCCTTTTACCCCCAAATGAAGTGTTATATATCCTTTTTTTCAGTACAACCTGTTATTTCACAATCTGCTCCTGTAGTTGTGTCATATGGCTGTATGTGTGAAGAATCCCTCAGGCGTCCAGGTAGAATCCATGACGAGGAAAAAATTCAGTTTGTCGACTGGACAAAAGTTAGTTTGGTTGAAGACTGTTCACAGTTCATTCAAGCTGCTTCTTCATTTCATCCAAGCACCTTCTTCAGTTCATCCAAACTGCTTCTCCAGAATTGAAGAAGCTGCTTGGATGAACTGCGAAACGTCTTCAACCAAACTAACTTTTGTCCAGTGGACAAACTGAATTTTCTCCTCGTCATATGACTGTAATAAAAGCTATAGGACCAGAAAGACAAATGAAAAAAGAAAATAAAATTCCCAATCTTTCATACAAAACACTCAGCAAACATTTATAAACAACATTTTGGACATAAAAAATGTTTAATTTAGAGCCTTAGCTACAAAAGTGCCAAATATCAAGTCTGTAAGTAAACTAAAAATAACCTTATAGCCTCAAAACAAAACAAAAAGTGCAATGGCCCCATGACTTGACTGGTGTCAGTCATGGAAACAGCTCGTGTCAGGACACAGAGTCACATCACTTCCTGCATTTCCATCGTGTTTATTGCATTTGGATTTGGACATTTTCACTGAAATAAACCTTTCAAATAAAAATAACAAGGGATGCACCAGTACACAGACCAAGATGTAAAATTTTCCATTTATTTGAGAAATAACTGCACTTAGAGCGGGTTTTTCAGTTGTTACGAACACAGACACGCATCGATCATTTTGACTCACTACTCTCTTTGGCAAAGTTTGGGCCAATCAAAATGGACGAAGCGCATGAGTTTGGCCGAAAACAAAGTTCCTATTGGACACTTGTTTCCCCGATGTCATCACATTAGCGTGCGTGTATTGCGTGCGTGTACATATTCTCGGAAAGCTGAAAGTCCTATTTTTCAAAGGGAAAAAAAAGTAAGTTTCTATCTTTTATGGTTGGAAAGTTATGCGCAGTTATATAAAACGTATTCACCTGGAACGGTTAAATTGATGTCTTGGGGGGGAAAAAAAGCAATTGTTAACTATAACTATTTCTTAATGGATGTCTGCACTTTCTGTTGGTCAAATTATTATCTTCCACAATTTAAGATCCACTGTTGTACAGCTACGTGACTCAGAAAGGAATTAAATGTGCCTTTAAAACATCTCCCCAGTCATAAAAATGTAGGTCCTTGGAGATTTTTTTTTATGTGTTTATTTTGGGCAGTTAAGCATTTTACATTCAGTATTATCCACATTGACATTATTGCAATTAGACAAACAGAACAAGTACAGCAACAAAAAAATTTGCCCAAAAAGGAGTGGAAAGAAGAAAAAATCCCACCTCCCTCTTGTGTATTCCACAGTTGACTTAACGTTTAGTATTTATTCATATTGTTGCTTAAAAATACCATTTTAAAAACACACAATTGTCATTGTAAGTGGGTTTGCCTTTTTACAGAACTTGGCCTGGTGGGAGTCACTTATGTCTTCATAGAAATAGATGTGGTTAATGCCATATTGTGGAACATGCTAGGCCAGGGGTGTCAAACTCATTTTGGTCCGGGGGCCGTATCCAACCTACTTTGATCCCAAAGGGGCCAAATCAGAAAACTCATGGCATATAAACCCCAAAAATAATAAGTTCAAATATTTGTGCTGAGAAACACAAATCTATTACAGAAATCTTTTTTAATTGATGAACTCTTTCTTTTACAAAATATTATATTATAAACAACCTGAAACTTAAAAAAAAATGCAATTTTTTATTTTATTTATTTTATTTATTTATTTAAGAAAATAGGGACAACACATTTGAACAATACATGATATGTAAATATGTTATCAGATTATAGCAAGGCTTTTCCATCTGCTGTCCTAAACACAGTGTTTTAAAATTAACTTGGACTTATTCCTATTTGCATACATTTTTCTTGGAAAATCTTGCACTCTGCTCCGCTTTTCTCATTTTTGACATTTTGCTGATGAGGGTGTCACAGTCAACAGTTAAAACGATCGTCCTTTAAGAGCGTTTGGAAAGAGACAAGTCTTCATTTGTGCTGCTCTGGTGGGAGGGGCCACGTACAGAGACGCTGCTGTGATAAACACCACAGAAAATGACCAATATTTTAATAGAAAATATAATTAAAATATAAGAGTAGAAAATCAGCTGAGGGCCCCCGGTCTGTGTGTTTGACACCCCTGATCTAGGCAAAGCAGTAACATCACCATGGAGACAAACGGGTGACCTACACTCCACCAGAAGTTGCATCATGTACACAAGTATTTGCCAGTAATTGTGACAAACTTAAAATTGTGTTCTCTTCTCTTTAATCCTAAAAATACTGTCTTTCTCTTTCCTGCCAGGTTTGTAATTTTAGTATGAAGACGATACCAGACTAAATATGATGAATTGTATCAGCATTAATACCTATCGAGTGCGTTTACATGTGCATCAGTATCCCGGTTATGATCCTTATTCTGGTTATGATCGTATTCTGTATATAGTGTTTTTATGTATAAGAGAAAGCAGGAGACTCATATTGCTGTGTACATGCGCCATCAGAGTAGACTGTAACTGTAGCACAGATATGGCAAGGAACTAAACATGTGGCAACTTTGGCAACTAACTTAAGGTTTTTTAACAGGTTTCTAAAAACAAAAACGCTTACTTACACTGAAGTTAGAGCATAAGTTTGTGGAGCTCTGTCACAGCTTCAGTAAAAGACTTTATTAACATAATTCATAAGTCCCACAGCGTCAGTTTAGTTTTTTTAGTACTGAAAAAGTCCTAATCGCATTTTGATTCATTTTGGGAAAGTTGCTGCTCCAGTCTCTTAGTCCGCACATGCTCAGTGCAGCACCGATGTTCAGAAATCAGGATACTGCGTCTACAGGCCGCAGTGTCCGGGATTCTACCAGAAAAACCAGTGAGTTTCTCATCACCGGGATACTGCCTTATCCAGGAGATGGAGATCAGGATACTGTGTTTACATGGACACTCAAAAACCCGAACACAGCCAGAATACTTCAGCGTATAAACCTCAGCACATATAAACGCACTCTCTGATCTCTCCTCTCTTCAGGTGGGCTGGAGGAGGACCGCCCGGCCATCGGCGTCCTGCTGCAAAACCAGTGGGGCCTGAGTTTCATCAGTGAAGCGCGCCCCGTTTCAGAGAGCTCCGAGTCTCCGCCCCCAAAGACAGAGCCGTGTGCAGAGGAGCCGTGCGCAGAGCCACAGACGGAGGAGGAGCTGCGTGCGGAGGGGCCGTGTGCAGCGGAGCCACAGACAGACGGGCCGTGTGCAGCGGAGCCACCGACGGAGGGGCCGTGTGCGGAGCCGTGCGCAAAGGAGCCCAGTCCAGCCGCTACACCCCTCACCACAGTCATACGCCCCCCGCAGGAAGACGAGGAGAACAACAGCAAACTGCTCCTCAGCTGTCGCCATCTAGTGCAGGCTTTGAATTATCACAGTAGAGGTGAGTGGAGCAATAGGATCTTGTCACTCTTACGTCACAAACCAGGAAGACGTTTGGAAATGTGATGACAGCTTCCGACAAGCTCTGTTCGTGGTAGTAAGTCTGACAAAATCTAGGAAAAATGAGAGAAGGTCAGTTTTCTTCATGTCATTGTAGTGTTCCATTATGTTCGGCTAAACAACAGTTACAACCACACCTCAGTTTTCATCATTTCCACACTGACGCACACCTCTGAACACTGGGCACATGCGATTAGAAGAGACGAGGTGCCAAATTCCAGATGATTCCAAACAGCACATACGTCTGCAGTCTTTATTTTACCGCTGATCACATTTACTTCAGTCGGAAACTACACTGGAAGTCATCATCGCATGTTTCCAAACATCTTCCTGGTTTGTGATGTAAGCGTTATTAAAAATATTGTATACATGTTACAAAAAATATTATGGAAGTTTAAATATTGAAGTAAACATTAAACAAGGATAAGCCATGCGAATCTGTGCATCATTCGTTTTTCAAAATAAAACGACAAAAAAAAAAAAAAAAAATTTAAGTTTTTGATTTTGTGTTTAAATGAATAATGGAAAAACAGATAACGACTGTTTCCCATTTCCATGACTCAAACTGCGATGCAGAACTGAATCAGGACTAAAACAGGTCTAAACCGGCCTCTGTATCGGCCTCTGTATCGGCCTCTGTATCGGCCTCTGTATCGGCCTCTGGCCTGATCACCTGACCGTCTACGCGGGCGCACCTCCAGGCCGTGCTGACACTCAGGACTAAACCGGGTCTAAACCAGGACTGAACCAGTACTGTTTTAATCCTGATTTAGTTCTGGTTCAGTCTGTATGCGGCGCAAAAGTCTGGCATAGCAGTTTAAGTCACGGAAACAGGAAACAGCCGTTAACAGTTTTTTCCATTTTGGTTTTGGAGACAAATAATGATGAAAAGAGTGATCTTTTTGTTTTCTTGTTTTTGGTTTTATTTTTGAAAAACAAATGAACGAATGATGCACGGATTCACACGCTGTGCAGTTTTAACATGTGACTCATAGCTGTAGAACACCACAATGTGCAGCAAATTTCATTGGAATTCTTACAAACTGTGGTATAGATAAAATGAGACCATACCATTATAAGATACTTTTTGAACAAATATAAAGAATAGTGCAACATGTTTCTTCACAACTACCACAATTAAAACCCCCTATAGTTTGCGTTCATATTGTATGGGGTTTTGTCTCTTTTGTGTCTTTTGTCTGAACTCTATGATTCACCGGTTTCGAAAGAAATAACCAAACTTACGATCCACAAATGTTGAACCATCTCATTATTTATTTGGGATTGGCTCCACAAACTTGCCATGTTAATCTTATGGCTTAAAATCCTTTCAGTTGACCACAATCATGTCTTTGTGGTCGAGCAGTCGCACCACTTTATGACGCTATTGTGGGAAAACAAAAAAAATCACTTCTGTTTATTTTTACTGACACAGAAGACGTTGAACTCTGTGCTAGTTTTTGTTTCATGTGGATAGGCCCATAGGGATTCCAGTATATGATGTCACATGAACGCAGCACATTTAAAAAAAAAGTTATTGAGCCTCAAGGCAAATTAGTCACAGCAGCTCGGTTTCACAATAAAACCAAAACAACGGTAAGAAATCAACTTGTCAAAGCCAAAATATGTTCTGATAAACATGGAGCCTATAGACTTTCTTTTCTCTTAAAAGTGCATTGTGTAACTGCTTGTTTCTATGGATATGTCATTGTTCTGCCTGGAATGTTCCACAGTATGACTTTAAACAGCTCTACTTTACGTATATTCAATTGCAAGTGGTTTTATAACTCAAAAATACAGTATCTTCTAGGGATGGGCATGATTAGTTGTCTAATCGATAATTGATCATTAAGAATTTCATCGATCACGTTCATTTTTAATCGACAAACTGAATGTATGTTGTTGTGTGTAGTGTGAGGAGACGAAGCTGTGTCTGACACAAACACTGGAGTTGTGTCTCACAGTCCCACATTTGGGCTCTGGCTCCTTGGAGACTCTGTTCCACTCAGTGAGTGTGTTTACAGCACATCAGTGTCCCGGGGATGATCGGGGTTTTGTTGAGTCACATGTGTCCAAAAGACACACACTTTTCAGTCTTTTCATCACAACAGAAGCCAAAATAAATAAAGTGAAATGATGTTAAATAAAGAGCTGCACTAAACCTGCACACGTCTGATCTCTGAAAACATGAACCATCTCCAACACGACACACACACAGAACACACTCGCCATCATCAACATCATCAACATCATCATCCCTCTGTCACAGAAAGAACACTCATATTCCACTGAGTCGTGTCATTTAGTCTGACAGAAGCTGAACCACATCAAAACGTAAGAAAAGAGCTGTTTTTTTCAGCGCTTATAGTTTATGCGAATGAGTCATGTGGTTTTAAGTTTAGTCTCTGTAAAACGTAAACAAATGTGACAAAGCCGCATTAAACACATTATAATGTCAAACGGGCTGATGTGGCTCTAGAGTGTTTATGGTTTATATGTTGGAAAGTTTATTTATGCAGATTAGTAATAATAATGATGATAATTTTAATGTAAAAGCGTTAGATTAATCGAAAATCAATCGTTAATTCTCCCAACGATCGATTATAAAATTTAATCGCCCATCTCTAGCACCTTCACAAACAGGCATTCTGACTGTGAGCGGGGTCGCCTCTCCATGGATCTGACCTGTAACCTGGTCAGGTTTAAGAAAGGTTTAATGCCATACTGTGAAACATTCCAGACAAATCAATAACATCTGCATGGAGAAAAGCGATTGACGGACTCTCCAGTTGCTCAATTTTACACAAACAATGAGAAATACATTGTAAAGAGTCAAATAATGTCCTAATGTTTACAATCCGTTTATAGTGTGATCCTCTGTTAGAAACCGATAGATTTTGCTTTCCTCTCGTCTTCAAAGTGTGTCCTCCTAGCCCCAGCTGTTTGGTCTTTGGCCCAGAGTCGTAGATTCACATGTTTGGGTGAGACGTCTGGTATGAAAGCTCCAGGCCTGGGATCAAATGTCAGCACAATCCTAAAGCCAAATCTGCTTTAAATGGATCACGTCTTGTTTTTGTTTATTAGTCATCAAATTCAAGAAGGGAAAAGATTACAGATGTTTGAAAATGTGTTGTGACCAGGACTAACTTCTATGCCTTTTACGGCCAACATGACTGAGGCGTTGTTTTAAAGGTGCACGACGTAACTTTTTGGTCAGGGGTCAGTCACCTGCTTTTTTTGTGTGGAAATTTCATTGCTCATCTGGTTTGGTCTCCACAAAGATAAAAAGGTTTAGCACCACACTGTGAAACATTCCAGACAAAGCAATAACATCTCCGTGTATGGAACCAGTATGGAACTTTTTAACCAAAGGCATTTATATATTATTATTCATTTTCATTTTGGTTGCATTTATTACTTTGGAAAAACAAATTAAAAACACGTGTGCTTCCTGTGGGGCTTGCATCTCACCAAACCTGACACTTATTTGACCTGGAGTAGAGCCTCATCCTGCTGGTTTCCATGGAAATGTTGTTCCTTTGTAATCTGTGTATCATTCGTTTTTCAAAATAAAACCAAAATTAAAACGAAAAAACAAAAAAATTGTCATTGTTTTAAATGAAAAAACGGATAACGACTTGTTTTGTTTGTTTGTTTTTTTGTTTTTTTCAGTTTTCGATTTTGTGTTTAAATGAATAATGGGGAAAAAAAACAGATAACGCCCATTTCTGTGACTTAAACTGTGATGCCGGACTTTTGCGCCGCATACGGACTGAACTAGGTCTGAACATGGGACTGAACTGGTCTCAGTGCTGGTCCCGGTCTCAGTCCCAGTCTCAGTCCCGGTCTGGTCCGACAGTCCTGACAGTCTACGCGGACACACCTCCGGGTCTGTCCTGGTTTCAAGTCCTGGTTTCAAGTCCTGGTTTCAAGTCCTGGTTTCAAGTCCTGGTTTCAAGTCCTGGTTTCAAGTCCTGGTTTCAAGTCCTGGTTTCAAGTCCTGTTTTCAAGTCCTGTTTTCAAGTCCTGGGTTCAAGTCCTGGGTTCAAGTCCTGGGTTCAAGTCCTGGGTTCAAGTCCTGGGTTCAAGTCCTGGGTTCAAGTCCTGGGTTCAAGTCCTGGGTTCAAGTCCTGGGTTCCAGTCCTGGGTTCAAGTCCTGCATCGCTGTTTAAGTCACAGAAACAGGAAACGTCCGTTATCCGTTTTTTCCATTATTCATTGAAACACAAAAACTGAAAAAACTAAGCATTATCCATTTTTTTCATTTTGGTTTTGAAGATGAATAATGAAGAAAATGTTTTTTTGTTTTTTTTTCTTATTTTTGGTTTTATTTTGAAAAAACTATGAAAGAATGATACATGGATTCTTTGTCTATAATCTCCAATGAGAACATTTCAAACTTTGGTTTTAACTTTGTTGCATGAAATCATCCAGGTGACACGCCACCTCCAGAAAGATGCAGACTGTATCTTTTCAAACGGTTTCAAAAATGTAAAATTCCAAGATGAATAATGGATTTCTTACCAAATAATTGGGCTATTCACATAAATAATACTAACAGGGTAAATTGTCACTGTTTATAATAATAGAACCAAATAGTATCTTTAGTTTTATTGAAAATCTGTCAGTTTAGAGAAACAACATGTTTCAAATATTTAACCTTGTCTCGTTTTGTCTTTACAGAATGGAACGCTATATGCAACAGAGAGAAAAGAGGTGAGTTACAAAAATGTTCTTCAAATTTCAAATATTTTTGTAAATTGGTTTCATTATTCCATTTTCAATCATATTTAGGAATTACAATTTTAGTATCACATGTATGTATGCACTAGGGATGGGCATTCGATGAAATTTTCTTAATTGATCGTCGGAAGAATTAACGATCGATTAATCATTAACGTTTTATATTAAAATGATCATCATTATTATTACTATCTGCACTACTAATCTGCATAAATAAATTCAACTTTACGACATATAAACCGTAACGACTCTAGAGCCACATCAGCCCGTTTGACATTATAATGTGTTTAATTAAGTTTTGCGTAACTCTCACAGAAACAAAACTTAAAACCACATCGCTAATTTGCATAAACTAAGCAAAGATAAAACTACAGCTCTTGTGTCACTGATGCGGTGAACGTCTGTCGGATTAAAAGACACGACTCAGGTGAATACAGGTTAGTGTGACCATATTTGCGTTTGTCAAAACCAGGACACCGTACGGGGGGAGGGAGGTGGGGACTCGTCATCCACATTGCGCGACTCTCACCTGGTAAAGCTTTTTCCCACTGGACACCGAAACATATGTGCTGCTTTGTAAACTGTGCACATGGACTCACACTTGTCCCGAACGCAACGGAAAGCGTGGAATTTCTTGTACAAATCGTTAAATACGCATTTGTGCTTCGGTACGTTGCAGACTGACCGACTGTTTGTGTCTCGCTCCTTCTGATGCAGAGACACATGTACGGACCTGTTTGGTCACACTACACACAGCAACCTACATTCGGTTTGTCGATTAAAATTAACGTAATCGATGAAATTCTTAATCATCAATTATCGATTAATCAATTAATCATGCCCATCCCTAGTATGCACTGTACGTACTAGGATGTAACAATATCCACATTTTTCTGTACGATATTTTCACGATAGTCATTTCAAAGTACGATATTTATTGCAATATTTTGTGAAGACTGTGAATATGTGATTTTCCTCTCAAAATGCAAGACTTACTCCAAAGAACTGAGATTTAAAAGTGCTTAGAACAGTTATTTCTTCGTGTAGTCTGGACTGAAACTAATGATTTAAGAGAAGAGACTTGTATTTCGATATATTGTGAGACTTTTGACAATATTTCAATCATGATATTTTGGTTATTGTTACATTCCGAGTGTGTACTGGGTAATGATTTTGATAAACGGCTGGATTTGGGCCAGGACAGGTTTGACAGCATTAATTGCCAAGACTAATTTGGAGTTTATGTTCTTGTTTATGCAGTAGAGGAAAAATATTTGTGGTTAATTTGGATTCTACATATTTTGAAGATGAGTAATGAACCAAGGACGAAAGCAGGGCTGGGCATAATACGAACGGTTAAGAAATACTGATTTAATTTTGAGCTAATGTCAAATTTGCTTTTATAATTGTCATGGCATGTAACTCTAACCCTAAGAGAAACTGAAATCTGTAATGGTCCTATATTATACTGTTTTCTGTTCTGATATAATGTCATTTCCTGATCAAAAACAGACCTGGAGTTGAGTTTTGTTTCATTCACACATGTTTAACACACACCCTGCGCATTTAGGCTCAGATCTTCCCTCAAATGAAAAACACTTTGTTCCACCGTGTTTAATTGTTTACTTAAGGATCCCTATTAGTCTCTGCAATAACGACCGGAAGTGGCGCAGTGTAGGTAAATGTCACTTATGTTAATGCTTTTCTATAGCAGAATATCTGTGTAAATGTCTCATGTATTCTCCACCAGCTTCATAAGAAGAAAGACGAAAACGAAAAGGAGAACAATGACGACGCATTAGTGAACTACTGAACAAAACTAACGTTATAGTCATGAATAAAACAGAAGTAACTTGTTCATTCAGATTGATTCTGCATTTCAAATTAACTCGATTTCATGATGTAGATATTAACATAGACAGAGAGATTTGTGCAGTTTAAATGTGACACATGTAATCTGTGAACATCTCTAACGATCGAACTCCACAAATCTCTGTCTATGCAAATATCTACATCAGGAGTCTCCAACCTGTAGCTTGGGAGCTGCCAGTAGCTCTCCACTCTCTTCCAAGTAGCTCACCAAGGGATTTTTGAATTATATGTACTGTGCATAAAAAGTGAAATTTGATTAATTACCATTGTAAATGTATCATTTTGATGCCTGACTTGGTGCAACGATAAATGGATAATGGTTTATGTTTTATAAACATCTTACTGTTCCCCATCTAAGGCTCACCATGGCTCTTATATTTACTCAGTTTCTTTGCGACTGCTGAAATTGGTGCAGTAGCTGTCTGGCATTTTTGTTTTGTAAAGGCAGCTCACTGCAGAAAAAAGGTTGGAGACCCCTGATCTACACCATGAAATCGATTTTTAATTTTAATTCTAGATTCATTCTGAGTGAACAAGTTACTTATGTTTTATTCATGACCATAACATTAGTTTTGTTTAGTAGTTCATTAATGTGTTGTCGTTGTTCGCCGTTACGTTTTTGTCTTACCTTGATAATTGTGGATAAATTCTTCATGGACAGAATATGTCCTTTATGTTATATTGTTGGTTGAAGATTTGGTGATGGGGCAGATTTATGAAACTGGTGGAAAATATGAGAGAAATTTTGCCATAGAAAAGCATTAACCTGAAGTCCCGCAAACCTAAGGTCTATTGCACAGACTACCCTTTGTATGAAAGTAAATCACATAATAGTCAATAAATAACAGCAACTTATGAGGGGAATAGGCAGAAAACCCATACATCAGTTAATCAAAGTTTGGTTAGTTTGGATTTCTTGATGTTTTTCAAAGCATTAGTTCAGTGTGATGTCCTGTGGTAGTACAGGAGGTGCTCCACTGTGTTCTTAAACTCCAAACACCTTCGCTAGAAACATTTGGATCATTTCAGCCCTGGAATTGCCAATATTTACTGAACTAAAGTTAAAAAAGTAGCTGTTAAACTACCACAGCATGACATCACAAGGTGGAACAGACCATTTTGAGCTTTGGAAATGTAGACAGACTAATAATGAAGAGCTACTCAAACGTGTGTGAATTTAACAAAACAGAAAACGGTGTAATCTAGGAATTCTACAATGTTATGTGAATGCAACTCATTAATCTTTTTTTTTTTTTTGCTTTCTTTTTCAGATCCTAAAAAAGTAGTTTGGTACAACCCCGTTCAAGATAACCCGGCTTAACAGAGACACAAACCCGAAGTCTATCCCACCTGATGCACATAAAAATAAAAAATAAAAACTACAAAAAAAAAAAAAGAAGAAACTTATCAATGGACAGATTTTCAAATTCCCTTTCACTGTCAGGACACTTTTGGACTATGGACTTTTTTAACGCCTTACAAAATGCCTGCCTTAATCAAACCATTTCTTCACTCTGTTGAATTTTTAAAGCCTATATGAGTTCGTAAAGATGTTTTTTAAAATTCAGAGTAGCTGTAAGTTAATTTTTTCACCTAGCGTCGCAAAGCTGTAGTTTTAACAGATCTCTTCTTCTCTTTGTAATGCGAGCGGTCAATCAAGCACTTTTGTTATGACAGAGAATAATACTGAGACCGATTTTTATTTTAATTTTTTTTTTTTTTTGTCCCCATTTTTGGATTTGGAATAATGTCTAAAAGTTATATTAAAGTCTATTCAAAGGTTTACATGAGGGTGTAGCACAGAAAGCACAATACAATTCACCCTTTATCAGAGTTAACGCTTTTTCTCCCTTTATCCGGAGTGAGTGACGCTACATTTCCTCCTACAGGGACTTTACCGTTTTCAGTATATGTTGATTGTTTTTTTTTTTGTTTTGGAAATGAATTTATTGAAATAATAAAATTTACACTGGAGAAGGAATGTAAGAGAACAGTATTGCTTAATAAAAGAAATAAACTTGATGTGTTTTTTTCTTTATTTATTTAAAAATGTGTACAAACAGAAATTCATATTTTGTTTTGTTGCTAAATTCTGTTGATGCTTATGTACATTTTACAGTTTTATGCCTGCAGTTGTGTTTTGTTTCATTCACAAAGCTCTAATTGCTCTGTTCCACCTTGTGATGTCATGTAGTGGCAGTTTAACAGCTACTTTTTTACGCTTGTGGGTAAAAACGAAAAAATATTTTATCAGAAGTGCCTTTTGTTTAGACCAGGAGTGTCAAACCCAAATTCACATAAGGCCAAAATTAAAAACTGGGACTAAGTCGTGGGCCAAACTAAATATTTATTGAAAAATTTCTGTGTTGGCAACGATTCCCGAGATCGAAGATTTAAAGCCGGAACAAAGAATGTTTTGGTGAATTTTATCAAGGAGAAAGACGTTATTGTCCTCCTCCCTACGGGATTTGGGAAAAGCTTAATATACCAGTTAGCCTCGTTAGTGGAGCATGACATGCGTCACGACCAAATAGCAGCGATTGGTTAAATTTTAAAATAGTACCCACCTACCATCGAGCGAACGAACTGTAATGCTGCGAGGTCAGAAACCGGCTGACAAATCAGACCAGGGACGGGGGACAAAACTGGGACTGTCGAGGGTAAATAGGGACACGTCTGGTCATCCTATACTTTGCAGCTGATGTCCTAAACATTCTGCACTGTTTGAAGCTCAGTTAATCAAATTATGTGCTCAACGTTAATCTGAGCTTTCTCTTAACTACAACAGGTGAAACTGCAATAACAAGGTAGCCAGTTTTTCAGTCTCACCTTCTTGTTGGAAATACCTAAACAGGACCAAGAACTCGTATCGATCACAGACTCCTAAAATGTTTCGTTTAAATCCATTTTGTATTTTTTTCCTGACAATTTTAAGTCTTTTTTGACAGTTTTTGCTCCTGTGTGTGTTGTGTATCCATGGTAACTACAGAAACATTTCCATCCAACATCACCAGATATATGTAGAACACCCCCAGCGTGATGTCAGTGCAAAGTATCAATTGACATCTCTGTGGAAATACTGCAGTCTAAACTCACACCGTCCGATATATTACAGTCTCCAATGTGACCTCTTTCCAAATCACAAACGCGGTAGTCCCGCCAAGCACCATGTGATTTTTGTGATTTAAGAGTCAATGAGGCATAAATGAAACTAGCTCTGGGCCAAAAGGAGTCCAAAGATCAGTCTCTCCACGTCACCTCCACTTCATCTGTCCTGAACCTGAAAATGAAAGGAACAGTAAGTAATAATCATTTAAAATTTTATAAACTAACTCCCCAGATATGAGGTAATATCATATTCATAATTACAAAAACACTGGGCATAATGGTCTGTTTTTGGGGGAGTAACAACAACATAACATGGATTAAAGCTCACAAGAGTCAATTTTGTGTAATAAAAGGACGTTTAAATGCTGAACTCCAGCTGGTTTAAACCTAAAAGGACAGAAATTATTGGAAAATTTGTCAATATATAACAATCCATGTATCATTTGTTTTTCAATAAACATGTATTTTCTTCATTATTTGTCTCCAAAACCAAAATGAAAAAACTATATTTGTTTTTTCAGTTTTTCAATTTTGTGTTTAAATGAATAATGGAAAAAAATTGACTGAACCAGGACTAAACCAGGACTAAATCAGGATTAAACCAGGTCTAAACCAGTTTCAGTCCTGGTCCCTGTCTGGTCCCAGTCAGAGTCTTGATCTGGTCCTGGTCTGGTCCCGGTCAGAGTCTTGGTCTGGTCCCAGTCTGGTCCCAGTCTTAATCCTGGTCTCAGTCGAGGTCTGGTCCCGGTGTGGTCCCGGTCGCGGACACAGTCTCGGTCCCAGTTTCAGTCTCAGTCTCGGTCTGATCCCGATCTCAGTCCTGATTACCCGACAGTCTACGCCGGCACACCTCCAGGCCCGTCCTAACACTCAGTCCTGGTGCAATCCTGACCTGGTTTAGTCCTGGTTCAGTCCATTATTTGTTTTTCCATAACTCATTTAAACACAAAATTAAAAACTGAAAAAATCATTAATTATTAAATAAAATAATTAATTAAATTTCATCAAATCATTATCTGTTTTTTGTTTTTTTTCCATTTTGGTTTTGGAGACAAATAATGAAGAAAATTGTTGTTTTTTTTTTTTCATTTTCTTATTTTTGGTTTTATTTTGAAAAACAGATGAATGAATGATACACGGATTTACAACCTATACCGATTTTTATACCAATTACATAACTATTCTTAGCAATAGTACAATTTAACACTTTACTAATATCAGCTCCAGATTAAAATAAAAAGTATTTCCTTTACCTCTTGTGTGATCCATGAGTCCTCCAGCTCTGTGACCTGCCCGGATCTGAACATCTCCCATCCGGCTTGAGCAATCATGGCCCCATTGTCGATGCAGAACCTGAGGAGTTTAACACAAAAGGTTTATCAGCTACGGAGAAAGAACACCGTGAACCAAACGCTGCGCTCACAAAGGCTGCTGCGCCTGCCTCAAGGAACGATGTGGTAACGCTTTCATTTTAGCAAAGATACGTTTAATTCTTTGGAAATAAGGTGGGTACTATTTCATGATAAGATTCAACCTGTAACTTTTTTCCTATAGATTTGATTTTCCACATAAATTTCAGAAAGCGGAGTGGTCCATGGAGATAGATTTCGGAATGTTAAGCTATACTACATTTAAACTTTTTAATAATTACCGTATTTTTCGGCCTATAAGGTGCACTTAAAATCCTTTAATTTTCTCAAACATCCACAGTGCGCCTTATGTACTAATTCTGGTTGTGCTTATTGACCTCGAAATGATTTTATGTGATACATGGCTCTCAAAAATCTGTCAAAATGTTTTAGTACAACTTTGGTAAACTACGAAGGCGCACCACTGGATGGATGGACTGTTGGAGCATTGCAGCTACTGTAGTCAGGAGCCTCGCGGAGGAAAAGGCGAAGTAGTCGTAGTAGTTCTGCATCGACTCAACGAACACTGCCGCCGTTGCTTTGTCACCTTCGTCACAGAAAGAACACTCATATTCCACTGAGTTGTGTCCTTTAGTCCAACAGAAGCTGAACCACATCAGTGCACAAGGAAAGAGCTGTTTTTTTCAGCACTTATAGTTTATGCAAATTAGCCATGTGGTTTTAACTTTTGTTTCCTTAAAACGTAAACAAAAGTGCGCAAAGTTGCATCAAACACTTTATTACTCAATGTATATTTGAGTCGTCCTCGTAGGAAATAAAAAAACAAACTTAAATTCTCCATCCACATTCACCAAGACAGGGAGGCGACGCCGGGCAAATTACACCACGATCTGCCGATGGATTGTGGATGCCTGGGCTAAGGATCAGTCTCAAGTGTCGTCCGTTTGTTTCACTCATATTCCGGTGCGTTTTACGTATGAAAATAGACGAGAATTCAACATTATTGATATTGCGCCTTATAATCTGGAGGACCTTATAGTCCGAAAAATACAGCAATAGATTTCAGACTTGTATTTTTATGCCATACTCAACAATACAGGTCTGACTATATAGTAAATTATCACAAATTTTATCATTCAGAAGTGGTGACTAGTGGTGTGTAGTGATTTTCTACACCTCCTTTCAGGAAGAAAAATATCAGTTTTCAACACCATTTTTTTCTGTATCAGTAGTACAATTTTTCCCAGCACTGTACTGGTGCAGCCCTCGCCAAGGGATATAGGAACTTTGTACACTAATAAATGGATGATGGTTTATGTTTTACAGGCATATCTAAAGCTTACCGTGGTAAATGAGTATCTCTTTGTCATTTTCATTTAGTAAAGGTGGCTCACCAAAAAAGATTGGAGACCCAGTGCTTTAAAGTTACCCAGCTCTACATCGATTTATACGATATATGATTTTTAACAGATGTACCGTTCGTCAGTAGCGAAGAGTTTGGCTCCTCTCTCTTCACACATGACTCCCATCATCTCCTGCAGACGGAGGTTACCTGCACAGGACACACACTCAACTTTACACTGCAGAACCTGCGCAAAGGCTAATCTTGATTAATAAATAAATCAAAGACAATAAAACAAGGACTCAATTCGATTTGCTGAGTGTATATTTGTTGAAAACATTAGTCAAACTCACAGCCGACTCCTCCGACGATCAGCACCTCCTGTGAGCCGCAGTGAGCCATGGCCCTCTCCGTGATCTCCACCAGCATCGAGAACAGTGTCTCCTACAGGACAGACGCAGTACTGCTCAATTTGGACTCAAAACATCAAGACATCAACACCACACACTGAAGTGAAAACCTTGATAATCATGATCAAGCTTCAAACAGCTTCAATCCTTAGTAAGACTGTCAGAAAAAATTATAAAAAATATATACTAATTTGAACATGTATCTATAAACTGAAGAAATTACATAAATAGTAATAATAATAACAGACAAAGGTCAACTAAATAATTTTACAATGATCTTTAAAATTGAAATCTAAATGGCTTATTTTAGAAGCTTTATACAGTGCTCTTACCTGCAGAGAGAAGCACAGGTCTTCTGCTGTGCATTCCCCAGAACCTAACATCTTATTGGCCGCTTCCTACAAAAGAACATACAGTTTAAATCTGTGTATCATTTGTTTATTTGTTTTTCAAAATAAAACCAAAAATAAGAAAACAGCTATTTTCTTCATTATTTGTCTCCAAAACCAAAATGAAAAAACAGATAACGATTCGTTTTTTTCTGTTTTTGATTTTGTGTTTAAATTAATAACGGAAAAAATGGAAAACGTCCGTTTCCTGTTGCTGTGTTTCTGGTCCTGGTCTGGTCCTGATCTCAGTCCCGGTCTCAATCCTGGTCTCAGTTCTGGTTTGGTCCTAGTCTTAGTCCCGGTCTCAATCCCTGTCTGGTCCTGGTCTGGTCCTGGTCTCAGTCCCAGTCTCATTCCCGGTTTCAGCTCTGGTCCTGGTCCCGGTCTCAGTCCTGGTTTCAGTTCCAGTCGGGTCCTGGTCTGGTCCTGGTCTAAGTCCCCATCTCATTCCCGGTCTCATTCCTGGTCTCAATCCTGGTCTGGTCCCGATCTGGTCCTGGTCTCAGTCCCAGTCTCATTCCCGGTCTCAGCCCTGATCTCAGTTCCAATCTGGTCCTGGTCTGGTCCTGGTCTAATTCCTGATCACCCGACAGTCTATGCGGGCGCACCTCCAGGCCCGTCCCGACACCCAGTCCTGGTTTAGTTCTGGTTTAGTTTTAGTCCTGGTTTAGTCCTGGTTAAGTCTTGGTTCAGTCCGTGTGCAGCGCAAAAGTCCAGCATCGCAGTTTAAGTCACGGAAACGGGAAACGGCCATTATACATTTTTTCCATTATTCATTTAAACATAAAATCGAAAACTGAAAAAACAGATTATCTTTTTTTTTTTTTTTCTTATTTTTGGTTTTATTTTGAAAAACGAATGAATGAATGATACACGGATTAGTTTATCACAGTGATTTTATGACAGAAGTCTAATCTTACTCTCAAGAGACTCACTCACTTCTATATAAGACAAAATGCCTGAAAAAGACACGTCCATTCCCTTCACTGTGTACGGCAGCTCCACATACTGAGTCCCTCTGGAGGCAAAGACAGATGAACGTGGTCATTTTACTCATGGAAATAATATGTAATATATTTAAACAGTTTTAATACTTACTTTTTGGCCATTTGCTCGATGTTGTAGCCTGGACTGGGGTCATTGGAAATCTAAAATATGAGGTAGTTTCATGAACATATTGTCTTATGTTGGATAATTAAGGATATTTTACCTTATAATTATTATGTAAAGATGACACTTTTATAATACATTTAATAATTATTTTAATTAAGTCAGCACTAACATGGCAGTTATGTGCTCAACCAGAGGTAAACACAAAAAAAGTAGGACAGAGGAGAATCATATTTTCTCAAGAGACCGCTTGTAACATACAAACCTTTATAACTCGGGCAAATCGGTCCAGACAGTTCCCGACGGCGATGTCAATGGTCTCTCCAAATATTCTGTAGCGTCGCTCGGAGTAAGCGATGACCTACAGATAGTACAGAGGAAAAGATTAAGTTTAAAATGATTTTTTTTTACACACATTGCGCACTGACAAGAATAAAATACATAATTTTAAATACTACGCTGCCCTCAAGGCATAACTGTCATTTAGTTTTGTGTCTGATTCTACTCTGCTGCTGCATCTGTAGATGTCACTGGCTTTGTCCTGGGCCAAAGAAAAATATTTTTACAGCCCAAAAAAATTGTCCCAGTCTTCTTCTTCAGTTTATTTTTGCTTTTTCCTAAAAAACATTATTAATTCATAACGATCACATGGTGGTGAGCTGAAACTGTCACAGCTGCCCTGTCATGACTAACAGAGACACAGCTGCCAAATGGTGCCTCAACCAAGCATGACAAGGAGGGTTAAGTGTCTTGCTAAACGACACACAAAAAAGTCAAGTAAAAAGATAAAGTGTAAAGTATGAACTAACATGATAAGGATTTGGATTTGGATCTGTTGCTCTACATCCCAAGTCCTTGTCACACATTTTTAAACATCTATAATCTATAAACTCCGTACTGTCTGCCCTCACCTGTTGTTCCGCCCTCACCTGTCGCTCCACCCTCACCTGTTGTTCCGCCCTCACCTGTGTGTTTCCTCCGCTGACGTAGAGCACCGTGGGGTTGTGAGCTTTGGTGATGAGGCGTCCCATCTCGATGTGTCCGATGCAGTGGTTCACTCCCAGCAGAGGTTTGTTCCAGAGCTGAGCCACGGTCCGAGCCACGAGAGCCACAGTGACCAGAGGAGCGCCCATCCCAGGACCTGACGCACAGGGACAGAATTAGACAGGAAAGGTATTGAATATAAAGTAGGTAGACTGAGTAGACTTTATTCATATCTGCAGAAATACAGTCCTGTAAGATGCAGAAATTAGAAACTGCCAAAATTATTAAGTATCCTTGGAACTAATAATACGCTAATAAAAGTTTGCAAACTTTAGACTAACTTGATTCAACTCATTTTTTTTCAACTCATAATTTTTATATGACACTGTGAATTGCTTCTCGTATAATCACATCTTTATTTTGAGCCACGTCACAGCTGAACAAACAGAAAGTGGTACAGAGAATAATGCAATCTGTATTATTTGAATCTAAGATTGACTCGTACAAATGAAGCTCAATCCTTGAAATGGAATGGGAAGAAGTAACACAAATTTTTAACCCAATCCAGTGCCAGAAAAGACATTTAAATAAAATAAAGAAAAGCTGCTTCCTTACACGTTGCGGTTTGTCATGTCAAAAATGTATTATGTGTTTGAGAAAGTCTGCCAGTTCAAACCTTGTTATGGTATGGTATGTTAGGTATAATACTCCCTACAACAGAGGCATAACCAAACTGGTCTGCTCTAGACTGGAATGTACAACACTGTGTCCAGGCATGAAAACGGAAAAAGATGAGAAGGGTGAGCGAGGGGCGACGGAGCCTCTGGTGTGTGTGGGTTTTTTTTTTGCAAATTCAGTGCACATGGGGGAAATAATATCAAATAATATAAGACCAGGCCCTGGCTAAACGGCCATGAAAACCATATGGTTGGACTCACAATGATTTTTCTGCATAAAAACAAAGCTTTAGAAGACACTTTTATTACGTGTTATTTTGGCACTGCACATGCGCAGTACTTCACTAACGGCACAAGAAGAACATCGGAGAACAAAGCTGCAACATGACTGGAACACCGTTCATACAGTTCAGCACATGATTGGCTCTTGGCAGCGGAACAGGCGGGACATTTGCTGACACTCGCCATATTCGTGTTACGAAGTATAGTACACAAAATAACACAAAGTAATGTGAGTTTATTTAATATTTCAGTGTTGTCTTATACTTGTTCTGATATAGATTCTATTATATATAGATTAGATTCCATTATTTTGTTGTTTTTAACAGTTTCAAGTGCTTGTTATCTGGTTGCACTTGGCTGTTGATTGAACAGATTTCACGGCAGACAAAGACAGTTGAGTCAGAGGAGCCGGAGTCAGCGTGAAGCATCCTCTGTTACTGTGACAACCTCAGCATCAGCTCTAGGGGGGACCAGTCTTACACAGGGCAGAGACAGCGCCCCCTACTGACTACACCACCCACACACAGGAAGAGGTGAGGCTATGTGGGGGCTTGGAATTGTAACATTTGAAACACAATCTTCCATGTCCTAGGATATTTGGCACAAAAAGACAGTGATGGTTCATTTTGACAAATAACTGTAACAGAAGATTTACTGATGTAAATAAATTTCTCCTGTGTTAGAACTCCAGCCTCATGTCTCTTCTTCCACCTCTTGGGCTACAACACTTCATTTTACAACATTAGCTTACACAGTGTTTATAAACGAACGTGTTACCTTTAGTATAGGCCACACAGTCGATGTCTTGAGGCTTGAGTCCAGCTTCATCCAGAGCCTCTTTTAAAACAGTGAGGATGACGGCGCGGTGGTGTCTGGCCGTGTCACTGGGCATAAAACCTGAAGAAAAGAAACCAAATAATTAGAGGTAATATTTTTTTTTTGCATAATTCTGATAACAATATTCAGACAATATTTTAACATTTCATCTTAAATTAGGTTAAAATATAGTATTAAATGTGAACAGAGAATAAAAAATTAACCCCAGAAGTACAGAAAAATCACTTTATACTTGTTTGGAAAATTACACTATACATTTATGTCTATTTCTGAGGTTATTTTCATAGTTTTAATTCAACACTATACTCCCCATACACCATTTATTCTAAACAGGAATATATCCAGAATATTTCCACACCTCTAATAAATAATACTGTTCGACAACCTAAAAAACATAAAAATTTTAAAAATAAAGTGTACATGCCTTGTCCAGGAGGGGTGATGTAGGTCCTTCTTGGGTTCGAAAGCACCTCTCCATCTCGGATAATGCCCACTCCGATCTTATTGGCACTGCCCTCAAACCCAATCACTATCGTCATGGCAAACTGGAAAGAGATACAAGTATATGGCAGATAAATACATTTCTGTTTTAGTCAACTGGAGGAAAAAACAGAAACATTAAGCAATAATGATGTACAGTAAGCTGATTCTTTACTGCCTTGTCTAATTTCAGTTCAGTTTGAATTAATATATATTACAGCAAAGCAAAATCACAAATTAACATAAATTAATAGTTAAAATAAAAAAGAGAATATCAGCCCATTTCAGTACAGAAAAAAATTCCAACAAGGATTATTGTGTTCATGTACATTTTAAAGGTGCATTGGGAAACTTTTCTGGTGGAGGGTGAATCCATGGAGATGTTATTGCTTTATCTGGAATAAAAAAATATCTTCATGGAGACCAAACCGAGGGTGACCAGACATCCCTATTTACCTGGGACAGTCCCAGTTTTAAGCCCTGTGTCCCCTGTCCCAGCAGATTTATCCAAAAACAGTGATTTGTCCCAGTTTTATACAAGAAATGTCTCAGTTGTCCCTATTTTTGACCAATTTGATACTTGCCAACAGTAAAGAAATACCGTATTTTCCGCACTAAAGGGCGCTCTGGATTATAAGTCGCTCTGTCATTAAATGGTCTATTTTCAAACTTTTTTTCACAAATAAACCGCACTGGACTTTAAATGAAACACAACAGTTGGATGGGTCAGTGGGACTTTGCTTGTGGCGTTC
This sequence comes from Boleophthalmus pectinirostris, assembly GCF_026225935.1. Taxonomy (NCBI): domain Eukaryota; kingdom Metazoa; phylum Chordata; class Actinopteri; order Gobiiformes; family Gobiidae; genus Boleophthalmus; species Boleophthalmus pectinirostris. The sequence goes on from NW_026571133.1 coordinate 1,893,924, forward strand.
ACGGTGACTCTGGGCTTTGTTCAGTTGTGGCGTGTAGGGAGGGTGCTGTCTGGGACCGCTGGATTGTCGGCGTGTTCGCAGTGACTCAGTTGTTCAGTTGTGTCTAGAAGTGGCACATTGTGCTCGCTTTTTCGGTTCGTTCCTCCGTTCCGTTCCTCGTCGGCGTGGAGTGATGAGTGTGTCTGTGGTTGTTTTTCGCTGCACGGTCGCTGTCTACTCCGTGCGTGTTTGCGTGTTCTGCGGGTGGTGCAGCGTTGTAGTTTACTGAAGTCGTGCTGGGACACCCGAGTGGATTCGTGTATGGGGCGCTCTGGACTGTGGGGCGCGGTCGTTTTTTGATGGGGTTGGAAGATTATTAGTGCGGAAAATAGGGTACATTTGTTCAGTTAAAATACAGAAAAGCTGCTTAAAAATTACAAAAACACAAAGAAAATGTGACTAGACTGACTCACATGTTAGTCATGAATGGACCGAGTCCATTACAATTTTCATTAACTACACACTTGTTTCACAATTTAATTATTACCAACCATCGCAAACTGGGAGTGTCCCGGTTTTTGATTTTGAAAAACTGCACACACTAATCAAACCAGACCAAGTTACAGGTCAGATCTGTGGAGAGGCGACGCAGCTCACAGTCAGAATCTTGTTTTTCTAGGTATTTTTGAGCTATAAATCCACCTGTAACTTAATACATACAAGACAGAGTGTTTAAAGTCATACTGTGGAACATTCCAGACAGAGCAATGACGTCTCCATAGAAACAAGCAACACCCAACCTAAAAAGTTACGTAGTGTACCTTTTTAGTGCTGTTAAAATGTTTAACTTTTTAAAGCCAATTTTCTATTTTTTTTATTTGCAATACATTTACCACCCTTTATGAATTATTTAATCTTAACTTTAACACATTATGCATTGAAGATCAGACTGTTCTAGTGACTCGTTTGTACGTCCATTGAAACGTGACGAGTTACGCGATTAATGCAATTTCTACAACACAATTGTATATTTTCAGCGCACCAGTTAACACACAGACAAAACATAAATCATTCTTTCAACACGTTAGCTCACATTTCATAAGAAGTGACCGGTTTATCTTGAAAACAAATTAAACTTGAATTTTCTGCTAACTCTCTGCTAACAACATGCTAACGAAGCCCCTTTGGAGGACCCCAAAATAGGCTTCGAGTGATTTCGCCTGACGTAAAATAACACCAAACTATTTTAAAAAGCGATTTTAACACACCCATTATTTAACCTTATCAGTGTGAATTATAACAATCTTTAATCTAGTTCTACATATTAGATTTCAATATAATTTGAGCTAGTTTTATATTAAATTTTGCGATAGGCGCTAATTAAGCAATGCAAACACGTGGGTTGACCATTCTGCGTTTGGTTTTGTGTTTAGGGGGAGTGATCAGAGAGGAAATCACTTGTCCTGTCTGCCCATCCTGTTGCAAAAGTGCACGTAAGATCTCTATTTGCATGTATTTACCTTCAAACGCATGGCTGACCCCGAGCTAATTTAACTAACGCGGTTTTGCATTGATCGATTGTTAGATGCAGCGTTTTTGGAGCTTTAGTTTCACGGTTCATTCATTCTCTGCACACAACAGGCCCATGCTGCTGCTTTGGTCTTTGTCAGAGAAGCAGGGCTAGCGTTAGCATGGCGTTTACTTACACTTTTGTTCTCATAACATCGTGCCCAGCCTGCAAAACAAAAGTTAGATTCGCTTGAGCTGTGTAGTTTGCAGAGGGATGTGCAAGTCAAATAATTGTGATTAAAAAGATGAAACAGACTAATTATGTGGTGGGATATTTGTTTTTCTTTTTTTAAAGTAAGCGGAGGTTCAGTACAGCATGTGCCTTATGTTATGGATAGAAAATGAATACAAATAAAGTTGTTTTCTTATTATAATTCTTATGAGTTTACTGATAAGAACGTAAAAATGTCATTGTTTGTTTATTGCTAATTACAATTCTAGATCACATCCTTGTTCTCTCAACTAATTGTTCAGCCAGTACTGTCATATGAGTGTTTTTGTGGGTTTAAGTCATTTTTAATTATAATTGAAGAAATTTTCAAATCAAATGCCAATTGTATTCATATATCTTTACAATTTATGATTTAAACTGAAAGTCTTGTCTGTGGAATCCCCATAGTTGTTCAGGTGGCATTGAGACATGACCAGAAGTCCCTATTTACCTGGGACAGTCCCAGTTCTGAGCCCTGGGTCCCCTGGCAGATTTATATTTAAAAAACAGTGATTTGTCCCAGTTTTATACAAGAAATGTCCCAGGTGTCCCTATTTTTGACCAATTTACAACCACCCAACAATAAAGAGAGGTACAAATTGCATTTGTTTAGGTAAAATGCAAAAAGTCTGCTTAAAAATGACCAAAACACAATGAAAATGTGACTATACTGGCTCACGTGTTTGTCATGAATGGTCTCTGCATAACAATTGTTCTAAATTATGCACTCATTTTACAGTTTTATTATTACCAACCACTGAAAAACTGGGGATGTACCCAAAATTCTGGTCACTCTAGACATTACTGTACATTAAAACAACATGACTCTAGAATCTGTGCCTGCTGTCTAGTGTAATTTGTATTCAGTAGTATGTTATTTATTTGGATAGAGCAGTTTCAGAATCAAAAAAGTAAACATAAAATGTCCTAAATATGTCTTAAGTTTCTTTCTTCTTCTCTGCAGCGTCTTGTGTGTGTGTTGTGTGTGCGTGGTGTGCGTCTGTTTGGAGTCAGAGCCGGTTCAAACATGAAGAGAAGCAAGAAAGAAGATGGAGCAGCTGAGGGAGAGAACGGTATTACACACACTCAAAAACAATACGTTAAAACACAAAACATTATTGAATTATATTTTAATCAAAATACTATAAACCAGTCTGATTACTGAATAAGTTAATAATGACTAAGTTAATAATTTGGGATACAATATTACTTTGAATGGACAGAGTCAGTCACCGCTGTGAAGTAAAATAAACATGCTTTTTTTTTTTTTTTTTTTTCCAGGTTCAGCAAAGAAAGCGAAGCCGGCGAAGGAGCCCGAAGCCCCGATCCTGTATGACGATCCTCCAGACAAACTGAGCAGCCAAGACGGGAAAGACGCCAACCTGAAGATCACCTCCTGGAACGTGGACGGGCTTCGTGCTTGGGTCAAGAAGAAGGGGCTTGATGTGAGTTACACACTGGGGGTTTAGATGAAAATATATTTTACTATTGTTATATATGGCTGTAACATGTATTATTGTATAGAGCAGGACCATTGAACTTTATTTTCAGGGAGATTGGGCAGATTTGCACACACACTGCTACTTTAATAGGGCTGGCATACATTTTGGGGAATTTTTTTCTTTATTTATAAATCTATATATTTTAAATAGTATCGTCACAGATTTATCAAAAATTGATTTATTCTCCATTGAGATTTTGACCTTTAGCAGTCATTTCAATGTAAAAGGGCCTTTCTACAGCTGCCCTGGGCCAACTTATGGACATGAGGCTGCCAATCTGCAGCACCAACCCTCACACACCACATTCATACTAGGCAATGTGGGTAAAGGGAGTGTCTTGCCTAAGGACACAACAGTAGCTGTGCCACTAGCATCTCACTGTGGCACCTGGTATTCCCTGTGGTCTCCCATCCAAGTACTAACCAGACCCATCCCTGCTTAACTTCTGAGATCTGATGAGATAAGACTTTGACAAGGAGGTCATATTGTAAATAATGTATAATAAATAATCTATTGGCCAAGAGAACCAGATTCCCACTTTTCCCTTTTTCTAATCGCCTAAGTTTTTTGTTCTTTATGTTCATCTTTATTATATTTGCTGTTACTGTTTTCTGTGTTACTGCAGTTCCAAACAGTGGTAATAAAGATGTTCTGAACCTTTCTCTTCCAGTGGGTGCGTGAGGAGTCCCCAGACATCCTGTGCCTTCAGGAGACTAAATGTGCACAGAAGGACCTGCCTAAAGACATCACGGAGATGGAGGAGTATCCACACAAATACTGGGCCACGTCAGAGGAGAACACAGGCTACAGCGGAGTGGCCATGCTCTGCAAGAAAGAGCCGATCAAAGTCACATACGGCATTGGTGAGTGACGTGTATGTGTCTGTGTGTCAGTGTGTACGTGCATGTATATTTCTAGTGTTTCTCATTAATGGAGTAATCAACTGTGGCACTATTCATGGGACCGGAGTAATGGAAAATTATGGCTGTTGCTATAACGATTAACAATTAAAAAACATAGAATTACGAACAACTAATACTAAATTATTAAAAAGTACTTCTGCTTCTCATTAGATGCAACATTTCGAAGACTTTTCCCCCTCATTCAAAAGAAATAATATATGTCCTAATTGTTGATTTTCAAGAGACATTTCAAATCTGTCAAATTATCAGAAAAGTATATTAATGCAACCACTTACATCAAGGTTGAAGGTTGTGGGTGCATCGCTATAGCTATTTCCACTTCACTTCTACCTCGCCATAGCCATGTTTACAGAATGGCAGCCACGTCTCACATCAGTCAGCCCCAGGTCAACTGTGGCTATAGAAGAGACTTATCACTATCAAGTGATGACGTGAAGACATTTGAACTAAAGGCCACCACACACTACAGAATATTTTTAGTCTCAAATGTTTTTTAAACATGAAACAAAAAGCACACAGCACAGACACGAGGAGAGTCTTGTGAGATTTTAAATCTCTGATCACAAACACTGCAGCGGGATTTGTTTGCAGACCACAGGCTAAAGTTGTGAGTGCGATCGTGACAGCTGTTTCTTGTTGACAGTAAAACCACTCGCTCTGAGACTCTTAAGTGTTCAAAAGATCAGAGCACTGCACTTCTAGTTTAAATGCAAATCAAAACTGTTTTATTATTATTTGTAAAACTCATCTTTTAGTATCGATACTTGCTCAAATAAATGTCTAGTTTTGATATTGGTTTTAGTGTCAATTAGTGTCTGATTTTGATACTTTGAATAACCATAGTAGTGTGTAAACTAAACGAAACAAACCATTTATCCAGGCAAAGAAGAGCACGACAAAGAGGGGCGGGTCATCACTGCAGAATTCCCAGAGTACTACCTGGTCACCGCCTACGTCCCAAACGCCGGAAAGGGACTGGTCCGTCTCGATTACCGCAAAACCTGGGACGAGGATTTCAAGGCTTACCTCAGCGACCTGGACAAGCAAAAGCCACTGATTCTGTGCGGCGATCTCAACGTCGCTCACCAAGAAATCGACATAAAAAACCCCAAAGGAAATAAGAAAAATGCAGGTTTCACGCCAGAGGAGAGAGAAGGGTTCAGTCAGTTGTTAGCAGCTGGGTTTGTTGATAGTTTTCGGGAGTTGTACCCAGAACAGCAGTACGCGTACACATTTTGGACCTATATGATGAATGCTAGGGGTAAAAATGTTGGATGGAGGCTGGATTATTTCGTGTTGTCGTCTGCGTTGATGCCGAATCTGTGTGACAGCAAGATACGAACCAAGGCTATGGGAAGTGATCACTGCCCCATTACTTTGCATTTGGCCATTTAGGTTAACAGCTTCAGCCAGTCTTAGGTAGTTTTCTGGGTCTTGTCATTTCAAAAAGTTGAGCTCAAAATGATGCTTACTCTAGTTTAGCTGAATTGGAGGCATAGTTAAATTTGTTAATCTGTTGTGTGTAAACAGAATCACAAAAAAACAACAACTCTGGACTAAATCATGACTAAACTAGGAAAGGTCAAACTCTACTTTTTAAATATGTAACTTTTCTGGCAGAAGGTCCATTGCCATCTTGTCTCCATGGAGATATTACTGGCTGTAAATTTCCACACTAGGGCATTAAACTTTCTTGCACTTATCCAGTTACAGATTCTTATAGCTAAAAACAGGACTAAAGACTAAAGACTCAAACAAGACTAAAGACTCAAACAGGACTAAAGACTCAAACAGGACTAAAGACTCAAACAGGACTCAAACAAGACTCAAACAAGACTCAAACAAGACTCAAACAAGACTCAAACAAGACTCAAACAAGACAGGACCCAAACAGGACCCAAACAAGACTCACTGTCGGGATGGGCCCAGAGGTGCGCCCACGTAGACTGCTAGGTGACCGCAGACGAAGGGCCGGTGACAATCTCCGCGTCCCAGGGAGGTAAACGTAGCTGTCGCCCAATCGCACTTTGCGGACATCTGGCTCAGGGTTCTCCCTCTCTTAAATCCAAGATTAGTCCTGGCTTAGACCTGGCTTAGACCTGGCTTAGACCTGGCTTAGACCTGGCTTAGACCTGGCTTAGACCTGGCTTAGACCTGATGTAGTCCTAATGTAGTCCTAATGTAGTCCCGACTTAGTCCCGACTTAGTCCCGACTTAGTCCCGACTTAGTCCCGACTTAGTCCTGACCCGCCTGTAAAATTCCAGAATGTTAAAACCTGCCCAAGTGCAGGACTCTGAAGTGTGCTCTCCTCTGTAAATTGGCCTGTTGCTGTCATCTGCTGTCTCCGTGGAGATAGTTCAGAAAAGTTACATAGTGCAACTTTTAAAGCAGGACCAAAACATGTAGAGTAACTTTATGGACATCATTTAACCAACAAAAGTCTAGAAACACAAAAGAATGGAATAGTACTAGCCACTGTTTATACTTACTGTAAAACAAAGCACCGTTCTAGGTATTTGCAGTTTTATTTTTTACTGTGTCATAGTTACTTTCTAAATATACAGTTACACAGTATTTTTGACTGTCTTGCTTTCGTTTTTGTTACTTATTTGCACGTTTAGAATTGGATTTTGGTCTCTTTTTGGGCATACATTTCTCAGCTTAAAGGTACATTGCGTAGATTTTCTGGTCAAATGATTTTCTGAAGGGAAATGTTTTTGCTTTGTCTGGAATGTTTCACAATATGGCATTAAACATCTTCATGGAAACCAAACCAGACCAAGTTACAGGTCAGATCTGTGGAGAGGAAACCCCGCTCACAGTCAGAATCTCTGTTTTTCAAGGTAATTTTGAGCTATAAAACCATCTGTTAGTGAATAAATGTAAATTAGAGCTGTTTAATGTCACACTGTGGAACATTCCAGGCAGAGCAATGACGTATCCATAGAAACGGCCAACCAAAAAGTTACACAATCCTTCAACTGCGCATAAGCAGCAAGAGTATGAATACATTTTTGCTTAACTTTTTAAAACGCATTGAACCTAGATCCATGTAAAACTTTTATTAACATTCTGAATATTTTGTCTGTAAATGATGTAACTTTCCCAACACTAAAACGTAAAAAATGTGTAAGCTTTCAATGGTCCATTTGGTCTGTATACTACTGTTCTGTGCATTTTCATATCAGTGTTACCCAAAGGTGCTATCTATCCTGTTTCAAAGTTTATGTTTTCTCTGTAGAAAAAAAAATAAAGACTGGATTTTGATAAGTTTTGTCTCATAATTCTATCAATTACTGTAGATTTATTTAATTAATACATCTCCATCTAAAACAATTAACCTTTTAAACGGCCACTATGACACTATTTTGTGATATTATATATTATTATAATGTTCCCTCAAGTGTTTCTTTCACACATGTTAACACACAAATCCTGCATATTTAAGTCGAGTTCTTCTCTTAAACTGAACTGAACTGAGCTTTGAAGATGTAGACAGGAACAGGCGCACAGGACTTTTATTGGACAAGGCGTTGGCGGATCAGAAAGGGGTTTGGAGGAGCGGGACGTCAATCCTCCAACCACGGCACAACGAACATCGGAGCCAGCTCAGCACAAACGGAGACGTACCCAACCAGTCAGGTGCCAGGGACCAAATAGTACTTCGTATTAAGAATTCAAGTATCACTCAAGCTCTTGTTAGGGAGGTGTTTTATTCCATTTTGATTTTAAAAAAGATGAAGTTCGACATTTGGTGCAAAGCCGAACATATCTCCTTGACTACTGGTAACAGGGTGGTCTACAGGAACTCGTGGAAGGCTGAAAACCAACCCCACAACCCGCCACAAAGGCACACAGATCCACTACGCCCATGCATACTGCCGTCCATGCCACACTTTTGGCTGTGGACCGGAATGTTTTGGTGCTGTTTTCAGACACCACTTCACCTGACCGCAATCCCTCATTTTCTGTATCTTCTGAATCCTTTAAAAGATTTTCAAGAAGTTTACTACACACTGTCCCTCTGGTCTTCCTCAGACCTTCCCTCCCTTCCTGAGATAAAACCAGAAAAGAAAAGCAAGACTGAGACAGCGTGCGGGAGTCATATTGATTGTCCAAAATAAATAACAAACGTGTTTTATCCAATGAAGTTTGATATTGTTAAAAATAAACATATTCCAGTAGTTATCCATGATTCTGTTGAACTGCATTGAGACCTTTGACTAAGACACAAAAGCCGCTGAGCAAAACTTGAATTTCCCTCGGGACCAATAAAGTATCTCACTCTCTCTTTCTTTCTCTAAACTGTCAGTCTGGTGTGTTTTCTAAGTGGCCTATTTGCCCAGTCCCCACATAAACCCAAGAGCGCGGGAAGGGAAAAAAAAAATCTTTCTTCGGGTCAGTGTGACCCATAGGAGAGCGTGAGGGTGTTAGATGCACGTCTTGGGTCTAGGTTAAATGCGGAAATACAGGTTGACATTTTTCTCTTCAAAGCTTAGCTCATCTAAGATAGCGCTAGTTAAGGCAAGGCAAGTTTATTTGTATAGCACAATTCGTACACAAAGTAATTCAAAGTGCTTTACAGAATAAGAAATACATTAAAATCATAATAAAAACAAATCAAAACATAAATAATCATGAAGATTAAAATTAAAAAAGAGAGACATAAATTGGAGAGAAGTTAACACTGTGAGCTTCTCCTGTTGATGACTCCTGTAAAGGTCTTTAATCTGGGTTGAGATTATCACTCCATCTCTTTTTTATTTGTCTGTAAACAGGCCATGACAAGTAAAATATGTGGAAAAACCTGGGATCCCAACTGCAAATTATGATTGATGTTTTTGTAAGAATTCAAGTGAGAAAGAAGCTCAAAAGTAGTTATCCTGAATTATGAAGAAAGATAAGACATCATTTGTTTTGTTAATGTTATTTATATATTTTTATTATGTTCCTTCGCATACTTCGTCCATTCTAAGTTCAAGTCACACACAATTCAGACAACACCTTTCGTTATTATTTTGTCCTATAAAAGTGTTCATTCCATCTTTTTTCAAATATAATGTATTGTTAGCGTATTTTTGAAAAGGTCTGATTTTAAAACGTAGCTTGAACCTGTTTCTTTTTCCCCTCTTCCGCTCAATGTAAACACAAAAATACTATCTTGCTCAGAAAATGTTTAAATGTGACGTATTCAGAGCCTGACTTGGTTTTACGTCATATCGGTGCGTTTGAGGTCTGTTAATATTGTTAATGTTGGGTCAGGATCCGCACCCAAGAGGAGGAACTTATCACTTTTATGAGACAGTCACTATGAATAATTATCTCCTAATATTTCAACATTTGAAATTACGCTGAAATTAAGACTTCTGAATTTATACTTTTTAGTTTATAGTATTGTATCTGACTCATTTATGACCAAGTTGTAGAATATTTTGCTTTACTTTACTTTATATTATTTGACTTTTACTATAGCTACCTTATTACAATCTGCAGTATACACTATTTATTATGAACAGTAGTCTGCCTCTGCTGTTTTGTTTTTATGTTAGTCTTATATTTTGTTATGAAAGTGCTGCGTATTCATTCCCTAAAAAATGACAAAGTATTAATAAAATAAATAAATAACTCCTTTACAATGGTAATCTATTGTATTATGTTTGTATTTTTTTCAGTGTCAGAACAGCTCTTGATCCAAAATGGCTGGTTTTGCAGCTTTCCTAGTTCTCTGTGGCTGCACGGATTATGATTGTCACCACAAGGGTGCGCTGCTCCACTGTCTGATTTATTTTCTCGCCTGACGAGAAGTTATTTGAAAATAAATTTTTGGGTCTGATTGACCCACCCCAAGAGCGGGGGCGCGGGAAAAAAACATTTCTTCGGGTCAGTGTGACCCCGAGGAGAGCGTGAGGGTTAAGTCAACATTCTGCCCCTGATTTTGTGTGGACTCTACAGACTGACTAGACCCATCAGGTGTTTCCTCTTCTACATTCTCTTGCACTGAAACTGAGAGCTGCTGCGCCAGGTTCTGAACAGCACGCTCCTCAAAGCCCTGCTCCAGATGTTGTTGGAATTCCTGTATTTTTTTATTTGTTTTTTTCAATAATGCCATACAATTCTGTTACTGTAAACACTAAAAATATCATTTTTATTTAGTCTTGTTTATTTAAATAAATGCCATCCATCCATCCATTTTCTTCCGCTTATCCAGGGCCGGGGGCAGCAGTCTAAGCAGGGACTCCCAGACTTCCTTCACCCCAGACACGTCCTCCAGCTCCTCCGGGGGAACCCCGAGGTGTTCCCAGGCCAGCCGAGAGACATAGTCCCTCCAGTGTGTCCTGGGTCTTCCCCGGGGCCTCCTCCCGGTGGGACATGCCCGGAACACTTCCATTTAAATAAATGTTTAAATTAATCCCAACAAAAATACAAATTAAATTACCTGCGTCATCATCGGCGAGGCCGATGCAGTATCGTGTAATAATAAGAACAACAGGTGACGTTTATTACAATCATATCCACAAAACTTTTGCAAACTCGACGGCAATTGTGCGCGTGGCAGGTGTAACTGTCCGTGGTGCTGAACACCAAATTACACACATGAACCAACTGTGTGATGTAGCCTTAAACAGAGAAAAATACAACAAAAGAACTTCCTCCTGTGTTCTAAAGAGAAAGGCCGTACTTCTCTTTTTCATTTTGTTAGTCTTCGCTCATCACAATAGGGACATGCTCAGATAAGCTGCATCTAACTCAGTGCTGTAACAGTTGTAGTTTTGCACAAAGAAGGGAACAAAGTGTGTCCACGCAGACAGAACCAAACCGAGCCACTCCACGTCATGTGCTCCACAGAGCTGCAAACACGCTCGTACCTCTGTCCTCAGCCACGGCGCTGTGATCCTGACAGTTTGTAGGTGCACTTTTTACACTTTTAAACAGAAAGGCTCTGTGAGCTGGAGTAAATGATTACATAAAAATCCTGTTTCACCTGGCCCCTCCCTTCACCTTTGTTCAGACTCACCTGTGCTCTCAGGTTTTTTATGCCTGGCCAAAGCTGACGCACTAACGTAGCAGTAATGTAGATAACATCTAGAGGTGATATGTGAAAACAGGGTTATAATTATATATATATATATTTAATAATATAATAATAATAATAATTTTAATTGTTTTGTCACAAACATATTTACCACTTCGAAGTAATTATTGGAACATTTATGTGTCCATTAAATTTAATTTCAGTTTCCCTACAACAATACATTTCTACTTTTCTAATTTTATTTATTTATAAAGGGACAACACATTCATGAATATTTAAAATGTAAATATGTTAAGATTAAAGCCAACGTGGCTCATTTCCATCTTCAGTCCCTCAGCAAGTTGATGTCAAATAGAGGACAGGGAAAAGTACAGCAACAATCACACAAAAGTACACAACCCCAGCACTCGCACTGATCGCTGTACATACAATTAACTTCAGACAGTTCATTTGAAGTTAAAAGTCAAGAGTTAAAGGTGCACTGTGTAACTTTGTCATTGCTCTGCCTGGAATGTTCCACAGTATGACATTAAACAGCTCTACCTTACATTTACACATTTACGGGTGATTTTATCATTTATAAATACCTAGAAAAACAGGCATTCTGACTGTGAGTGGGGTCGCCTCTCCACAGATCTGACCTGTAACTTGGTCTGGTTTGGTCTCCCTGAAGATAGAAAGGTTTAATGCCACACTGTGAAACATGTCCATCAAGAATCTCCATAAAGAAAAGTATTTGACAGACCCTCCGCCAGAAAATCACACAATGCACCTTAAATTTGTATTTTTTCATGTTGAGAGAACAAATTTTATTGCATTTGACATAAGGAAAATGTACAGAGGCCGAGAGGGGTCACAACAAACGCAAACGCCGCAACGCAACAAAAACCCACAACACACCAAAAAAAAGCCACAACGGAAATGACCGCGGGACTCTATTTTAATGCAAACGGCGCAACAAATACAAACATCACAACACAAACGCAAATGCCGCAACACATTAAAAAGCCACAATGGAAGTGACCTCGGGACTCTATTTTCCGACGGACCGATCAAGCGGCAAGTGAAGAAGAAGAACTACAACGTGAAACAAATAATGATAAAACAACAAATTACTTTTACTTACGTTTCCAACTTCTCCGTTCCTTTACTTTTCACGTTGTAGTTCTTCTTCTTCACTTGCCGCTTGATTGGTCCATCATCCTGCGGTCACTTCCATTGTGGCTTTTTAATGTGTTGTGGCTTTTTAATGTGTTGCGGCATTTGCGTTTGTGTTGTGGCGTTTGTATTTGTTGCGGCGTTTGCATTAAAATAGAGTCCTGCAGTCATTTCCGTTGTGTCTTTTTGTTGTGTTGTTGCATTTGTATTTGTTGCGGCGTTTGCGTTCGTTGTGACATCTCTCAGCTTCTGTAAAAATGTCTTATTCTACTGAAAAATTTGCCAGCCTGGGGCCACCTAGTGCTTCCCCGCAATTTCATTTCTCTCTTTAACGACTAGGTCAGACACTAAAAGGCTCACAAAAACCCCGGAAGTGCATGTTCGGGCACCAGCCAATCAGTGAAGAGTCATACATTCTGTGTTGGCAACGATTCCCGAGATCGAGGATTTAAAGCCGGAACAAAGAGAATGTTTGGTGAATTTCATCAAGGGGAAAGACGTTATTGTCCTTCTTCCTACAGGATTTGGGAAAAGCTTAAAGGTTGTATAGAGGATTTTCCAAGGAACGAGAAATCCAGCGACTGTTTGTCCTTTTTCAAATGTTGCGCATGCGTGAAACCACCCCCCCTCCCCTACAGCTCCTACGTAGAAACGCCTTCTCCCGCCTCCTCTTTACGCCAGAAACAGGTTTGTTTACAGCCGGTGAGCTGCACATGACTTGTAAACAACTAACTACAGTGTTGGTTAGGCAAGGCGGAGAAGTGAGGAGCGGGTGTGCGGACATTTCGTTCGCGGACGAGAAGTGAGGAGCAGGGAGAAGAGCGGAGCAGGGAGAGAGGAGAGAGGAGAGGGAGCGGTGCGCGGAGATTCCGTGCCCGTAGAAGTGAGGAGAAGGGGGAAGAGCGGAACGGGCAGCGGGGGACAGGAGTAGGAAAGGGGAGCAGAGAAGGTTGCGCGGAGATTCAGTGCGAATGAACTAGCTACAACACGCAGCAGCAAGCGGACTCTTTCTTTGCCTTGAAAATTACGTTTTCAGACATAGGATATCGCTTTCGTGTCCTGAAAAACGTTTGACTAGCTCTTGGAAAATAAAGTACGTTTTCATAATAAGCAGAAGTTACCTGTCCAGGAGTAATTTGGCGACCAATGCGTCAGTCTTTAGACCCTGCGTCTGCTTCAGTCGCGCCATCGCTGGAATGAATCTACAAGAATCACCTTAGTTTGGCTTCGCTGCTTTTCCCCTTGTCTTCTTCTTTCAGCGACCTCAAAAACGGACTTTCTTTTGCGGCTAACTGCTCCTGGATTCTTGTCTGCCATTGCAACAAACTTTGTGCTAACTGCGAGGAAGATATAGGTCAAAAAAAGCCGCTAAGAACTGTTGCGTTGGTGGAGTAAACAGCGTCTGTGCGTCTTGCGTCTGTGGACTGCGTGACAGGCGTACGTAAACCACGTACCGGCGGCGCGCAGGCAGGTCAGTTACGCTAGAAACGTAGGGAGTTTGATTGATAGCCTGTCAGCTCACAGATAACGAGGCAATGTCGTTATCTATTGGCAAATGTTTAGCTGGCCCCACCACGTCCAGAGTTGATGAATTTTTATTCTCTTTTTTTTGGTCATCATAATTACAAGGCTACTGCACCTCTATAATGCTATCATTGACAACTTGAAACAAAAAAACAAAAAAAAAAAAATCCTCCATACAACCTTTAATATACCACTCAGTCCTGTTAGCAGCGCATTACATACGTCACGACCAAATAGCAGCGATTGTTTAAATTTTAAAAAAAGTACTCGCCTACCGTTGAGTGAACAAATTCTAATGCAGCGAGGTCGGACAGTTTCTACGAAGTGAAATGAAGTGAAACCGGTTAATGAATCAGGCTACTGAAAAGTGACCTAACTGTGAGAAATTCCTTTAAATTGAAGCTATATGTACCTAAAAATATGAACAAAACATTCCAGGCAACATAAAGACACAAACATCTCCATGGACATAAGCATTCGACGGACGCTCCACTAGAAAAGTTCCACGATGCAGCTTTAAATAAGTATTCCTACATACTTATTGCGTGTGTTCTCTGGTGCATTTTGAGATGGTACGACTGTCTGAACCCTTTCCCACACTCTCCGCACAGATACGGCCTCTCTCCGGAGTGCGTCCTCTGGTGCCTCTTCAACCTGTTCGCGCTCAGAAAACTTTTATCGCAGTCGCCGCACGCGTACGGCTTCGCTCCCGTGTGGTACCGCAAATGGATCGTCAAGTAACACGACTGGGTGAACTTTTTCCCGCAGTGCTGACACTCAAACGGCTTATGCCCCGTGTGGAATCTCTCGTGTTTGAGCAGCTCCGCGTGCGAGAAAAAACCCTTGCCGCAGTCCGAGCAGAGATACGGACGCTCTCCCGAATGCGTCAGCTCGTGCCGTGTCAGCGTCGCTTTGTAAACAAAACTTTTATCACACTGAGTGCATTTGAAAACGCCCTCCCTCGTGTGGCAGCGCTCGTGCTTCTTCATGTTACGTTCTCGCTTAAAACCTTTACTGCAAAACGAGCAGCTGAACGCCATTTCCTGAGAGTGGATTTTCAAATGCGTAAGCAAACCTCCTCGGTACAGAAATCCCTTGCCGCATTGGTTACAAACATGCGGTCTGTCTTTTTGGTGGATGCGCTGATGAGAAGTTAAGGCCGATCTATACGCAAAGCTTTTACCGCAAACACATACATGCAGTTTTGCTTCGTGTTGTGATCGCACGTGGGCATTCAGAGCGGCAGTGCTTTCAAAATCTAACTCGCAATGTCGACATTTTAACCGACTGTTCCTCGCTTTGGAGCAAAAAGTCCTCAAATGTCTAACAAACGCAGACTTCCACGCGAAACTCTTACCGCATTTACCGCAAAAATATTCACCGTTTTGCATATGCGTGCTTGTGTGCTCCTTATATTCCGCTAAAGATTTAAAAAGTTCCTCGCAAATCGTGCATTTAAACTCCGAGTCAGTCTTGTGCAGTAATTTGTGTCTTTCTAGCGATTGTTTGAAAGTGAAACGGCAATCACACTGGGTACAAAGATAAGGTTTCTCGCCGGTGTGGATGCGCTGATGGGAAGTGAGGAGAGAGAGGAGTTTGAATGTTTTGGGGCAGTAAGAGCAGCTGTATCGTCCGTCAGTATTTTTTGCCACTGCTTCTTGGGTAGTTTTCTCCGAGTCGGGTTGGGTACAGTGGGATGAGTTAATGTGTTGTTGAACTTGGTCTTGTTCTGGATCTGTGTAGTCACACTGGGGGCATGAGAACACAGTGCCGTCTGTCACAGCACCTAAAGAAAAGCAAAAATACAACATTCACGGAGATTATTTTAAAGAGAGAGTCGCTATAGTGTTGGGGAATAGTGATTACCGTATTTTTCAGACTATAAATCACACTTTTTTTCATGGTTTGGGTGTTTCCTGCGACTTATACTCCAGTGTGACTTATATATTAAAATGTTCACGCTGACAGCCACGAGAGAGGTTCTAGTGTTGTGTGTCAGTATCTGCTGCTCCTGTTCCTCCTGTACCACTGTCACTTGGCTCTACTGCACATGTCTCCTGCAGAAAGAGCCTCTGTCCTGTCTGTATCATGTCAGTCGATCGCACCATTACATCTGTATCACTGAAAATTTAACATTTAAACAAATTTATAAAGACGACAGAAGACAGAACACAAATGCCCTCAAAAAGAAAATCAGATTTTGCAGATTACAAGCTGCAAGTAGCAAAATCTGCAGCTGAAAACGGTAATCCAGCAGCAGAAAGAAAGTTCTAAGCGAAAGAGAAAAGTAAGCGAGAAACTTGTGACACCAGGAGTGATGCACCATGAAACTTTCCTGAAGTCACTGGATGGATGGACAAAGCCTGGACTTCAGTGACACCGAAACCATCCTGTCGGGATTCAGAAAGGCCGGAATAATTCTAACTGGAACTGATGCTGAGTCTGACGACAGCGACACAGAAGAGGAAGCGGCGTCTGTTTACCTCCGGAGGTCGTGGAGTTGCTCAGAAGTGACACAGAGGATGAAGAATTGAATGGATTTAGTGATTTGGAGTGAGATGGAGAGTTTGTTAAACTTGTTCTGTTCTGTTGTTTATGTTATAGTTTATCTGAAGAACTGTTCATATGTGACGTTAACAGTCTGTTGTTCTCTGTTCTGTTGTTATTACTACAACTTGACATGAAATGTCGGTTCCTGGTCTCTGATTTTATAAAATAAATTTGACCCAAAAAGTGCGACTTATATATGTTTTTTTTTTTTCTTCTTGATTACACGTTTTTTGGCAGGTGCGACTTATACTCCGGAGCGACTTATAGTCCGAAAAATACAATATGTAAGAGACAAAACCTAAATGTATCAATATAAAAACAAAGTTGTACTTTTACTAATAGCATGTTTTAATAATAAATAAACATACCTTCCTCCTCTTTCGATGTGGCTGTAGTTGCTCCATATGAATGCTCAGAACTAAAGAAAAGACATTAATAGATTAAAATACTTTCATTAACACACTAAAAATGTATTTAGGACCCATTCTGAATATGGCAAGTTCTTTAAAAACTGTTAAAGGTCCTATATTGTGAAAAACTATGTTTACGTCTTCAACCTTACCTGGCAGTGGAAATACATGTCAGTTTTGTTTTTGGTTTGATTTTTTTTCCAGTTGAGATTTACACTGAATACTTTATTTTACTGCTGCTGATCACACACTTTACTTCTGAATTCAATTCATTAAGTCAAATTTTTGAGAAACTTCTGAAATTGGTTCTTTTTTTTTTTAGTGAGATTAATGGAGCAACTAAACATGAAAGAGGGAGGGTATGATTATTTATTATTAAAACATGCTATTGTAAAAGTCAGCTTGTTTTATATTGATACATTAGGTTTTGTCTTACTAGTTTTTTCGACTATAAGTGCTCGAGTATAAGTCGCACCTGCCAAAAACGTGTAATCAAGAAGAAAAAAAAACATATATAAGTCGCCTTTTGGGTCAAATTATTTTATAAAATCAGAGACCAGGAACGACATTTCATGTCAGTGTAGTATAACAACAAAGAGAACAAAGACTGTAATGTCACATATGAAGTTTTCAGATAACTAACTAATTACAGACAGACAAGTTTAACAAACTCTCATCTCACTCCAAATCATAATCCATTAATTCTTCTCCTCTGTGTCACTTCTGAACAACCCACGACCTCGGAGGTAACAGACGCCGCTTCCTCTCTGTTCGCTGTCGTCAGACTCAGCATCAGTTCCAGTTTTGAATTATTCCGTCTTTCTGATCCCGACAGGATAGTTTCGGTGTCACTGAAGTCCAGGCTTTGTCATCCATCAGTGACTTACGGAAATTTCATGGTGCACCTCTGGTGTCACAAGTTTCTGCTTACTTTTTCTTTCCTTAGAACTTTCTATCTGCTGCTGGATTACCGTTTTCAGCTGCAGATTTTGCTACTTGCAGCTGAATCTGCAAATTGATTTTTTTTGAGTGTTCTGTCTTCGTGTCTTTATAAATTTGTTTTAAATTTAAATTTTCAGTGTACGATGTAATGGTGCGATCGCTGACATGTACAGACAGGACAGAGGCTCTTTTGCAGGAGACATGTGCGTAGAGCCAATGACAGTGGTACAGGAGGAACGGAGCAGCAGAAACTGACACACAAGACTAGGCTCTTCGTGCTGTCGCTGAACATTTAATATATAGTCACCACGGAGTATAAGTCACAGGAAACACCCAACCTGAAAAAAAGTGGATTTATAGTCGATAATACGGTAATCACTATTCCCCAACACTATGTACTCTCCCTTTAAAATAACTTAGTGAATGTTGTATTTTTGCTTTTGTGCTGTGACAGACGGCATGTGTTCTCATGCCCCAGTGTGACTACACAGATTCCAGAACAAGCTCAACAACACATCAAACTCATCCACTGTACCCAACCCGACTCGGAGAAAACTACCCAAGAAGCAGTGGCAAAAAATACTGACGGACGATACAGCTGCTCTTCTGCCCCAAAACATTCAACTCCTCTCTCTCCTCACTTCCCATCAGCGCATCCACACCGGCGAGAAACCTTATCTTTGTACCCAGTGTGATTGCCGTTTCACTTTCAAACAATCGCTAGAAAGACACAAATACTGCACAAGACTGACTCGGAGTTTAAAATGCACGATTTGCGAGAACTTTTTAAATCTTTAGCGGAATATAAGGAGCACACAAGCACCATTGAAAACGGTGAATATTTTTTGCGGTAAATGCGTAAGAGTTTCGCGGGAAGTCCCCTCGTTTGTAGACATTTGAGGACTTTTTGCTCCAAAGCGAGGAACAGTCGGTTAAAATTCGACATTGCGAGTTAGATTTTGAAAGCACTGCCGCTCTGAATGCCACGTGCGATCACAACCGAAGAAAAACTGCATGTTTTGTTGCGGTAAAGCTTTGCGTAAGATCGGCCTTTAACTTCTCATCAGCGCATCCACCAAAAAGACAGACCGCATGTTTGTAACAATGCGGCAAGGGATTTCTGTTACAGAGGAGGTTTCTTACGCATTTGAAAATCCACTCTCAGGAAATGGCGTTCAGCTGCTCGTTTTGCAATAAAGGTTTTAAGCGGAACGTAACATGAAGAAGCACGAGCGCTGCAACACGAGGGAGGGCGTTTTCAAATGCACGCAGTGTGATAAAAGTTGTTTACAAAGCGACGCTGACACGGCACGAGCTGACGGCATTCGGGAGAGCGTCCGTATCTCTGCTCGGACTGCGGCAAGGGTTTTTCTCGCACGCGGAGCTGCTCAAACACAGAGATTCCCACGGGGCATAAGCCGTTTGAAGTGTCACACTGCGGGAAAAAAGTCACCCAGTCGTGTTACTTGAGATCCATTGCGGTACCACCGGGAGCGAAGCCGTACGCGTGCGGCGACTGCGATAAAAGTTTTCTGGGCGAAAGGTTGAAGAGGCCCAGAGGACGCACTCCGGAGAGAGGCCGTATCTGTGCGGAGAGTGTGGGAAAGGGTTCAGACAGTCGTACCATCAAAATGCACCAGAGAACACACGCAATAAGTATGTAGGATACTATTTAAAGCTGCAATCGTGGAACTTTTCTAGTGGAGCGTCCGTCGAATGCTTATGTTCCATGGAGATGTTTGTGTCTTTATTTGCCTGGAATGTTTTGTTCATATTTTTAGGTACATATAGCTTCAATTTAAAAGGATTTCTCACAGTTAGGTCACTTTTCAGTAGCCTGATCATTAACCGGTTTATTCATTTCACTTCGTAGAAACTGTCCGCCTCGCTGCATTAGAATTTGTTCACTCAACGGTAGGCGAGTACTTTTTTTAAATTTAAACAATCGCTGCCTATTTGGTCGTGACGATGTAATGGCTGCTAACGACTGAGTGGTATATTATTAAGTTGTCAGGAATAAGGAGTAATTATGATGACCTGGACCTAGATAGATCACCTCGTTAAACAATCAACGTTTCTTTCACGTACGCCTGTCACGCATCACTGTTTACACCAAAACAGTTCTGCGCTTTGAATCTTCGTTGCTTTACAGACAATCCTGATCTCGCTGAAAGAATAAGGTGATCTGTTTCTTCCGCGTGGCGCGCTGAAGCAGACGCAGGTCTAAAGACTGACGCATGGTCCCAAATTACTCCGGACAGGTTTCTGCTTATTATGAAAACGTACTTTATTTCCAAGAGCTAGTCAAACGTTTTTCAGGACACGAAAGCGATATCCTATGTCTGAAAACGTAATTTTCAGGCAGAAAGAGTCCGCTTGCTGCTGCGTGTTGTAGCTAGTTCATGCACGGAATCCGCGCAGTCGCTTCACTCCTGTTGCCCGTTCCGCTTTCCCCCTTTCCTCACTTCTCGGGCACGGAATCTCCGAGCTCCCTCTCCTCTCTCTCTCCCTGCTCCGCCTTCTCCTGCTCTCAGTTCTCGCAACGAAATGTCCCGCACACCCGCTCTCCCGCTCCTCACTTCTCCGTTGCCTAAAACACTGTAGTTAGTTGTTTACAAGTCATGGCAACCGGCTGTAAACAAACCTGGCGTTAAGAGGAGGCGGGAGAAGGCGTTTTCTACGTAGCTGTAGGGGAGGGGGGTGGTTTCACGCATGCGCAACATTTGAAAAAAGGACAAACAGTCGCCGGTTTCTCGTTCCTTGGATAAGACATTTTACAGAACTGAGAGAAGTCACAACGAACGCAAACGCCGCAACAAATACAATGCAACAACACAACAAAAAGACACAACGGAAATGACTGCAGGACTCTATTTTAATGCAAACGCCGCAACAAATACAAACGCCAACACAAACGCAATGCCCGCAACACATTAAAAGCACAATGGAAGTGAACCGCGGGACTCTTTTTCTGATGGACCAATCAAGCGGCAAGTGAGAAGAAAGAACTACAACGTGAAAAGTAAAGGACGGAGAAGTTGGAAAGTAAGTAAAAGTAATTTGTTGTTTTAATCTTTTTGTTCACGTTGGTTTCTTCTTCACTTCCGCTTGATCGGTCCGCGGAAAATAGAGTTCCGAGGTCCACTTCCATTGTGGCTTTTTAATGTGTTGCGGCATTTGCGTTTGGTTGTGATGTGTATTTGTTGCGCCGTTTGCATTAAAATAGAGTCCCGCGTCATTCCGTTGTGTTTTTTTTGGGTGTTGTGGTTTTTTTGCGTTGCGGCGTTTGCGTTTGTTGTACCCCTCTCGGCCTCTGTACATTTTCCTTATGTAAATGCAATAAAATTTGTTCTCTCAACATGAAAAAATACCAAATTTAAGTCATTGTGTGATTTCTGGCGGAGGGTCTGTCAATACTTTTCTTATGGAGATTCTTGATGGACAGTTTCACAGTGTGCATTAACCTTTCTATCTTCAGGGAGACCAAACCAGACCAAGTACAGGTCAGATCTGTGGAGAGGCGACACTCAGTAGAATGCCTGTTTTTTCTAGGTATTTATAAATGATAAAATCACCCATAAATGTGTAAATGTAAGGTAGAGCTGTTTAATGTCATACTGTGGAACATTCCAGGCAGAGCAATGACAAAGTTACACAGTGCACCTTTAACTCTTGACTTTTAACTTCAAATGAACTGTCTGAAGTTAATTGTATGTACAGCGATCAGTGCGAGTGCTGGGGTTGTGTACTTTTGTGTGATTGTTGCTGTACTTTTCCCTTTCCTCTATTTGACATCAACTGCTGAGGGACTGAAGATGGAAATGAGCCACGTTGGCTTTAATTTAACATAACATTTTTAAATATTCATGAATGTGTTGTCCCTTTATAAATAAATAAATTAGAAAAGTAGAAATGTATTGTTGTAGGGGAACGAAATTAAATTTAATGGAACATAAATTTTCCAATAATTACTTCGAAGTGGTAAATATGTTTGTGAACAATTAAATATATATTATTATTATTATATTATTAAATATATATATATATAATTATAACCCTGTTTTCACATATCACCTCTAGATGTTATCTACATTACTGCTACGTTAGTGCGTCAGCTTTGGCCAGGCATAAAAAACCTGAGAGCACAGGTGAGTCTGAACAAAGGTGAAGGGAGGGGCCAGGTGAAACAGGATTTTTATGTAATCATTTACTCCTGCTCACAGAGCCTTTCTGTTTAAAAGTGTAAAAAGTGCACCTACAAACTGTCAGGATCACAGCGCCGTGGCTGAGGACAGAGGTACGAGCGTGTTTGCAGCTCTGTGGAGCACATGACGTGGAGTGGCTCGGTTTGGTTCTGTCTGCGTGGACACACTTTGTTCCCTTCTTTGTGCAAAACTACAACTGTTACAGCACTGAGTTAGATGCAGCTTATCTGAGCATGTCCCTATTGTGATGAGCGAAGACTAACAAAATGAAAAAGAGAGTACGGCCTTTCTCTTTAGAACACAGGAGGAAGTTCTTTTGTTGTATTTTTCTCTGTTTAAGGCTACATCACACAGTTGGTTCATGTGTGTAATTTGGTGTTCAGCACCACGGACAGTTACACCTGCCACGCGCACAATTGCCGTCGAGTTTGCAAAAGTTTTGTGGATATGATTGTAATAAACTTCACCTGTTCTTATTGTTACACGATACTGCATCGGCCTCGCCGATGATGACGCAGGTAATTTAATTTGTATTTTTGTTGGGATTAATTTAAACATTTATTTAAATGGAAGTGTTCCGGGCATGTCCCACCGGGAGGAGGCCCCGGGGAAGACCCAGGACACACTGGAGGACTATGCTCTCGCTGGCTGGGAACCCCGGGGTTCCCCCGGAGGAGCTGGAGGACGTGTCTGGGGTGAAGGAAGTCTGGGAGTCCTGCTAGATGCTGCCCCCGGCCCTGGATAAGCGGAAAAAATGGATGGTGGAGGCATTTATTTAAATTAACAAGATAAATAAAATGATTTTTTGTGTTTACAGTAAAGATTGTATGGCATTATTGAAAACAAATAAAACAATAAGGAATTCCAACAACATCTGGAGAGGCTTGAGGCGTGCTGTTCAGAACCTGGCGCCGCAGCTCTCAGTTTCAGGCACAGAATGAGAAGATACACTGATGGTCTAGTCAGTCTGTGAGTCACACAAAACAGGGCAGAATGTTGACTTAACCTCCGCTTCCTGGGTCACACTGACCCAAGAAATGTTTTTTCCCGCGCCTTGGGGTGGGTCAATCAGACCCAAAAATTTATCTTCAAATAACTTCTCGTCAGGCGAAAAAATAAATCAGACAGTGGAGCAGCGCACCCTTGTGGTGACAATCATAATCCGTGCAGCCACAGAGAACTAGGAAAGCTGCAAAACCAGCCATTTTGGATCAAGAGCTGTTCTGACACTGAAAAAAATACAACCTAATACATAATTACCATTGTAAGAGTTATTTTTTATTTATTAATACTTTGTCATTTTTAGGGAATGAATACGCAGCACTTTCATAACAAAATATAAGACTAACATAAAAAACCAGCAGAGGCAGACTACTGTTCATAATAAATAGTGTATACTGCAATTGTATAGGTAGCTATAGTAAAGTCAATAATTAGTAAAGTAAGCAAAATATTCTACAACTTGGTCATAAATGAGTCAGATACATACTATAAACTAAAAAGTAAAATCAGAAGTCTATTTCAGCGTAATTTCAATGTTGAAATATTCGGGATAATTATTCATAGTGACTGTCTCATAAAGATGATAAGTTTCTCCTCTGGGCGCGGATCCTGACCCAACATTACAATATTAACAGACCTCAAACGACGATATGATGTACCAAGTCAGGCGTGAAATACGTCACATTTAAACATTTTCTGAGCAAGATAGTATTTTTGTGTTACAAGCGGAAGAGGGGAGGTTCAAGCTACATTTTAAATCAGACCTTTTCAAATACGCTAAAATACATTATATTTGAAAAAGATGGAATGAACACTTTTATAGGACAAATATAACGAAAGGGTGTCTGATTGTGTGTGCTTGAACTTAAATGGCGTGGGGCATATAAAAATATAAATAACATTAACAAAACAAGATGTCTTATCTTTCTTCATAATTCAAGATAACTATTTTGAGCTTCTTTCTCACTTGAATTCTTACAACATCAATCATATTGCGTTGGGATCCCAGGTTTTCCACATATTTTACTTCATGGCCTTTACAGACAAATAAAAGGATGGAGTGATAATCTCAACCCAGATTAAAGACCTTTACAGGAGTCATCAACGGGAGCTCACAGTGTTAACTTCTCTCCAATTATGTCTCTTTTTTAATTTTATCCTCATGATTATTTATGTTTTATTTGTTTTATTATGATTTTAATGTATTTCTTATTTGTAAGCACTTTGAATTACTTTGTGTACGAATTGTGCTATACAAATTAACTTGCCTTGCCTTAACTAGCGCTGTTTAGATGTACTTTGAGAGAAAAATGTCAAACCTGTATTCCGCATTTACTAGACCAAGACGTCATCTAACACCTCCGCTCTCTATGGGTCACACTGCCCGAAGAAAGATTTTTTTTTTCCCTTCGCGCTCTTGGGTTTATGTGGGACTGGGCAAAAGGCCACTTAGAAAAACACAGATGACAGTTTAGAGAAAGAAAGAAGGTGGATACTTTTATTGTCCCGAGGGAATTCCGTTTTGCTCACGGCTTTGTGTCTTAGTCAAAGGTCTCATGCAGTTCACAGAATCATGGATACTACTGGAATATGTTTATTTTTAACAATTCAACTTCATTGATAAAACCGTTTGTTATTATTTTGGAAATCAATATGATCCGCACGCTGTCTCAGTCTTGCTTTTCTTTTCTGGTTTTATCTCAGGAAGGGAGGGAAGGTCTGAGGAAGACCAGAGGGACAGTGTGTAGTAAACTTCTTGAAAATCTTTTAAAGGATTCAGAAGATAGAGAAAATGAGGGATTGCGGTCAGGTGAAGTGGTGTCTGAAAACAGCACCAAAACATTCCGGTCCACAGTCAAAAGTGTGGCACGGACGGCAGTATGCATGGGCGTAGTGGATCTGTGTGCCTTTGTGGCGGGTTGTGGGGTTGGTTTTCAGCCTTCCACGAGTTCCTGTAGACCACCCTGTTACCAGTAGTCAAGGAGATATGTTCGGCTTTGCACCAAATGTCGAACTTCATCTTTTTTAAAATCAAAATGGAATAAAACACCTCCCTAACAAGAGCTTGAGTGATACTTGAATTCTTAATACGAAGTACTATTTGGTCCCTGGCACCTGACTGGTTGGGTACGTCTCCGTCTGTGCTGAGCTGGCTCCGATGTTCGTTGTGCCGTGGTTGGAGGATTGACGTCCCGCTCCTCCAAACCCCTTTCTGATCCGCCAACGCCTTGTCCAGTAAAAGTCCTGTGCGCCTGTTCCTGTCTACATCTTCAAAGCTCAGTTCAGTTCAGTTTAAGAGAAGAACTCGACTTAAATATGCAGGATTTGTGTTAAACATGTGTGAAAGAAACACTGAGGGAACATTATAATAATATAATATCACAAAATAGTGTCATAGTGGCCATTTAAAAGGTTAATTGTTTTAGATGGAGATGTATTAATTAAATAAATCTACAGTAATTGATAGAATTATGAGACAAAACTTATCAAAATCCAGTCTTTATTTTTTTTTCTACAGAGAAAACATAAACTTTGAAACAGGATAGATAGCACCTTTGGGTAACACTGATATGAAAATGCACAGAACAGTAGTATACAGACCAAATGGACCATTGAAAGCTTACACATTTTTACGTTTTAGTGTTGGGAAAGTTACATCATTTACAGACAAAATATTCAGAATGTTAATAAAAGTTTTACATGGATCTAGGTTCAATGCGTTTTAAAAAGTTAAGCAAAAATGTATTCATACTCTTGCTGCTTATGCGCAGTTGAAGGATTGTGTAACTTTTTGGTTGGCCGTTTCTATGGATACGTCATTGCTCTGCCTGGAATGTTCCACAGTGTGACATTAAA